>NC_066519.1:10555587-10729983 GCF_024679095.1 Eriocheir sinensis
TATATATAGTTTTTTTTACAGCAAAGGAGTCAGCTCAAGGGCATAAAAAAAAAGGAATCAATAATGAAAAAAAAGCCCGCTACTCACTGCTCCTAAATAGAGTTAGAGGAGTGGCCGAAAGATAGGTCAGTTTCGGGAGGAGAGGTGTCCTGATACTCTCCTCTTGAAATAGTTCAAGTCATAGGCAGGAGGAAATACAGATGGAGGAAGATTGTTCCAGAGTTTACAAGCATGAGTGATGAAAGAGTGAAGATGCTGGTTAACTCTTGCATAAGGGGTTTGGACAGTATAGGGATGAGTAGAAAATCGTGTTCAGCGTGGCCGCGGGAGGCGGGGAGGCATGCAGTTAGCAGGTTCAGAAGAGCAGTCAGCATGAAAATATCGATAGAAGATAGAGAGGCAACATGGCGGCGGAATTTAAGAGGTAGAAGACTATTAATGAGTAGGAGAGCTTATGAGACGAAGAGCCTTAGATTCCACTCTGTCCAAGAGAGCTGTATGAGTGGAGCCCCCCACATGTGAGATGCATACTCCATACGAGGGCGGACAAGGCCCCTGTATATGGATAGCATCTGGACTGGGGAGAAGAATTTGCGGAGACGACACAGAACGTCCAACCCCGAGAAAGCTGATTTATATATATATATATATATATATATATATATATATATATATATATATATATATATATACACACACACACACACACAGAGAGAGAGAGAGAGAGAGAGAGAGAGAGAGAGAGAGAGAGAGAGAGAGAGAGAGAGAGAGAGAGAGAGAGAGAGAGAGAGAGAGAGAGAGAGAGAGAGAGAAAACGTCACATCAGAGATATATGGAAAAGAAAAGACAAAGGAAAATAGATATGAGAGGAAATATAAACAGTTACGATGGATTGAAAAAAAGAAAGAAACAGGAGACAGAAAAGTTAAAAGAAAATATGTGAACATAAGGAGAAGATAAGAGCAGATAGGAAAATAGAAATTCAATGAAAACAGGAGATAAAAAATCTGGTAAGGATAGGAAATGGATATATAGGGGAGATGGAAATAATTAGAATAGGAAATGGATACAAACAAATTAGCAGTAAAATAATAAACCCTAACCGAATATTCGTATCCCCTCCTCAAAAAAAAAAAATAATCTTTTTTATATCTCATAATAAAAGAAGATACAAAGGAGAGTGTAGGACAGTTAGGGAGAGAGCCGGCAGATGGCAGCTCTTGCATATCTATCACCACCAATCCTGCCTGCACCTTCTTTTTTTAACATTTAAGGATGCAGCTCAAAGGCAAAAAAAGTAATTTAAGAAAAAATGTAGGCTAATTACTGCACCTGTAAAGGAGAGTATTGATGATTTTCCAAAACAGAGGTCAGTTTCGGGTGGAGAGGTTTCTCGATACTCGTTTCTTGAAGGAGGTCAAATCGTAGGCGGGAAGAAATGTACACGAAGGAAGGCTGTTCCAGAGTTTACCAGTGTAAGGGATGAATGAATGAAAATGCTGCTTAACTCATGCATAGGGGATTTGGAGAGTATAGGGATGAGCTAGAGTAGAGTCTAGTGCAGCGGGGTCGCGGGAGGAGGGAAGGCCTTCAGTTCAGAAGAGCAGCCAGCATAAAAATATCGATAGAAGATAGAGATGCAACATATCGGTGGAATATAAGAGATAGAAGACTGTCAGTGAGAGGAGGGTAGTTGATGAAACGAAGAGCCTTAGATTCCGTTCTGTCCAATAGAGATGTGTGTGTGGAGTCCCCCATACACATGAGATGCATACTCCATATTAGGGCGGATAGCATCTGAGAGGGGGAACAGAACTGGTGGAGACGATACAGAACGTCCGTCCTTGAGGAAGCTGATTTAGTATGAGAGGAACTACTACGTTTCTAGTTCAGATTTTTAGTTAAGGATAGACCGAGGATGTTTATTGTAGGAAGTTGCAATAGTATTATTATTATTATTATTATTATTATTATTATTATTATTATTATTATTATTATTATTATTATTATTGTTATTATTATCATTATTATTATTATCATTGTTATTATTATCATTATTATTATTATTGTTATTATTATTATTATTATTATTATTATTATTATTATTATTGTTATTATTATTATTATTATTATTATTATTATTATTAGTAGTAGTAGTAGTAGTAGTAGTGGTAGTAGTAGTGGTAGTGGTGGTGGTGGTGGTAGTGGTGGAGGTTGAGTCCTTCTGTCTATACTAATAACCGAAATCCAATACTCGAACCTGTCTCCCCCCCACCCACCCCCTTCACGCCTCTCTTTCTGACCAATCTCTTTCTCTTCCCCGCAGCTGACCTCTACTATGACGGCGCCCCGGGCAAATTTCAGCAGAAGTTTCAGTTCCCTCTGGCGACGAAACTCGACTACCGCGTGATGTACATCGATGAGGTGAGAAAGATTTCTTTGTCTGTCCCTTAATCCATGATGCTCTCTTCCTGTATACCCATCTTCAGCATCATCAACCATTACTGATGCAGAGCCTGTGGACGGCAAATACATGGAGAACTTTGAAAGTTTCGTATATCTAGGTAACGTAGAGCACAATGACGTCTTACGGTGGGTTAACTTTGTCTACGGTGTTATGGGCTCGCGCAATACGAATATAATGGCGTTGTCGACACCTGTGCCGAAAGACAAAGATCTTGATCTTCAAGTCGCTAGTGCTCCTTGCCTTATATTATGGTTGTGAGACATGGACACTGGATAGGACCTTGGAGAGGCGGAGTAATGTCCTTGGTAATAACGGACTACGCGGAATCATGCAATACCGCTGGAATGACTGTCAAACCGGCGATTACTTCGTAAGGCTGATTAGAGGCCTATTTACCTGGGTAGCCCGTGAATGCCAACTCAGGCTATACGAGTGTGTGGTGCGTTATGCAGAGGCCGACCCAGCTTAGTTTTTTTTCTTTTATGAGACGATCCCGAGTGAAAAATACCAAGGGGACGCTCACAGAGTTCATAACTTGAACAACTGGATGGATCCTGCCATGACGCACTTAGGATGGGGAAGGGACGTCCATAGAGATTTTTTCGGGGTTCTTTCTTTGAGGCTGGTGTCGTAAAGTGAGCGAAACTATAAAAAGCCTCCAGGGGTATGCTCCGGAAGGCGGTATTTCGTACACAGGCAGCGCCACCCTAGGCCAGACATAAGTGTCTAAATTGTTCATCTTTTTTTAATTTAATTAGGTCAATACTACCTCGCTTGGTTTTGATTTAATACACGATTAATGACTGCCTCGTCTTAACAGTCGAGTCGAGAACTACCAACAACTTGTATGTCAGCAGGTCCCACCTATCACTGGCATGTTTCAGAAGTTGTTGTTGATTTTGTTCAGTCATCTTCGTCTTGATTCTAAGGGCAGCCACTTCCCAATGAATCCCTTTAACGGGGTTACCATTATCTTTCTGTGATATGGAACAATATCTTTGTATAGACTGCAGGTCAAAGGGCTTTTCCAACGTTTTTCACTCTGTCTGATTTTTTTTTTTTTTTTTTTTACAGAAAAGGAGACAGTTCAAGGGCGCGAAAAAAAAAATAATGACAAAAAGCCCGCTACTTACTGCTCCCGAATAGAGTACATAGGAGTGGCCAAAAAGAGAAGTCAATTTCGGTAGGAGAGGTGTCCTGATACCCTACTCTTGAAAGAATTCAAGTCGTAGGCAGGAGGAAATACAGATCAAGGAAGATTGTTCCAGAGTTTACCAGCGTGAGGGATGAAAGAGTGAAGATGCTGGTTAACTCTTGCATAAGGGGTTTGGACAGTAAAGGGATGAGCTTGATTAGAAAGTCGTGTGCAGCGAGGCCGTGGGAGGGGGGAAGGCATGCAGTTAGCAAGTTCAGAGGAGTACTTAGCGTAAAAATATCGATAGAAGATAGAAAGAGAGGCAACATCGTGACGGAAATTAAGAGGTAGAAGACTATCAGTAAGAGGAGGAGACCTGATGAGACGAAGAGCCTTAGACTCCACTCTGCCCAATTGAGCTGTGTGAGTGGAGCCCCCCCACACGTGAGATGCATATTCCATACGAGGGAGGACAAGGTCCCTGTATATGGATAGCAATTGTGCGGGGGAGAAGAGCTGGCGGAGACGATACAGAACGCCCAACTTCGAGGAAGCTGATTTAGTGAGAGAGGAGATGTGAAGTTTCCAGTTAAGATTTTGAGTTAAGGATAGACCGAGGATATCTAGTGTTGAAGAAGGTGACAGCTGAGTGTTGTCCAAGAATAGGGGATAGGTGTTTGGAAGATTGTGTTGAGTTGATAGGTGGAGAAATTGAATTTTTGAGGCATTGAAGGACACAAGGTTCCTTCTACCCCAATCGTAAATGATAGCAAGGTCTGAGGTTAAGAGTTCTGCAGCCTCCAGTCTGGAGTCATGTACTTCCTGTTGGGATGGTCTTCTATTAAAAAAAGTTGAATAATACAGAGTGGAATCGTCGGCGTATGAGTGGACAGGACAATTTGTTATGGAAAGAAGATCATTGATGAATAATAGGAAGAGAGTGGGTGATAGGACAGAGCCCTGTGGAACACCACTGTTAATAGGTTTACGGAAAGAACAGTGACCGTCTACCACCGCAGAGATAGAACAGCCGGAAAGGAAACTGTAGATAAAGGAACAGAGAGAGGGATAGAATCCTAAAGAGGGCAGTTTAGAAAGCAAAGACTTGTGCCAGACTCTATCGAAGGCTTTCGATATGTCTAGCGCAACAGAGAAACTTTCACCGAAACGGCTAAGAGAGGATGACCAAGAGTCAGTTAAGAGAGCAAGAAAATCGCCAGTAGAACGCCCCTTACGGAACCCATACTGGCGATCAGATAGAAGGTTATATGTGGAAAGGTGCTTTTGAATCTTCCGATTAACGATTGATTTAAAAGCTTTAGATAGACAGGAAAGTAAAGCTATAGGGCGGTAGTTTGAGGGATTGGAACGGTCACCCTTCTGAGGCACAGGCTCTAGAAAGGCGTACTTCCAGCAGGAAGGAAATGTAGATATTGATAGGCAGAGACGAAAGAGTTTGACCAGGCAGGATGTCAGCACGGAAGCACAGTTTTTAAGGACAATAGGAGGCACTCCAACAGGTCCATAAGCCTTCTGAGAGTTTAGGCCAGAGAGGGCACAGAAAACATCAATATGAAGAATTTTATTAATAGGCATAAAGAAGTCAGAGGGGGGATGAGTAGGAGGATTATGCCCAGAATCGTCCAAGGTGGAGTTCTTAAAGAAAGTTTGAGCGTTCAGCCTTAGAGATAGATGAGACGGCGGTGCTGCCGTCAAGGTTAAGGAGAGGAGGGAAAGAAGAAGAAATGAAATTGGAGGAGATATTTTTGGCTAGATGTCAGTAAGGGGTCCCTGACTTCTAGAAATTCTTGGATTACCCCTTAATTACTGTGGCTGTCTGTCTCACAGTTTCGTGCATGATATAGCCTGGCTAAGTCTACTCCTTGTTTTTGATCATTTGAAAATCTTTAACCTGTTTAATTCTTTAAGCCACGATACTCGCTTCCTATTTCTGCGTGTTATACACAACCCACTCTTTCACTTCCTAATTTGCGTTCGTCTTCCCTCACAAACGACTATCCTTCTTTATATCTTACGTTCAGCTTGTAGCGCCGGTAGACTTACTTGATGAGGCCTGCTGATCGGCCCCAACCCGTTGGTGGTTAAGCAAGTGTTCATAATTGCCTCATCTTGCTTGGCACATACTGCCCCCCCGGAATCTATCTTTGCTCCACTCTAGAGAGCTTCGCTGCAGTTCGGGTTGACAGGCAGTCATCAGGACAGCATGTGGGTAGGCTTAAGCCAGTCACTTGGCGATGACTGAAAATTGTCAGCTTGTAGCGGCAGACGCGACTTGAACCCGGGTCCTCCAAGACACCGCGCCCACATGCTGACCCCTCAGCCACCACCTCCATTGTTTATATTTCCTATCCTCCCTTCAGAACGTAGCGATGGAATATGACTGCCACACCACGGCCCTCGGAGTGACCAACTACTGCGTGCACTTCATGGCTAGAACTCCCACCATGGACGAGGGAACGCTGGCGGCCCTCATCGAATACACGAGTGAGATATATCTATATATATATATATATATATATATATATATATATCTATATATATATATATATATATATATATATATATATATATATATATATATATATATATATATATATATATATATATATATATATATATATATATATATATATATATATATATATATATATATATATATATATAGAGAGAGAGAGAGAGAGAGAGAGAGAGAGAGAGAGAGAGAGAGAGAGAGAGAGAGAGAGAGAGAGAGAGAGAGAGAGAGAGAGAGAGAATGGTAATTACTCTTATTTTTGCTTTACTTCAGATCAGCTCGGCCTCAACAACCAGAACATCGAATACAAAGCCACGAAACAGGAGGGATGCTGGTAGTGTAGTGTAGTGCAGTGGTATTATTATTATTATTATTATTATTATTATTATTATTATTATTATTATTATTATTATTATTATTATTATTATTATTATTATTATTATTATTATTAGTTGTAGTAGTAGTAGTAGTAGTAGTTGTAGTAGTAGTAGAAGTAGCAATGGTAGCGCTAGTGGTAGTAATAGTAGTAGAAGCAGCAATAATAGTAGTGTTTTTGTCTAAAACTCTAAATAAATAAACCCACTGTGATATGGCTTTAACAGTGTCTCTTTTTAACCCCCAAAGAGGACTCCCCTTTTGGCTACCGACCTGAGGGGTGTCTTGATAACTCTTCGAGACTTTTTCTTCTCAATTTCTGCAACATTCGCGGTCTTCGTTCTAATTTTCATTCTGTGGAACACCATCTCTCCTCCTCTAAACCTCACCTTCTTTTCCTCACCGAAACACAGGTTTCTGAGGCTACTGACAGCAATCTCTACTCTGTTCCCTCCTACTATCTCTATCCTAAATTTCAATCCAAAGCTGGATGTTGCGCAACGACTCCATTTGCTCTCGTGCCCACGACCTTGGCTCTTCAGAATTTTCCATCATCTGGCTAAGACTTCATTGTCATTCTACTACTAAATACATCTGTGCATGTTGTTTATCTCTCACCTATCAATACTAACTATGTAAAATTCTTTGACTACTTGAACGCTAAAGTGCAGCACATCTTGACCCACTCTCCCTTCGCTGAAATCTCCACCTTGGGAGATTTTAATGTTCACCACCAGCTTTGGCTTTCATCCTCTTTCACTGACCAGCCTGGTGAACAAGCCTACAACTTTGCTCTCCTCAGTGACCTAGAGCAGTTGGTTCAATACCCTACGGCCTACACGTATTGCTGACCGTCTTGGAGACCGGCCCAACATACTAGATCTCTTCCTTACTTCTAACCCTTCTGCTTACTCTGTCAAACTGTTCTCTCCGTTGGGCTCCTCCGATCACAACCTTATTTCTGTATCCTGTCCTATCGCTCCTGTACATCCTCTGGACCCACCGAAAAGGCGATGCTTCTGGCATTTTGCTTCAGCTCGGTGGGACGACCTGAGGATGTACTTTTCCGATTTCCCGTGGAATGATTACTGCTTCCAGGATAGAGACCCCTCTGTGTGTGCCCAGCGCATCACAGAGGTGATTGTCTCTGGAATGGAGGCATACATTCCACGTACTTTCTCTACTCCTCATGCTAAAAAGCCTTGGTTAAATCACGCTTGTTCTCGTCCTATCAAAGGTAGAGAGGCAGCTCACAAAAGGTACCAGAGCCTTCGAACTCCCGCTAACCATGACCTTTACATTTCTGCCCGGAATCGTGCCAAATCTATTCTCCGACTTACCAAAAACTCCTTCATTGATAGAAAATGCCAAAACCTTGCTTTTTCTAATTCTTCCCGTGACTTCTGGCATCTAGCCAAAAACATCTCCAACTTCACCTCTTCATCTTTCCCTCCTCTCCTTAGTCCTGACGGCAACACCGCCGTCTCATCTATCTCTAAAGCCCCGTTCACACTGTTCCGACTCTGGGCCAAGACAACCCACGACTGTGAAAGGGTAGGGCATGTCTTGAAAGAGGTCTTGAGACTGCTGCGCTGACGACGTGACGGGAGTCTGGAGTCGTGAGGGGTTGCGCAAAAAAGTATTCCATGCTAAACTTTCACGACAAGAGTCGGCAAGAGTCTGGACCAACCGTCACTTCCGGTTGAGGTCTGAGGGAGGTCTGGGGCAGTAGTGACGACTGTCGTCAACAGTCTTGTCTTGTCTTGAGACAATCGTGACGACTGTCGGGGCCATTTTTCAAATTTTTACCGTTTCCTGTCGGCACAGTCGTCTGTGCTGATTACTTAAGAGTGATGAGGGACTGTCGTGACGACAGTCTTCGCCAAATGAAGGACGTTCGTGACGACTGTCGGCTGAGAAATATTGGCTAACACTGCCGCCATCAAGAAATTTATATATTTATTTTGCAATCACAAGCACAATAACAACTGGGCATGGTTACGTTTCGCTGGCACAAACTTGGGAGCCGCACAGAACGCATGCACGTACTCCTTTTGCCTCGATCTCTCTTGTGTTGAATGACAGGTTGCCACCCTGAGGTCAGAAAAATGTGAAATGCAACATCTCACTCTCCAATACGGAATGGATCCATATTTAAAGGAACGGGTGGCAACCCTAAAATTTCTCGAGCATGAAATGAGTGACTGCCGCATCACGCTGCTGGTGGAGGCAAGAGGGAGGGGGGAGGGACCTTACGTCGCGTATTCTACACGTATTTTAGGACGACCCTTTGACAAATTTTACGGGCTGGTTTTGTGATTAACCGAAAAGTGCGCTCACTATAATTTTAAGATACTGAATTTTATCTGCTTGACCATTCAGATAACAAAATACCGTACGGAACAAATGCCGTTCTGTATTGGTTCAAAACGGAACGATACATTTCATCCTCGAATAATGAGCGATTCCGTATTTTAAGGAACGGCAAGGCTGCCGCCAAGACAGTCGCCAAGACAGTCGCGAAGACCGTCAGGAAGACCATCAGGAAGACTGTCGGGCAACTCCTTGGCAACTGTCGGCCAGTTAGTCGGCCAACCAGTTGACAGACAATCTGGAAGACCGTCTGCGACTGTCGGCTAATCGGTCGGCAGATTCGTGGTTGCCATAGACATGGCGCCATTTAAAAAATTGACCGTTGAGACTCGTCTTGAGACTAGTTGGCAGCATGTCAACTAGTTGGCCAAATGTCCCAGACAGTCGGCAATCATGGTAGCCGACACCAAGACGCCAGAAAATTATTGGAGCGTGGGAACCGACTTATCAAATGCAGAAGTCGCTGGGTTGTCGTGGCCCAGAGTCGGCACAGCGTGAACGGGCCTTAAAGCCCCGTTTACACTGTGCCGACTATGGGCCACGACCACCCAGCGACTTCTGCATTTGACAAGTCGGCTCCCACGCTCCAAAAAAAATTTGGCGTCTTGGTGTCGGCTAGCATGATTGCCGACTGTCTGGGACACTCGGCCAACTAGTTGGCAGAATGTCTGCGACATGCTGCCAACTAGTCTCAAGACGAGTCTCAACGGTCAATTTTTCAAATGGCACCATGTCTACAACAACCATGAATCTGCCGACCGACTGGCTGACAGTCGCAGACTGTCTTGACGACAGTCTTCCAGATTGTCTGTCAACTGATTGGCCGACTAGCTGGCCGACAGTCGCCAAGGAGTTGGCCGATGGTCTTCCTGACGATCTTCGCGACTGTCTTGGTGACTGTCTTGGCGGCAGCCTTGCCGTTCCTTAAAATACGGAATCGCTTTGTATTCGATAATGAAATATATCGTTCCGTTTTGAACCAATACGGAACGGTATTTGTTCCGCACGGTATTTTGTTATCTGAATGGTCAAGCAGATAAAATTCAGTATCTTAAAATAGTAGTAAGCGAATTTTTCGGTTAATCACAAAACCAGCCAGTAAAATTTGTCAAAGGTTCGTCCTAAAATACGTGTAAAATACGCGACGTAACGTCCCTCCCCTCTCCCTCTTGCCTCCACTAGCAGCATGCTGCTGCTGTCACTCATTGCATGCTCGAAAAATTTTAGGGTTGCCACCTGTTCCTTTAAATATGGATCCATTCTGTATTGGAGAGTGATGTTTCATTCCACATTTTTCTGACCTCAGGGTGGCAACACTAGTTATGTTATTCAACACAAGAGAGATCGAGGCAAAAGGAGTGCGTGCGTACTGTGCGGCTCCCAAGGTTGCGCCAGCGAAACGTAACCATGCCCAGAAGTTGTTATTGTGCTTGTGAGTTGCAAGATAAAAATATAATTTTCTTGATGGCAGCAGTGTTAGCCAATATTTCTGAGCCGACAGTCGTCACGAACGTCCTTCATTAAGCGAAGACTGTCGTCACGACAGTCCCTCATCATTTTTAAAAAGTCGGCACAGACGACTGTGCCGACAGGAAACGGTAAAAATTTGAAAAATGGCCCCGACAGTCGTCACGATTGTCTCAAGACAAGCCAAGACTGTTGACGACAGTCTTGACGACTGCCCCCGACCTCCCTCAGACCTTAACCGGAAGTGACGGTTGGTCCAGACTCTTGCCGACTTTTGTCTTGAAAGTTTAGCATGAAATACTTTTTTTGCGCTAACCCTCACGCCTGCAGACTCCCGTCACGACGTCGGCGCAGCATTCGGCAACAGTCTCAAGACCTCTTTCGAGACATGCCCGACCCTTTCACATCAACATCCAAGACCTCGTGTACCCTAGAGTCGTGGCCCAAAGTCGGCACAGTGTGAACGGGGCTTAAAGCCCAAAATACACTGCCGAATTTTGGCTCACGAATGTGCGCGAATATGCAAGTCATCCTGTGTCGCGAACAAGTTCGGCATCTTTCTTGCCTGTTCTTGGCCGTTCGGGGACATGTCTGCGTCCACCACACGACTTTTGACAGTTGGTCACGACCGCCACGAAAGTTTCATGTTGCATGAAAAATTTGCGGCCGTTCGCCGAATGTGCACGAATGCAAAATGGACGCCGAATTGTCGCCGACATGTCGCCGACATGTCGCAGACAATTCGGCGTCCGATTCGCGGTGTTCGGCGAATTGTCGCCGAATTTTGACCGTTGAAATTGAAATTTTATTGGCAAATTTATCGCCGACATGTCGCCGACTATTCGGGGACATGTCTCCGACATGTCGCCGAATGGCCAAGACTATTCGGGGACATGTCCCCGAATATTCGGCGAATTAATCACGACACGGCAAACGGGTCGCGGTGGGAGGTGTACACGGGGGCCTGTCTATCTATCTATCTATCTATCTATCTATCTATTATCTTTCTATCTATCTGTCTATCTATCTATCGGTTCCATGTCAACTGAACCAGTGCCACTTGCACAAGTACCACATGCACCAGTGCCAACTGAACCAGTAGACAACTGAACCAGTAGACAACTGAACCAGTAGACAACTGAACCAGTGGTCTACTGAACCAGTGGTCAACTGAACCAGTAGACAACTGAACCAGTGCCACTTGCACCAGTACCACATGCACCAGTGCCAACTGAACCAGTAGACAACTGAACCAGTAGACAACTGAACCAGTGGTCTACTGAACCAGTGGTCAACTGAACCAGTAGACAACTGAACCAGTGGTCTACTGAACCAGTGGTCAACTGAACCAGTAACCATTTGAACCAGCGACCATCCGAACCAGTGCAACTTGAACCAGTGCAAACTGAACCAGTACTACTTGAACCAGTACTATTTCAACCAGTGACCATCTGAACCAGTGACCATCTGAACCAGTGGTCAACTGAACCAGTGCAACTTGAACCAGTACTACTTGAACCAGTACTATTTCAACCAGTGACCATCTGAACCAGTGACCATCTGAACCAGTGACCATCTGAACCAGTGACCATCTGAACCAGTGGTCAACTGAACCAGTGCAACTTGAACCAGTGCAAACTGAACCAGTACTACTTGAACCAGTACTATTTCAACCAGTGACCATCTGAACCAGTGACCATCTGAACCAGTGGTCATCTGAACCAGTGGTCAACTGAACCCGTGCAACTTGAACCAGTGCAAACTGAACCAGTACTACTTGAACCAGTACTATTTCAACCAGTGACCATCTGAACCAGTGACCATCTGAACCAGTGGTCAACTGAACCAGTGCAACTTGAACCAGTGCAAACTGAACCAGTACTACTTGAACCAGTACTATTTCAACCAGTGACCATCTGAACCAGTGACCATCTGAACCAGTGACCATCTGAACCAGTGGTCAACTGAACCAGTGCAACTTGAACCAGTGCAAACTGAACCAGTACTACTTGAACCAGTACTATTTCAACCAGTGACCATCTGAACCAGTGACCATCTGAACCAGTGGTCAACTGAACCAGTGCAACTTGAACCAGTGCAAACTGAACCAGTACTACTTGAACCAGTACTATTTCAACCAGTGACCATCTGAACCAGTGACCATCTGAACCAGTGACCATCTGAACCAGTGGTCAACTGAACCAGTGCAACTTGAACCAGTGCAAACTGAACCAGTACTACTTGAACCAGTACTATTTCAACCAGTGACCATCTGAACCAGTGACCATCTGAACCAGTGACCATCTGAACCAGTGGTCAACTGAACCAGTGCAACTTGAACCAGTGCAAACTGAACCAGTACTACTTGAACCAGTACTATTTCAACCAGTGACCATCTGAACCAGTGACCATCTGAACCAGTGACCATCTGAACCAGTGGTCAACTGAACCAGTGCAACTTGAACCAGTGCAAACTGAACCAGTACTACTTGAACCAGTACTATTTCAACCAGTGACCATCTGAACCAGTGGTCATCTGAACCAGTGGTCATCTGAACCAGTGGTCAACTGAACCAGTGTAACTTGAACCAGTGCAAACTGAACCAGTACTACTTGAACCAGTACTATTTCAACCAGTGACCATCTGAACCAGTGACCATCTGAACCAGTGGTCATCTGAACCAGTGGTCAACTGAACCAGTGGTCAACTGAACCAGTACTACTTGAACCAGTACTATTTCAACCAGTGACCATCTGAACCAGTGACCATCTGAACCAGTGGTCATCTGAACCAGTGCAACTTGAACCAGTGCAAACTGAACCAGTACTACTTGAACCAGTACTATTTCAACCAGTGACCATCTGAACCAGTGACCATCTGAACCAGTGGTCATCTGAACCAGTGGTCAACTGAACCAGTGGTCAACTGAACCAGTACTACTTGAACCAGTACTATTTCAACCAGTGACCATCTGAACCAGTGACCATCTGAACCAGTGGTCAACTGAACCAGTGCAACTTGAACCAGTGCAAACTGAACCAGTACTACTTGAACCAGTACTATTTCAACCAGTACTATTTCAACCAGTGACCATCTGAACCAGTGACCATCTGAACCAGTGGTCATCTGAACCAGTGGTCAACTGAACCAGTGGTCAACTGAACCAGTAGTCAAGTGAACCAGTGGTCATTTGAACCAGTGGTCATTTGAACCAGTAACCATCTGAACCAGTGTAAACTGAACCAGTACTACTTGAACCAGTACTATTTCAACCAGTGACCATCTGAACCAGTGGTCATCTGAACCAGTGCTACTTGAACCAGTGCAAACTGAACCAGTACTACTACTTGAACCAGTACTAATTCAACCAGTGACCATCTGAACCAGTGGTCATCTGAACCAGTGCAACTTGAACCAGTGCAAACTGAACCAGTAGTACTTGAACCAGTACTATTTCAGCCAGTGACCGTGTAATACAATTTAACCCTTTTTCGAAGGCCGATGGTACTGTACTCCGTTGTGTAACCCTTTCATTACAGGTGTAACTCGTTTATGTTAGCATCCTCCCTGCACCAGCTTAAACCACGCATACTGAATTAATACAATAAATTATCCTAGGCTTTGCATTGAATTAAAACAAGAAATAATCCTAGGCTTTGTACTGAATTAAAGCAAAAAATAACCCTAGGCTTTGTACTGAATTAAAGCAAAAAATAATCCTAGGCTTTGTATTGAATTAAAACAAGAAATAACCCTAGGCTTTGTACTGAATTAAAACAAGAAATAACCCTAGGTTAGTACTTATTTAAAGTAACTTGTCGGCTTCTTCACCATAAGATCTAACTTTAACTGCTAGTCTGTTTGCTAAAAGTACATATCTATTTCTTGGCCTCTCAAGATTGACAGCTTGGGCATTTTGCATTGTTAGCCTATGAACTGCAATGTCTTTTCTGATACCATTCATGAAAGACCACATTGTTGGATGAGAGCACATAAAAAGTGACTTGAGCGAATTATGAAACCCTTCCGTGCAATTAGTGGTTTTGGTGCACATATTTGGGCATCCTCGTAATGATTCCATAGCTGTGGTTCAAATCTTGGGTTTCTTGCCTTCCTCCTACTCGAGGTCCACGTACATATGTAGATTCAAAATATGTAATTAGGTCATTGCATTCAGCCTCATCTGGAAAAGCAGCTCCCAACTCTTCAAAGACCTCAGGTACTTCATCAATTGGTACAAAGCAAGTGCTGGAAGGACTTGACAGTCATTGCAAAATCACGGTCTGTTTCATACCTGACCTTCAATCCCAATTCATTTACCTTTCTTATCACAGACTGATTTAAATGAAAGAAACATCCAGATACTCTTGCTAGAGGAAACTCATTTTGAAAGCATTTATTGCCGCCAACTCAAAATCAAGTAAGATAGTAGAAGGGTTGAGACCTGGATGCAACATTTTTAAAATTTCAATCATACGTGTGTATGTTTCAGCTGTTTTGTTTGGCAAGAGAAAATATATACAAGGGGGATAGGAGTTTCCTATCTTGGCGTGAATAGTATACAACTGAAAGAAAATCAATGGGGTAGTCTCAAATGTTCCATCCCCAATCCATAACTCACTCTGAAGGCAATTTACCAAATCATGTCTCCCAAAGGCTAACATTCTTTGAGGATCATCGACTCCAGAATCATACATGACAATGTCTGCATAATCATTAGGTATCTCAAAGTTTCGAGACTGAGGAGGTGGTTGGATGTTCTCTTTTTGGCGTGTTCGTCTAATACGTCGTTCAATGGCAGATTTAACTGGCATTCTTGCCAAGACATCATCGTTTAAGGGAACGAGATTGTCGGCGAGAATTGTCCTTGTGGTGGCACGAGTGTTTTTTCCATCTTGTTTCATTTTTGCAAGGGCAACATGAACGTCAGTTTGAATAGAGTCTCCAGAATGGGTGTGGTCAGAGGGTTCTTTTATAATATTTGAGCCCTTCGTTATTATTGATGATTTACATTTGAAAGTCTTATATTTCCTGCACCTCCAATACTTTTTTTCAGCATCCATCCAAGGCTCTTTTGTCCGAAGAATATACTCAAAACCATGATGCACTAGCAATTCTCCACCTCTCAAGGACTGTGAAATATCTAGAGCCATTTCACATAAAATTATTTGAAGATATACAGTATTATAACTACAAAAAGTACGGTTAACTGAGTAGGTGCAACGTGAGAAAGCCCCCAGTCTCAGTGACGTCTAACCCCCTACTGGGCCTGGTGGGCGGCGCCGCGGCGGGCCACTGGTGGCGCCCTGTGGCCGCAGGCAGGATTGCCAGACCCGTGTGTTAAAAATTGGCACACTCTTCCCGAAAAAAGGTTCAGATGGTCCCTTAAACGATGATGTCTTGGCAAGAATGCCAGTTAAATCTGCCATTGAACGACGTATTAGACGAACACGCCAAAAGAGGAGAACATCCAACCACCTCCTCAGTCTCGAAACTTTGAGATACCTAATGATTATGCAGACATTGTCATGTATGATTGCACGGAAGGGTTTCATAATTCGCTCAAGTCACTTTTTATGTGCTCTCATCCAACAATGTGGTCTTTCATGAATGGTATCAGAAAAGACATTGCAGTTCATAGGCTAACAATGCAAAATGCCCAAGCTGTCAATCTTGAGAGGCCAAGAAATAGATATGTACTTTTAGCAAACAGACTAGCAGTTAAAGTTAGATCTTATGGTGAAGAAGCCGACAAGTTACTTTAAATAAGTACTAACCTAGGGTTATTTCTTGTTTTAATTCAGTACAAAGCCTAGGGTTATTTCTTGTTTTAATTCAGTACAAAGCCTAGGATTATTTTTGCTTTAATTCAGTACAAAGCCTAGGGTTATTTTTGCTTTAATTCAGCACAAAGCCTAGGGTTATTTCTTGTTTTAATTCAATGCAAAGCCTAGGATAATTTGTTGTTTTAATTCAGTATGCGTGGTTTAAGCTGGTGCAGGGAGGATGCTAACATAAACGAGTTACACCTGTAATGAAAGGGTTACACAACGGAGTACAGTACCATCGGCCTTCGAAAAAGGGTTAAATTGTATTACACGGTCACTGGCTGAAATAGTACTGGTTCAAGTACTACTGGTTCAGTTTGCACTGGTTCAGATGACCACTGGTTCAGATGGTCACTGGTTGAATTAGTACTGGTTCAAGTAGTAGTACTGGTTCAGTTTGCACTGGTTCAAGTAGCACTGGTTCAGATGACCACTGGTTCAGATGGTCACTGGTTGAAATAGTACTGGTTCAAGTAGTACTGGTTCAGTTTACACTGGTTCAGATGGTTACTGGTTCAAATGACCACTGGTTCAAATGACCACTGGTTCACTTGACTACTGGTTCAGTTGACCACTGGTTCAGTTGACCACTGGTTCAGATGACCACTGGTTCAGATGGTCACTGGTTGAAATAGTACTGGTTCAAGTAGTACTGGTTCAGTTTGCACTGGTTCAAGTTGCACTGGTTCAGATGACCACTGGTTCAGATGGTCACTGGTTCAGATGGTCACTGGTTGAAATAGTACTGGTTCAAGTAGTACTGGTTCAGTTTGCACTGGTTCAAGTTGCACTGGTTCAGATGACCACTGGTTCAGATGGTCACTGGTTCAGATGGTCACTGGTTGAAATAGTACTGGTTCAAGTAGTACTGGTTCAGTTTGCACTGGTTCAAGTTGCACTGGTTCAGATGACCACTGGTTCAGATGGTCACTGGTTCAGATGGTCACTGGTTGAAATAGTACTGGTTCAAGTAGTACTGGTTCAGTTTGCACTGGTTCAAGTTGCACTGGTTCAGTTGACCACTGGTTCAGATGACCACTGGTTCAGATGGTCACTGGTTGAAATAGTACTGGTTCAAGTAGTACTGGTTCAGTTTGCACTGGTTCAAGTTGCACTGGTTCAGTTGACCACTGGTTCAGTTGACCACTGGTTCAGATGACCACTGGTTCAGATGACCACTGGTTCAGATGGTCACTGGTTGAAATAGTACTGGTTCAAGTAGTACTGGTTCAGTTTGCACTGGTTCTAGTTGCACTGGTTCAGTTGACCACTGGTTCAGATGACCACTGGTTCAGATGGTCACTGGTTCAGATGGTCACTGGTTGAAATTGTACTGGTTCAAGTAGTACTGGTTCAAGTTGCACTGGTTCAGTTGACCACTGGTTCAGATGGTCACTGGTTCAGATGGTCACTGGTTGAAATAGTACTGGTTCAAGTAGTACTGGTTCAGTTTGCACTGGTTCAGTTGACCACTGGTTCAGATGACCACTGGTTCAGATGGTCACTGGTTGAAATAGTACTGGTTCAAGTAGTACTGGTTCAGTTTACACTGGTTCAGATGGTTACTGGTTCAAATGACCACTGGTTCAAATGACCACTGGTTCACTTGACTACTGGTTCAGTTGACCACTGGTTCAGTTGACCACTGGTTCAGATGACCACTGGTTCAGATGGTCACTGGTTGAAATAGTACTGGTTCAAGTAGTACTGGTTCAGTTTACACTGGTTCAGATGGTTACTGGTTCAAATGACCACTGGTTCAAATGACCACTGGTTCACTTGACTACTGGTTCAGTTGACCACTGGTTCAGTTGACCACTGGTTCAGTTGGCACTGGTGCATGTGGTACTGGTGCAAGTGGCACTGGTTCAGTTGACCGGCAACCCTATCTATCTATATCTGCATCTCTCTCTCTCTCTCTCTCTCTCTCTCTCTCTCTCTCTCTCTCTCTCTATATATATATATATATATATATATATATATATATATATATATATAAACGGAATAAAATAATACTATAATAATAAATAGTAAACGAGAAAATATGAAAAACAAGAAGAATCATGAAAAATCCCAGCTTGGTGGCATCGGGCGGGGATTGAACTCGCGTCCTCCTGAAAGATGTGCCGTCACGCTATCCATTCAGCCATTCACATGGCATTCACATGGCACAGTAACATCTTAAACAAGGGAATTTGTAAGAGCTATAACATGTATAAAGAGTTGTATGTTTTGGAAGATTATCTGTTAAAATTAAAGAGAAACATCAGAATACCCTTAACTAAAATAAGAGCAAATAATAATAAATTACCCGTTGTGACAGGAAGATATGAAAATATAAGTAGAGATGAAAGATTATGCACAAAATGTAGAAGTAATAGTGTGGGAGATGAATTTCATATAATGTTTTTATGTCCTAATGAAAATATTGTTGAATTACGGAACAAATATATTCCATATTATTATAGAAATAACACAACAGTAAATAAATTTATTGCTTTGATGCAAAGTAAAGATGTAAAACTTCTAACCAATGTGTCATATTTTTTGAGAGCTGTTTATAAAATATTTAAGTAATCTACATCAGAAGCTTACTTCAGGCTACTGTTATCATCACTATGTTATTGTTGTTGTTTTTTTCTTTTTTTTCTCTCTTTGCTGTTTTTTAATGACCATTGAAATGAAAGGAGGAGCTGTGCTCCATACTTTGTTTACAAAGTTTGAGCAAAAATAAACTGATTCTGATATATTCTTAAGAAAGGAGACAAAAAAAGTAACGGTTAATTACAGGCACATTTGTCTTATTTCAGTAGTATATCAACGTGAAAAAATAAAAGGTATAAAAAGGATAGAAAAAGGGTATATAAAGTGTCTATAATAGTGTATACCCTTTGGGGGTATAAAAAAAACTCTGATATACCTTTTACGGTATACCCTTGCCAAGGGTATAGCGTGTGCTTCCAATACCCTTACTCAGGGTTATATTCAAGACAAAGGATACCCTGCGAAAGGGTATTTTAGATTATTATATACCACCACCACCTCCACAACCAGCATCACCACCACCAGTATCACCACCAGCATCGCTACCACCACCACCACAAGCATCATCAACACCACCTTACTAAAAAAATAAAGAAAGTGTTCCAACTCCTCTTTTATCATATATCTCATCATTACGTTTATAGAAAACGACCGCAATATATATTATCCTTATACCTTGGTCAGCTGTATGTTGGAACCCAAAGCATTTAGTCATTCCGCTCGGATGTCGTCGTGCGCTTTATCCTCGTTCACTTGATCTCCGGGCACTGACCCCTACGGGGCCCGGGCAACAGGCCAACGGTCATTAAGTAGTTTTATACAAGTGAAGTTTTACGTACCACCACGTACCACCATCACCACCACCACAATCATCATCAGCACCGCCACCACCACGTCCACTACCATCACCACCACTACCTTCACCATCACCACCACCACCACTACCTTCACCATCGGCATCATCACCACCACCACCACCACCATTATCATCACCACCACCACCATCATCATCATCATCATCATCATCGTCACCACCACCATCACCACCACCATCATCACCACAATCATCAACACCACCACCTAAACCATCACTATTACCACCACCACCACCACAATCACCACCACCTCTATCACCATCATCACCACTACCACCATCACCACCACCACAATCACCACCACCACCATCATCACAACCACAACCACCACCATCATCACCACTACCGTCATTACCACCACTACCATCATTACCACCATCATCACTACCACTACCACCATCATTACCACCACTGCCACTATCACCACCATCATCACCACCACTACCACCACCACCATCATCATCATCATCGTCATCACAACCACCACAACCACCACCACCATCATGCGGTAATGGTGGGGGTGGTTGTGGTGGTGATGATGGTGGTGGTGGCATATGTTGTGCTGAGTCTAATAAAGGGTATATATTTGTACTTAACCCTAGAACACTAACCTTAGAAAAAGTCACACCACTACTAACCATGGGTACATCATACCCGATTTTGAAAAAAAAATAAATAAAATTAAATGTAAAGTTATAATGGAATAAAGTTACATGAAGGGACTTCAAACTTTGTATCTTGACTTAACATTAAGAAGAACTGAAAAACGTATTGTTTTGGTATGAAAATCAGGTACTGAAAAATGTTACAAAAAATAGGAAAAATGTTCAAAAATTTCAAAAAAAAAATTTCATAAAAAAAATTATCATCCGATGGCTTCCAAACTTCTTGTATGGCCTCCCAGGTCCTGTGATCCACTGCACAGGTGATCACTAAAAAAGTACGTAAACAATATCCTAGGAACATGTACAACACCCTGTATCACCAACCATGGGTATGCCGCACCCGAATGTAGGCCTACAACAAAGGTGAGCAGAGAGAGCGAGACAACGTGACCTTCCCCTACACTGTCAAGCGGGCACATGAAGCTACTGAGGAGGTGGGTACCCTCAGAGCACCGGAACCATACACAATGGCAATGACGTCATTCGCATGGGTACCTCATACCCATGGTTAGCGTTCTAGGGTTAAATACCTTGCCTCGTGACTGAAAAGGGTATTGGTGAGGTTAACGCTACTTTAACTCGAAATTATACCTTAGATCCCGAGGTATACCCTTTTTATACCCTTCACTTTTTGGAGTGCTTGCCTAAAGATATTTTTCAAGTAAAGCCACGGTTCATCTTCATTGGAATCATCTGATGATTGAATTTCTGTCAGTCATTGTCGGAAATCTACGAAATTTGCTCTTTTTAAATTAGGCACCAGTATTATGTTTTCAGTCACCGTCGTTTGAGCTGTAAGGTATACGTCCACACCGGCGCTAAAACACATCGACAACAAACTTCATGACACTGCAGGCAACAGTGCTTTAGCTGCTATTGGTGCATGGTGCGGATGTGTTGGGATTAGACTGTAGGTGATGTATAAATAATATAACATGGTGTATGTACCTGCATGTGTACATGTGTATAATTGTGTTTGAATACATGTGTATACATGTTTGTGTTACCTTGTATGTACAGTGTGTGTGTACATGTGAGGGTATATGTGTGTATAGATGTGCACGTACAATGCGTATGTACATAATATGTGTACATGTGTGCGTAAATGAGCGTGTGCTTGTCTATATGTGCATGTGCATACATTTGTGTATAAGTATTGTGTGTGTTCAATATTTGCGTAAATGTGTACTACATGTGTGCGTGTATGTGTGCACAAGTGTGTTTCATGTATGTGTGTAGGCTGCATGTCGGTATAAATTTGCGGACATGTGTGCGTACATGTGAGTGTAAATGTGTGTACTTGTGTATACATGTTTGTTGGAGTAGATGTATATTCATGTATCTACATGTTTGTATACATGTATGTGTTCATGTATGTATTTGTGAGCATATTTGTGTGTAGCACTTACATGTCACGTGGTTACAAGGTCAAGGTATATATATATATATATATATATATATATATATATATATATATATATATATATATATATATATATATATATATATATATATATATATATATATATATATATATATATATATATATATATATATATATATATATATATATATATATATATATATATATATATATATATATATATATATATATATATATATATATATATATATATATATATATATATATATATATATATATATATATATATATATATATATATATATATATATATATATATATATATATATATATATATATATATATATATATATATATATACACACACACACACACACACACACACACACACACACACACACACACACAAATCCACACACACAAAAAAAGGGCCGACGGAGACACCAGAGGTGCCCTTCGCCTCTTGACCACTTCCGACACTGTCGCCCAACCGGACGCAGGGGCTATAGAAGAACTCAGGGCCAAACACCCCCCAACCTCTCCTGACGAGGACTTGCAGCATTACCTTAGAGATCGGAACAACTCTACTCCCTTCTAGTTCTCCGAAGCAGAAGTGCTCGCCGCCATCCAATTCATGCCACGCGGCTCGTCGGCCGGTCTAGACGGCATCAGACCTCTCCACCTACAGCAGCTCACCACCAAGCAAACCGCAGAAGCCGGTTTGCGCTTGCTCTCGGCTTTAACCGCTTTATGTCGCCACGCTGCCACAGGCCACATCCCCGACTCTGCCAGAAACGCCTTCTTCGGTGCCAGTCTCATCGCTATCAAAAAGAAGCAGGGAGGCCTGCGACCAATCGCCATAGGAAGCTACTATCGCCGTCTCACTGGTAGAGTCGTCGCCAAGCTCACGACAGCTTCCCTTTCAAGCCAACTTACACCCACCCAGCTAGGAGTCGGTGCCCCTCTCGGTTGCGAGGCAGCCGTCCACGCCGTGCGCGAGTACACACGTACCAACAGAGGCAATGACGAGCTGCTCGTTAAACTAGACCTCTCCAACGCCTTCAATTCCGTCACACGGGAAGCTGTGCTCTCTCAGGTCAGTCAGAGATGCCCCTCAGCGCTCCCATTAGTCCGACAAGCATACGTGCAGCCTACCCCACTCTTCATCTCTGATCGTTTCATCTGGTCCTGCAGGGGAGTCCAACAGGGAGACCCTCTATGACCTCTCCTTTTTGCTCTCGCTATTGACCCCGTCATACAAAACCTACGTTCTCCACTCAACATCTGGTACCTTGACGATGGCACACTCGCCGGGCCAGCCGACTCGTCACTGCCGACATCTCCATGTGCACCCTACGCCTAGCCCTACAGTGCATCGACCTCAAAGTGAACTGCCAGAAGTGCGAACTTACCAGACTCAACGACACCCACGCCGCCAACATCAGCATCCCCGCACTCCCTAATGCTCGCACCGTGCATCTACACTCTCTATCCTTCCTTGGCGCCCACATCCACGCTGAGGGTCTCCCTGACGCTCTCGAAGACTACACAATCCAGAAAGAGGATGATAGAACGTGCAGATGGCATCGGTAGCCACCTTGCCTTCTTCCTCCTCTCCCGATACTCCGTTGTCCCTCGCTCCACCTACCTCATGCGCGCGGCCCACACCTATCTTGCCCCTGAAAACCATCGCCGTATAGACGACATCATACGCACGGCAATCTCCAGCATTTGCATGATCGATCTTCCTGATGAAAGCTGGATTCAAGCGTCTCTGCCCACTCGCCTGGGCGGGATCGGCATCAGCCGTATGGAAGACGTTGCCCTACCTGCCTTCATCTCCTCCATGAGTGCCACGCGGGAGCTTGTCGGACGAATAACCTGTCGCTCAAACGACGACGGCCCAACGCTCCTTGCCCCAGCCCTCACAGCCTTCACTGATCTCATCCGGCCACAAGACGCCCAGGATTTCTCCGCAGAGTCACCACTTCAGCAACGCCAGCTGGACGAAGCCGCCTCTCGCAAACGCCTTGACACTCTCCTCGAGGAATGTAACCAGGTACATCGCCCCCGCCTGCTTGCTGCTGCCGAACCACACAGCGGAGCATGGCTTGATTCTCTCCCCGTGGAGAAGCTCGGCCTTCTCCTCCCTGATGAAGCCGTTCGGGTCGGCGTTGCTCTGAGGCTCGGCATTCCCGTGTGCCTACCTCACAGATGCAAGTGTGGTGCTATGGCGGACAGCCTAGGTCACCATCACCTATCCTGCCCCCGAGACCCAGACTGCCTCCCAAAACACGCAGTCATCAACGACATCATAAGGCGCGGCCCGGCAGCTGCAGGAGTGCCGGCGCTCCTCGAGCCACGAGGCCTCGACCGCGGTGACGACCGGCGGCCAGACGGCATCACCACCACACCGTTCAGCAGCGGAAAGTTGCTGGTCTGGGACGCCACCTGCTGAAACACTTTCAATTCCACCCAAGTCACCACCTGTGCCGTAACCCCCGAAGCCGCTGCCCACGTTGCTGAGTAACGGAAGCATGCGCGCTACTCCGCACTTGTCCAGCGATACCGCTTCGAACCCCTCGCAGTGGAGACGACCGGCGTGCTGGGACCCGAGGTCTCCAAGTTCCTGACAGAGCTCGGACGTCGTATCACAGCACAGACGGGAGAGAAGCGGGAAACCTGCTGGCTCAGACAATGTGTCAGTCTTGCTATTGTACGCGGCACCGCTGCCGCCATCACGGTGCCGGCAACGGACCCGTGATGGGCCCATTTTTGTAAAAGTAATATAGAATGAAAATTTTCCTTTGACACACACACACACACACACACACACACACACACACACACACACACACACACACACACACACAACCTAAGAGGTGCACGTCACAGCAGCCTGCGGAAAGACCACACACACACACACACACACACCCTAACAGGTGCACGTCACAACAGCCTGCGGAAAGACCACACACACACACACACACACACACACACACACACACACACACACACACACAGAAGGAGGTGGAGGAAGAGAATTAATATGAAAAGGAAGAGCAGGATTAGAAGGAGGAAGAGTGAGGCCATTAGGTCCTACTGCTTAGAAGACAATGGAAAAAGAAGGAGAGAGAGAGCCTCTCTCCATTTCCAATTCTGCATCTTAAAAATAGTCAATATATATAGTATTAAATGATTTAAAATCTAAAAATAGTACGTATAAGAGTAATATATAAGTCACGCGCATAATGACATAGTTATCCATCATTTCTGACCAGGCCAGACTCCCCCAGCACCCCCGCACTCGCCCCGCGAGCTGATTGGTCGTAATTTCTCCCTATGCCGAACCATAAAAGAATTCGGGAATATGCTGCCGGGGCAGGGGAGCTGTAATGCCCCGGAACAAGCCACTTGCAAAAAATCTAAATGTTATTAAAATCTGCAGCATGGGATCTTCTTGTCGCTCGTCCAACTAGTGGATCCAGTCCTTCACACATATGAATAAGTCCTTGTCTTGAAAATGATATAATATTTCAGCAAGTGCTCGTCGCTGAAAGCGACGAACACTTGCCTTAGTTCTCTACTTAGTTCTCTACAGAGAATCGTCCTCATGTCTGCGAAGGCTAAAGTCATAGCTGCGATCAACAACGGCACCGGAAAGACTTTCTAACCTGGCAGTATTGAATAATGAGAGGAATCATGTGAACAAGCTGAACACAGAATTCATCACTGACTTTTTTGGTAGATGTAATGGTTGGGAAAAATAAATGGTAATTATATATATATATATATATATATATATATATATATATATATATATATATATATATATATATATATATATATATATATATATATATTGTTGTTGGCCAGCTTTAATCATTGTTAGGTTCTTATTGACATCAATTTGCAATTTTATGTGGTGCTTTATATCTCTTTTTATAATGTTCAGCTGCAATAGAAATACAAAAGAAATATATAAAAAGGTAAAATTCGGGCAAAAGGTACCTGCCCCTTTGAAAGAACTGGACCTCCTACGCCTATGTTGCCATAAATCTTTATGTTGAGAGGTTCGCTCTCCTACGCCAGTGTTGTCCAAACTGAGGTCCGCATACCCCTGGGGGTATGCAGCATAGATCAAAGGGGTACGTGAAAAGACGATGAACACACACACACACACACACACACACAGAGCAGAAACTTCCCATGTTCTATGAAGGAAAAGAGAGAGGGAGGGACGGGTACCTAGGAAGAACGCCTAATGTACGTGTACCTAAATATAATATAATACAATATAATATAATATAATATAATATAATATAATATAATATAATATAATCGAGTTTAATCAGCCATTGGGGATACATACGTAACAGTAGGAGAAGGTAATAAAGGGTACAATGGGCGAAAAAGTTTTGACAGGACTGTCCTACGCCCCCACTCACCACGGTGACCTTCAAAGGGAGGTTGATCGATGGATCAAAAGACCAATAGTCCCAGGGGTAGCAGAAAAGTATTCGCGGCCACCACTTGACAAAGTGGTGGCCGCTTGCCTCATGGCCACGCAGACTGGTCGATTGACCTCACCGAGGCCGCCCGTCACCTAGGATGTGAGAAGTATGGCAGGGACAGAACGGAAAGAATGCGGCTGGGGAAATTTTCCGTGGATCTTCAGTCATAAAATCGTCGATTTTTGCCTACGTGGACATACTACCGTCGTCTTCCTATCACACTTGCCCCGCATTCTCACAGCGTTCCGTGGTCTTGACCGACACATTTTCACAACAACAAGTATGGCTGATGTCCGTGTTTGCACCCCCGTTTTCACTCAAAGTGTTGTTGCTTTGGCTCTAGTGACACTCAATTTATACAAGCAACAGAAAAAGAAAAGAATGTGGAGGCGGCAATGGCTTGCAAGAAGAGAGGAGAGCAGTGAAGTGATGCAGCTATTGCAAGAACTACGTCTAGAAGACGAGGAAGGCTACAGGCAGTGAATGAGAGTCAGCAAGAACCAATTTTATGAAATATTGAGCCTTGTACCATAATGTAATCTGCCGCTTCCTTCAAGTACTTCCTTTTATGCTTTTTTTTTTTTTTTTTTTTTTTTGCTTACAAATCATGCCTGGGATCCCACAGATCTGGCATGTCCCGTATTTTCTCAAAGTAACCTCGGAGGCCTGGGTCCAGGCAAAAACACTCAAAGCTGAGCAGTATAGTATAGTATAGGGACAGTAGGGTGTAGATTCTTCCTCTTCTTCTCGTTTCTTGTTATTGCTGATGATGATGATTGGGAATATCGTCGTTCTTCGGTGAAATTATCGTAGCTACGGAAGATCGTGGACACGTCAGAAAACCACGGAAATGAGAACCACGCCAGCGGAAATCGTGGTTTGACTGAAGGTCCACGGAAAATTTGCCCAATGTAATAGCCCCTCAAGAAGTGTGTGTGCTTGTCTGTGTGTGTGTGTGTGTGTGTGTGTGTGGATATGTGGATGTGTGTGTGTTAAGAGTGAGTGCGGACGTGCGAGCGAGCTCCCGTATCAGCTCCAGTGATAGCGGCTCGCGGTGGTTAGGTAGTTAAGTGCATAATGGATAACCTACCAACCGCGGGTAGTTACTGTACAATATGCAACAACCAATGTGTACTAGAGTGTTTGAAGTTCAACAAATGCAAAAAATATATACACGCTGGCTGTTCAAATCTGCCAGTATATGCTATAGTGCACTTCTTTAACACTAGGTGCCAGTACACGTGTGAGGAATGCACTAGAAACCAGCTGGGCGAAGACTGCGACCGGCTGTTTACACAAGTGTACACTGTTATTGATAAAGAGATTGAAGCCGAGCAAAAATCACAGCATGAAGGTGCTGAAAGTGACGCTACTATTATAAACGAAACTATGGACGAACATGAAAGTAGTTTGAATAGAGTGCCCAGCAAAGCTCTCCCGCCAAACAACACAAAACAACACCCGAGTGGTAAACAAGGCAGCGAGCAAACTACCTCAGTAAACACCAACCAAGCTAGTGAGCAGCAAAATGACAAGGTATGTTACTTCTACAAAAACAACAATTGTAAATATGGACTAAGGGGCAGAGATTGTCCATATGCTCACCCCAAACTGTGCACCAAGTATAAGGTTAACGGTTGTGACCCAGTAAGAGGTTGTAGAAAAGGCAAAACCTGCAAATTTCTCCACCCACCAATATGTTATGGATCCAAAAGAAAGCGAGAATGCCTAAATATGGAATGTAGAAAACTACATTTAAAAGGCACTCGACGCTACCCCTATGAGCAAACAATTACCGGACAAACAAGGCAACAATCATCACAAGTCAAGGAGGTACCCATACAATCACAACCAGCCCCTCAGCCACACAACGCATGGGCAAACGGCCCGCCACACCACACTGAAAAGCAACAAAATGAATCTTTTTTACTCCAACAGTTGCAGCAAATGCAACAAGTGCAGCAACAAATACTACAAATGCTGAAAATAACACCGTGGCAGTGGGGCCCAGGCCACCTATCGCAAGGACACCAACAACAACAAGCGACAACAATGCCAATGCTCTATACAGGATAATAACCTTAAATATCGCCGGCCTCCTACCGTACAAATTTATAGGCAAAATAAAACTGCTCACAGAAATGGCACAAACTGAAAATGCCTTTATAATCTCTCTCACAGAAACACACTTAACAGAGGAGATTAGAGAAGCAGAAATAAAAATACCACACTTTGTACCATACAGGACGGACCGACCAATTCAACGGAAAAAAGGCGGGGTCATCACTTACGTTGATAGCCATTTTGCAGCTAGAACAAAAGTACTTTTCCAGGAATCAAACATGTACACAGAATCACTGGTACTATACATTCAAGACATTGACTGGGTATATATAAACATATACAGACCACCAGCATGCCCAACAGAGAAATTTATGACGCAACTAACAAAGATAAAAGATATCATTGGCTCGCTACCACCGCCCATGCCCACCATTATACTTACTGGAGACTTAAACTTTCCGCTAATAGACTGGAATTTGGAGTGTGCGTATGGAGGAGCGGAAGACATGAGGACCCAGGCAAAAGCTGTCATGCACTTTGCCGAGGAATACTGCCTCAATCAAATCATCGACACTCCTACAAGAGGTAACAACATACTAGACATCGTTATGATAAATAATGATGATATTATACATAATGTTAGGGTGAATAAAACTAATCTCTCTGAGCATAACATCATCACCGTGACTACCGACCTACCTAGAAATACACATCTTAGACTGTCCAGTGAAGTGGAGCAGGCTCCTAATTTTAATTTTAGCCAACTCAACTTCCTAAGCGAGTCAATCTGCTGGGACAGTATAAAGAAAGACCTGGGTGAGCTAAACTGGGATCTACTCATGAGGGACTGTGACCCTGAGGCCCAATATGATACAATCATTAACACATGCTTGAAAATATCAAAGAAGCATGTACCGTTGAGGAGACCGTCTAAAAAGACCTCTCCTTTCAATGGTAACATACCAAGAGACCGAAAAGTACTAATGAGAAAAAGAACAAAACTAAGGAAGAAACTCGGTAATACCAACTACACCAAAATGCTGACGCAACTCGAAAACAAAATTGCCATTAAAGAAGAAAAACTAAAAAGATCAGTTGAATCAGAGAATGACCGGAAAGAAATACAAGCTGTGTCATGCATCAAAACCAACCCCAAATACTTTTACAAATATGCTGCTAACAAATCGGTAGTGAGAGCGAGTGTTGGCCCACTGACTGACGTACACGGCCAACCCATAAACAAAGCCCAGGATATCGTTGAAGCACTACTGATTCAGTACAAAAGCGTCTTCAGCAAACCCATGGAAGACAAAATTGTCAACCTACCTATGGACTTTTTCAACCAAGGAACTGATCACATATCACACCTGACGGACATAAGCTTAAACAACGACGACATACAGCAAGAAATTAAAGGGGTGGCCACTAATTCGGCAGCTGGCCCCGATTCCCTGCAGTACTTCTTAAAAAATGTGCTGAAGAGCTGAGTGTTCCTCTGTTAAATTTTTATAGAAACTCTCTAGATTCTGGCATAATACCAGAAAAGCTAAAAAGTGCATTCATTACACCAATATACAAGGGAGGGTCAAGAGCAGAGGCAAAAAACTATCGACCAGTTGCCGTCCCATATTATTAAAGTTCTAGAGAGAATAATGGTTAAAAACATGTCTGCATATCTAGAAAGCAATAACAGAATGAACCCGGACCAACATGGCTTTCGTACTGGGCGCTCGTGCCTCTCACAACTTTTGGCCCACTATGACTCAATCATACATAAGCTTGAACATAATGCAGATGTCGATGTGGTCTACCTTGATTTTGCGAAAGCTTTCGACACGGTAGACCATGGCATTTTGTTACACAAAGCCAGACAAATGGGCATTACGGGAAAACTCGGGATGTGGCTACACTCATTTCCCACTGGCAGGACTCTATGTGTAGCGGCTGATGGTGCAGTTTCTCAGTCATCGGAAGTTGTCAGCGGGGTACCACAGGGATCAGTCCTTGGACCCCTGCTATTCCTGATCCACATCTCCGACATCAATCAGCACATCTTACATTCGACTGTAGCTTCCTTTGCTGATGACACCAGGGTACTAAAGGAAGTCTCTTCAACAGCCGATGCCGAAAAATTGCAAACTGATTTGGCAGCACTCTACTCATGGGCAGAGCGCAACAATATGTCTTTCAATAATAACAAATTTGAGTGCATACACTATAGCTCAGGGGGGACCAACAGCAATGCACACAAATATTTAGCACCGGATGATTTCCATATAATAATCAAGGAGCATATAAGAGACCTGGGGATCACTCTGAGCTCAGACGGAAACTTTACCCAACATATCCACAAAGTGGTAAAGAAAGCACGAAGCCAGGCTGGATGGATACTGCGCACTTTCCGGACAAGGGAAAGGAGACCTATGATGACACTGTACAAGTCACTCGTAATACCCCTGCTCGAGTACTGTTGTCAGCTATGGAGTCCATGGAGAGCAGGAGAGAAGCAGGCACTCGAAGCAGTACAACGATCATTCACCAGTAGAATATCTGGCGTCTAACACCTCGACTACTGGGCAAGGTTACGTGAACTCGACCTCTATTCATTAGAAAGGCGCAGAGAAAGATACGCCATATTATACACCCACAAAGTATTGTCTGGAAAAGCTTTAAATAATTTGAATATACAGTCTAGCATGCACCAGCGACGAGGTCGGCTCTGCCACATTGAAAAAGTACATACCAGAGCAAGCACAAGAGTCAAGACACTCAAGGAAAATACATTCACCATTAGAGGACCACGTCTCTTCAATGCACTACCCAGACACCTACGAGACTCAGTGGAAATGAATTTCGATAGTTTCAAAACTCAGTTGGATAAATTCTTATGGATAATACCCGATCAACCCAAGCTGCCACACTACCACATCTGCGCCACCAGCAATAGTATCATACACCGGCTGGCGCATAGACGAGCAGACGGGTTGCACTAGTGGCGGCGCACCAGCGTGGCCACGGGCGGCGGCTGCTGCCTGCAACTATCACCACAGAATCACCACAGGTGTGTGTGTGTGTGTGTGTGTGTTTGTGTGTGTGTGTGTGTGTGTGTGTGAGAGAGAGAGAGAGAGAGAGAGAGAGAGAGAGAGAGAGAGAGAGAGAGAGAGAGAGAGAGAGAGAGAGAGAGAGAGAGAGAGAGACGTTTGGGAGATAAGATAACCATGACACACACACACACACACACACCACCCCTCCACTCTTCTCCACCTGCTCACTACTGTTTACTGGCCTCATCCCCTTCACGCACATATTTCCTGCATCCGTCCAAAGCAAGTGAGTAACAGTAGTTATAGTTATAGTAGTAGTAGTAGTAGAAGTAGTAGTAGTAGTAGTAGTAGTAGTAGTAGTAGTAATACTGTAGTAGCAGTAGCAGTAGTAGTTGATGTTGGCACAATTTGTTTAACTCTACTACACGACTATGTTAGGCTTCTGTGCTGACGGTACGTTCGTGTGACTATTGTTAACATTGTAACTCTACTGCAACAGACATTAGGCATTCCATATCGATAAAGTAAATAGTAATACCGTAAAAGACTCTAGCAATAGATAAAATAGCGAAATAAGCGGCAATGTGTAAATGACTACACGACGCCAGTGTTCCGCTTAGTGGTTATATAGTAGGGTAAAGCAATCAGTTACTGCTTACGTCCTTGATTTTGGTTGTAGCAAAATACAAAATAACGGAGGAAGAATGTGATGTATGTATTGACTGCAGACCCGCAGAGGAACACAAATGAGCTAACAAAGTTGCTCGTCTAAATCAGAAACCTTCTCAGTGCTCACTTTTATTCCTTATTCAGTGTGTTTGTGGGAGCTGACTCAAACTGCATCGGTCTACCAATGAAACTGTTCAACTAATACTAAAACTGCTCCACACCAAGACAAGCAGTTCCACACTAAAACTAAAACTGTCCAACTCTGAGACCAAAAACTGTCCCATTCTGAAACCAAAACTGTCCCACTCTAAGACCAAAACTGACCCACTCGGTGAGGAAACTGTCCCACTCTGAGACCAAAACTGTCCCACTATGAGACCAAAACTGAGGCCAAAAGTGTCCCATTCTGAAACCAAAACTGTTCCACTCTGAGACCAAAACTGTCCCACTATGTGAGGGAAACTGTCTCACTCTGAGACCAAAACTGTCCCACTCTGTGACGGAAACTGTTCCACTCTTAGACCAAGACTAAGCCCAAAACTGTCTCACTCTGAGACCAAAACTGTCCCACTCTGTGACGGAAACTGTTCTACTCTGAGACCAAAACTGTCCCACTCTGTGACAGAAACTGTCTCACTCTGAGACCAAAACTGTCCCACTCTGTGACGGAAACTGTTCCACTCTTAGACCAAAACTAAGCCCAAAACTGTCTCACTCTGAGACCAAAACTGTCCCACTCTGTGACGGAAACTGTTCCACTGTTAGACCAAAACTAAGCCCAAAACTGTCCCACTCTGAGACCAAAACTATCCCACTCTGTGACGGAAAATGTTCCACTTTTAGACCAAAACCAAGCCCAAAACTGTCCCACTCTGAGACCAAAACTGTTCCACTCTGAACCCAAAACTGTTTCACTCTGAGACCAAAACTGAAGCCAAAACTGTCTCACTCTGAGACCAAAACTGAGACCAAAACTGTCTCACCCTGAGACAAAAAAATGTCCCACTCTGAGACCAAAACTGTCCTACTCTGAGACCAAAACTGTTCCACTCTGAGACCAAAACTGTCTCACCCTGAGACAAAAAATGTCCCAATCTGAGACCAAAACTGTTCCACTCTGAGACCAAAACTGTCCCACTCTGAGACCAAAACTGTCCCACTCTGAGACCAAAACTGTCCCACTCTAAGACCAAAACTGTCCCACTCTGAGACTAAAACTGTTCCACTCTGAGACCAAAACTGCCCCACTCTGTGACGAAAACTGTCTCACTCTGAGACCAAAACTGAGGCCAAAACTGTCTCACTCTGAGACAAAAAACTGTCCCACTCTGATACCAAAACTGTCCCACTCTGAAAGCAAAACTGTCCCACTCTGAGACCAAAATTGTCCCACTCTGAGACCAAAACTGTCCAACTCTGAGACCAAAACTATCCCACTTTGTGACGTAAACTGTTTCCCTCTGAGACCAAAACTGTCCCACTCTGAGACAAAAACTGTTTCACTCTGAGACCAAAACTATCCCACTCTGAGACCAAACCTGTCCCACTCTGTGACGGAAACTGTCCCACTATGAGACCAAAACTGAGGCCAATACTGTCCCACTCTGAGACCAAAACTGTTCCATTCTGAGACCAAAACTGTCCCACTCTGTGACGGAAACTGTCCCACTCTCAGACCAAAAGTGTCCCACTCTGAGATCAAAACTGTCCCACTCTGAGACCAAAACTGTCCCACTCTGAGACCAAAACTGTTCCACTTAGACTAAAACTGTCTCTCTCTGAGACCAAAACTGTCCCACTCTGTGACGGAAACTGTTCCACTCTTAGACCAAAACTAAGCCCAAAACTGTCCCACTGTGACACAAAAACTGTTCCACTCTGAGACCAAAACTGTCACACTCTGAGACCAAAAATGAGGCCAAAACTCTGAGACAAAAAACTGCCCCACTCTGAGACCAAAACTGTCCCACTCTGAGACCAAAACTGTCCCACTCCGAGACCAAAACTGAGGTCAAAACTGTCCCACTCTGAGACCAAATCTGTCCCACTCTGTGACGAAAACTGTCCCACTCTGAGACCAAAACTGTCCCACTCTGAGACCAAAACTGTTCCACTCTGTGACGGAAACTGTCCCACTCTGAAACCAAAACTGTCCCACTCTGAGACCAAAACTGTCCCACTCTGAGACCAAAACTGTCCCACTCTGAGACCAAAACTGTTCCACTTAGACCAAAACTGTCCCTCTCTGAGACCAAAACTGTCCCACTCTGTGACGGAAAATGTTCCACTCTTAGACCAAAACTAAGCCCAAAACTGTCCCACTGTGGCACAAAAACTGTTCCACTCTGAGACCAAAACTGTCACACTCTGAGACCAAAAATGAGGCCAAAACTCTGAGACAAAAAACTGCCCCACTCTGAGACCAAAACTGTCCCACTCTGAGACCAAAACTGTCCCACTCCGAGACCAAAACTGAGGTCAAAACTGTCCCATTCTGAGACCAAATCTGTCCCACTCTGTGACGAAAACTGTCCCACTCTGAGACCAAAACTGTCCCACTCTGAGACCAAAACTGTTCCACTCTGTGACGGAAACTGTCCCAGTCTGAAACCAAAACTGTCCCACTCTGAGACCAAAACTGTCCCACTCTGTGACGGAAACTGTCCCTCTCTGAGGCCAAAACTGTCCCACTCTGAAACCAAAACTGTTCTACTCTGAGTCCATAACTGTCCCGCTCTGAGACCAAAACTGAGGCCAAAACTGTCCCGCTCTGAGACTAAAACTGAGGCCAAAACTATCCCACTCTTGAGACCAAAACTGTCTCACTCTGAGACGAAAACTGTCCCACTCTTGAGATCAAAACTATCTCACTCTGAGACCAAAACTGTATCACTCCGAGACCAAAACTGTCCCATTCTGAGGCCAAAATTGTCCCACTCAAAGACTAGAACTGTCCCACTTTGAGACCGCACCCCGTCCAGAAGAAAGTAATGTTAGGTTACATATATTTGCATAAATCTTATTTCGCTTTAACACACTGTGCTCTTTCAAACACAGGTGACTTTCCCAGGCCACCACATGAGGTAACATACGCGATATAAGAAGAGACGAAAGTACAGCTGTATACGGCCGTACCATAAGGCAACCTCTTCGACTGTAGAACCTCTTCGGTCATTTTCTCCTACCAAATTGCTCGCAGGTTTTTTTCCGGAGGGTAAAGGAAGGTACTGGAGGGCGAAATTGTTGGAATCTGGCAAGGGGTCGAGATAGGCACATCTTCGTCAGCCCATTCGCATATTTTATTCGTCAATCCTGTATTTCTTTTTATTTAATTTAAAATGTTGTTAAAGACTTTAGAGTTGTATCACGATTTTTAACCCATGCCGTGTCAACACACCTACTTGATTAACTCAAGCAGGTAGTCTTTTCCTATAGCTCCGATGGGGCTCGATCATTTTTCTAACAGCTCCTTGCTTGACGGGATAGTAGCGAGGGACAGAGAAGTGGTAACGCCGGGCACATGTGGACTCCTGGGCTGACTGTGTGGAGCGGTGGAGGGGTGCAAACACGTGCCGCACAGGGATGCCAACCCTGATACTCACGCTATGTACGCAATTATACCTATATATTTATCATTCACTCAACTATTTTATTTGGTATAATCACCAAAGTATAATCACACTATATAGTATAATCACACTAATGTATGTAAAAAATGGCGAACCATAACCGTGCCTCGGAGTCCCCGCCTGGGGGGGGACCGCAAATTTCCCCAGGGAGGACTCCCCTTCTGGCTGCCGTATTGAGAGGTGTCTTGATAACTTATCGAACCTCTTTCTTATCAATTTCTGCAACATACGCGGTCTTCGTTCTAATTTTCATTCTGTGGAACACCATCTCTCCTCCTCTAAACCTCACCTTCTTTTCCTCACCGAAACACAGGTTTCTGAGTCTACTAACAGCAATCTCTACTCTGTTCCCTCCTACTATCTCTATCCTAAATTTCAATCCAAAACTGGATGTTGCGTCTACGTGCGCAACGACATCACTTGCTCTCGAGCCCACGACCTTGACTCTTCAGAATTTTCCACCATCTGCCTAAGACTTTATTGTCATTCTATTACTAAATACATTTGCGCTGTTTATGTCTCACCCACCTCTACTAACTATGTAAAATTCTTTGACTATTTGAACTTTAGAGTGGAGCACATCTTGACCCTCTCTCCCTTCGCTGAAATCTCCATCTTGGGAGATTTCAATGTTCACCACCAGCTTTGGCTTTCATCCTCTTTCACTGACCAGTCTGGTGAACAAGCCTACAACTTTGCTCTCCTCAACGGTCTAGAGCAGTTGGTTCAGCACCCTACACGTATTCCCGACTGTCTTGGAGACTGACCCAACATACTAGACCTCTTCCTTACCTTTAACCCTTTTGCTTACTCTGTCAAACTGTTCTCTCCGTTGGGTTCCTCCGATCACAACCTTATTTCTGTATCCTGTCCTATCGCTCCTGTACATCCTCTGGACCCACCGAAGAGGCGATGCTTCTGGCATTTTGCTTCAGCTCGGTGGGACGACCTGAGGATGTACTTTTCCAATTTCCCGTGGAATGATTACTGCTTCCAGGAGAGAGACCCCTCTGTGTGTGTCCAGCGCATCACAGAGGTGATTGTCTTTGGAATGGAGGCATACAGTCCACGTTTTTTCTCTACTCCCCATGCTTTAAAAAGCCTTGGTTTAATCACGCTTGTTCTCGTGCAGTCAAAGATAGAGAGGCAGCTCACAAAAGGTACCAGAGTCTTCGAACTCCCGCTAACCATGATCTTTACATTTCCGCCCGGAATAGTGCCAAATCTATTCTTCGACTAACCAAAAACTTCTTTATCCATATCAAATATCAACACCTTGCTTTCTCTAATCCTTCCAGAAACTTCTCGCACTTAGTCAAAAATATCTCCTCCAATTTCACTTCTTCCTCTTTCCCGCCTCTTCTTAACCCAGGCGGCAGCACTGCCATCTCATCTATCTCTAAGGCTGAACTCTTCTCTCAAACTTTCTGTAACAGCTCCACTCTGGACGATTCCGGGCATATTCCTCCTACTCATCCCCCCTCTGACTCCTTCATGCCTGTTATTAAGATTCTTAAGAGTGATGTTTTCTATGCCCTCTCTGGCCTCAACTCTCAGAAAGCTTATGGACCTGATGGAGTGCCTCCTATTGTACTTAAAAAATTGTGCTTCCGTGCTGACACCCTGCCTGGTCAAACTCTTTCGCCTCTGCCTATCAACATCTACCTTTCCTTCCTGCTGGAAGTACGCCTTTGTACAGCCTGTGCCTAAGAAGGGTAACCGTTCCAATCCCTCAAACTACCGCTCTATAGCTTTACTTTATTATCTATTTAAAGCTTTTGAATCAATCCTTAACCGGAAGATTCAAAAGCACCTTTCCACTTCTAACCAGTATGGGTTCCGCAAGGGGCTCTTTTAACTCTTTTTTGCTCTCTTAACTGATCGGTGAAACTTTCTCAGTTGCGCTAGACATATCGAAAGCCTTCGATAGAGTCTGGCACAAGTCTTTGCTTTCTAAACTGCCCTCTTTCGGATTCTATCCTTCTCTCTGTTCCTTTATCTCCAGTTTCCTTCCCAGCCGTTTTATCTCTGCTGTGGTAGACGGTCACTGTTCTTCCCCTAAACCTATCAACAGTGGTGTTCCATAGGGCTCTGTTCTATCACCCACTCTCTTCCTGTTATTCATCAATGATCTTCTTTCCATAACAACTCATACGCTGATGAATCCACTCTGCATTATTTAACTTCTTTCAACAGAAGACCCTCTCAACAAGAATTACATGACTCTAGGCTGAAGGCTGCAGAACGCTTAACCTCAGACTTTACTATCATTTCCGATTGGGGTAAAAGGAACCTTGTGTCCTTCAATGCCTCAAAAACCAAATTTCTTCACCTATCAACTCGACACAATCTTCCAAACACCTATCCCCTGTTCTTTGACAACACTCAGCTGTCTCCATCTTCAACACTAAACATCCTCGGTCTATCCTTAGCTCAAAATCTTAACTGGAAACTTCACATCTCCTCTTTCACTGAATCAGCTTCCTCGAGGTTGGGCGTTCTGTATCGTCTCCGCCAGTTCTTTTCCCCCGCACAGTTGCTATCCACATACAGGGGCCTTGTCCGCCCTCGTATGGAATATGCCTCTCACGTGGGGGGGGCCTCCACTCACACAGCTCTCTTGGACAGAGTGGAGTCTAAGGCTCTTCGTCTCATCAGCTCTCCTCTTACTGATAGTCTTCTGCCTCTTAATTTCCGCCGCCATGTTGCCTCTCTTTCTATCTTCTACCGTTATTTTCGCGCTGACTGCTCTTCTGAACTTGCTAACTGCATGCCTCCTCCCCTCCCGCGGCCCCGCTGCACGCGACTTTCTACTCATGCTCATCCCTTACTATCCAAATCCCTTACGCACGATTTAACTAGCATCTTCACTTTTTCATCCCTCACGCTGGTAAACTCTGGAACAATCTTCCTTCATCTGTATTTTCTCCTGCCTACGACTTGAACTCTTTCAAAAGGAGGGTATCAGGACACCTCTTCTCCCGAAATTGACTTCTCTTTCGGCCACCTCTTTTGACTCTTTATAGGAGCAGCAAGTAGCGGACTTTTTTTTATTATTGTTTCCTTTTTTTGTGCCCTTGAGCTGTCTCCTTTGTTGTAAAAAAAAATGCTTCAATTATCAAGATTTCCAAAAGTTTTTAAATAAATTATTTAAAATGTTGTTAAAGACTTTAGGGTTAACATAAGAACATAAGAACGCAGGAGTCTGCAAGAGGCCGGTAGGCCTGTACGAGGCAGCTCCTTTGACCCTAAGCTCCCGTATCTAACTCCCCCACCTATCGCTCTCCATGAATTTATCTAGTCTATTTTTGAATGTGACAATTGTATTGGCACTCACCACGCCTATTCCACTCATCCACCACCCTGTTGGTAAACCAATTTTGCCTATGTCCCTGTTGAATCTGAATTTATCCAGTTTAAAGCCCTTCATCCATTTATAAACCTCGATCATGTCTCCACGCACCCTTCGCCTTTCTAGAGAATGCAAGTTTAACTGTTTGAGTCTTTCCTCGTATGGCAGGTTTCTCAACCCCTGAATCATCTTAGTCATCCTCCTCTGCACCGATTCTAACATTTTGATATCCATTCTATAGTAGGGTGACCAGAACTGAACCGCATAGTCAAGATGAGGTCTAACTAATGCTAAATATAGTTTGAGGAAGACTTCGGGGCTTCTGTTGCTTACGCTCCTTGAAATAAATCCCAGTACCCTATTAGTTCGATTTCTAGCTTGAATGCATTGTGCCCTTGGACGGAGATCAGAGCTCACTAAGACCCCTAAATCCCTCTCGCACCCAGACCTACTTATGAGAGTGTCATTTAAGCAATAGTTATGTGAGGGGTTGTTCCTACCTACACTCAGAATACTGCACTTCCCTACATTGAACTCCATCTGCCATTTATCCGCCCAGTCATATAATCTGTTGAGTTCACCTTGGAGAATACTAGCGTCCTGATCCGACTCAATTACTCTACCGATCTTGGTATCATCTGCAAATTTATTAACATCACTACTAATTCCTGTATCTAAGTCATTGATATAAATAATAAACAAAAGTGGACCTAATACCGAACCTTGTGGGACCCCACTCGTAACACATCCCCAGTCAGATCTTTTACCATTGATTTGCACTCTTTGCTTCCTATTGCTAAGCCACGCCTTGACCCAGTTCAAAACTTTACCCTCTACTCCGTGAGCCTGTAATTTAAGCAACAGTCGTTGGTGAGGAACTTTGTCAAACGCTTTACTAAAATCAAGATAGATTACATCATAATTTTCATCTCTGTCAACCGCCTCAAATACTTTATTGTAGAAGGACAAGAGATTGGTGAGGCATGACCTACCTTTTGTGAACCCATGCTGCGAGTCGTGAATTAAGCTATGTTTCTCTAAATGCTCCCGAATGTTCCTGGCTATTATGGACTCCAGCATCTTCCCTATAACCGATGTTAAGCTAATTGGGCGATAGTTTGAAGCAACTGACCTGTCCCCCTTTTTAATAATCGGCGTCACATTAGCTACTTTCCATGGGCTCGGCACATAGCCAGTATTTACCGACATCTTAAAGATGTCGGTTAGTGGGTCACTGATTATATCACCTAACTCCTTTAATACCCTCGGAAATATCCCGTCAGGACCTGGCGACTTGTTCTTCTTAAGCTTATCTATCTCATCCTGAACTACTTGCCTGGTAATGATTATATCCCTCAATTTATCGCCATCCCCGCCCTCGTACACCTGAACTCTTTCCGGTATAGTCGTTCGATCCTCCTGTGTGAATACTGAAAGGAAGTAGTCGTTCAACAATGTGCTCATATTTTCGTAATTTTCTACTAGCTCCCCTGTGTTTGTTTTCAGCGGTCCAATTTTCTCCCGTGTTTTTGTTCTATACATCTGAAAGAAGCCCTTAGGATTACTTTTCGCCTCATTTGCTTCTTTGATCTCATAGTTCTTTTTTGCTATCCTGGTGTTTTTCTTAACTAATCTAGATAGTTCGACGTACCGGCCCCTGAGATGTGTTTCCCCATTCTTTATTTTCTGATAAATTCCCTTCTTTAACCCAATCTCGTGTTTTAGTCCACGAGTCATCCACTTAGGATCATTGTTTTCTTTTCTAAGTGTTCGCTGTGGTATATGCTGTTCTTGCCCCTCTACTATTACTCTAACTAAATTATTGTAAGACATTTCTACCTGGTTCTCCTGGCTCTCCAATCCGCAGTTCTGGCCCTTATGAATCCCTAAATTATCCCAGTTTACCCCTTCAAGATGTCTTCGAAGCCCCTCGTAGTTTGCTCTTCTTAAATCTGGCACTAACACTGGGTTTGGTTCGCGGGTTACCGCCCAGTCTAAGCTAAAACGAACCGTTCTGTGATCACTATTTCCTAACTCTCCGCCCACCTCCAACTCACGTAGCAAGTTCCCATTATTGGTTAGGACTAAGTCTAATATGTTATCTCCTCTGGTAGGCTCAGTAACTACCTGCTTAAGGAAATTATCTTGTATAACTTCAAGAAAGTCCTCGGCTTCCAGGTCACCCACTAGATCTTCCCAGTCTATATTCCTATAATTAAAGTCCCCCATTACGCAGACATTTCTACTCATACTCGCCCTGCCAATCTCCTGTAGTAATATACTCGTGTCCTGCCTGTTAAGGTTGGGTGGCCTGTATATAACTCCTAGAGTTAGTTTTTCTTTCCCTTTGTAAACGTCCACCCAAACTGATTCTGAATCCATGTTAGTTTTGACTGAGTTGTTAACTAAACATTTAAGTGAGTCTTTAACATATAGCGCAACTCCACCTCCCTTTCTGCCCCTTCTGTCTTTGTGAAACATCTGATAACCCGTTATTTCAAATTCTGATCTAAAATTTCTATTAGCAGTGTCTATCCATGTCTCAGTGATCGCTATTATGTCAAAATTTTCTGAACAAGCTTCACCCCTTAGTAAGTCTATCTTGTTTCTGAGGCTCCTGCTGTTAGTATAGAAGATTCTTAGCCCGTCCTCTGTTACTCCTCTAGAATTACTTCTAAGCTGCCTGGTTATATTATGAGCTAGATGTCCCCTCCCATTACTCCTCCCATTGCTCCCATTACTCCTCCCCCCCTCGCCTATACTAAAATAAATCCCTCAGGGTACCAAGTGCTCGCTCAAGGGAGTCTGAGAGAGCCTCAACACCCTTGAACGTCAAGTGTATCCCGTCACGGGCGTAGAGGGCGTCGTTGCCAAAGAAGAGGTCCCAATTGTCGACGAACAGCCACCCATTGCGCTCGCAGTGCTCAGCAAGTCTGCTGTTCACTGCTATCGCCCTGGACAGCCATCCATCGCCAACGCCCCTCCTTGGCAGGACGCCACACACTACTGGCGACCCACCAGCGTCACGTATCCTGCCTAACAATTCTCTAAAACGCCTGAGAATGTCCTCGCTTGGCACACGAGAAACGTCGTTTCCGCCACAGCTGAGAAAGACAATGGGGTTCGATCCCTCGCTTGCCATACACGCCTCAATCCTGTCTGATATATGGCCCACCCCTGCCCCTGGGAAACACACCCTCGTCCTGTTCTTATCCTTGGAGCAAAAATACCTGTCAACATAACGAACCTGACTATCACCGACAACAAGAACCCGACGGTCGGAAGGGGGGCCAGGAGGGGTGGGTGAAGGGGGGAGGGGAGAGCGGGAAGGGAGGGGAGGGTTGTATCATGATTTTTACCCATGCCGTGTAGAGGTGTTTACAGAGGCTACCAACCCAACTTGAAGAACCTTTAGTGAGGGAAGGGGTCGAGGTCAAGTTATAGTGGCCAGCAGAAAGGGGACACCGTGTAAGGGAAGGGGAAGAGGAAGATGGTAGGGGAGATGTATGGTACGGCCGTATGGCCCTAGCTGTAAGGTCGATAAATGATACAGGAAGACAAGTTGGAAATAATGGCGCATGATGAATTTGCAAAGGGAAAAGTTCTTCATTGTTTAGGAATGGAAAAAGCTGACGGTCATCGGTCCAGCACGTGATCAGACCGTAGGCAAAGTAACACTCTAGCAACTAACGTCTTTGCAGGAGTCGCATCATTGTGATTATTTTTTTCGGCTCTTAGTCTCCCTTCTTGACCGTAACATCGTAAAGAAGAACTGAGCGTAAAAACATAAGGAATGCAGTGAGCGATAAAGCTTGTAATACAGAGATGAGTGTAGAAGGAACAAGGAATGGATTGGCCGATAAAGCTTATGATAAAGAGATGAGCACAGAAGAGTAAGGAATGGATTGGCCGATAATGCTTGTAATAAATAAATGAGCGTAAAAGGATAAAGAATGGGGGGAACAAGGAGAGGAGAAGGCAAGTAGGAATGGAGCGCGGATTAGGACACAAAGCCCGTCCTTGTATCACACCACTTGCTAGCGTCGCTAAGCCTAGACTCCGCTCTGGTATCCGCCCCCTGCCGCCAGATTGAGTTACTTCTGGCAGTAGAGAGAGAGAGAGAGAGAGAGAGAGAGAGAGAGAGAGAGAGAGAGAGAGAGAGAGAGAAAATATTGTATGACAGTCTCTCCTGTAGTGGTGTGCAGTGCGGATACGAGTGAGCACGTGAGTGAAGTACGGAGAGAGAGAGAGAGAGAGAGAGAGAGAGAGAGAGAGAGAGAGAGAGAGAGAGAGAGAGAGAGAGAGAGAGAGAGAGAGAGTTTTTGGAAAGTAGTAATTTGGATGCAAACGTAGGTGTGTGTGTGTGTGTGTGTGTGTGTGTGTGTGTGTGTGTGTGTGTGTGTTAGTATGATTGAATAGAATAGTTTTTAAATTTTGAGTGGTGGACATAATGCTCAAAACATTTTTCGTATGCAAAGTAGTCAAACACATTCATTCTCTCTCTCTCTCTCTCTCTCTCTCTCTCTCTCTCTCTCTCTCTCTCTCTCTCTCTCTCTCTCTCTCTCTCTCTCTCTCTCACACACACACACACACACACACACACACACACACACGTGATAATAGAGATGGAGACAGAGGAGGAAGGAAATGAAGGAGACGAATCATATAAAAGAAACTTGTCAAACTACAGGAAGGCAGATATGGAAAATCTCAGGAAATACTATGGAGAGCTAGACTGGGAAAAGTTAAAGAGAACAAGAGAGGTGCAAGAAAAGTATGATATTTTTATGGAGGCGTATGAACAAAGAGTTATGATATATGTACCAGAATATAAACCCAAAGAAAAAGGAAAAAAGAATTGGTTAAATGCAAGATGTACAAAGGCAAAGGAAAAAGTACACAAAGCATGGAAGAGATTGAAAAGAAATAAGAATCAAAGGAATAAAGAAGATTTTAAGATAGCAAGAAATGAATACGTGAAAATAAGGAGAGAAGAAGAGAAAGGATATGAAAAGGATATTGTCTAAAAGTGCAAGGAAGAACCTAAACTGTTTTATAGATTCAAAAATGGAAAAATCAAACTAAGGGAAACAATAGAAAGACTGAATGATGGAAATAAGACAATCGAAGATCCAAAAGACATGACTGAGCTGCTAAATAAAAGGTTCCAGCAAGTTTTTACAAAAGAATCACAATTCAATGAACCACAAGATAACAAGATAAATGTTCATATGGATGAAGTCATAGTAACTGAAGAGGAGATAATAAAATAATGAAGGAGCTGGAAGAGAGGAAAGCAGTAGGACCGGATGGAGTAGGTAGGAAGACACCTACCGAGCGGGCGCAAGCCACTCCCGGTGAGGTATATATGGGAGGTGAGAAGGGAGCTGAAGCCCTCCAAAGACCCTTCCCATGTCCTCACTAACCGTTTCCCTATTGTCTCACCAACACCGGAGAGTAGTTCAGCATGCTCTCTAAAGACAGATCCTCTCTCTATCCACACCACACTGCATTCACACAACATATACACCTTTTCCCAAAATTAAAATTTCAAAATGGCGCACATACACCAAGCCTCAAAGTCCCCGACTGGGGGGGGGACCACAAATTCCCCCAGGGAGGACTCCCCTTCTGGCTGCCGACCCGAGAGGTGTCTTGATAACTCCTCGAACCTCTTTCTTCTCAATTTCTGCAACATTCGCGGTCTTCGCTCTAATTTTCATTCTGTGGAACATCATCTCTCCTCCTCTAAACCTCACCTTCTCTTCCTTACCGAAACACAGGTTTCTGAGGCTACTGACAGCAATCTCTACTCTGTTCCCTCCTACTATCTCTATCCTAAATTTCAATCCAAAGCTGGATGTTGCGCCTACGAGCGCAACGACATCACTTGCTCTCGTGCCCACGACCTTGACTCTTCTGAATTTTCCACCATCTGGTTAAGACTTCACTGTCATTCTATTACTAAATACATCTGTGCTGTTTATCTCTCACCTAACTCTACCAACTATGTAAAATTCTTTGACTATTTGAATTCTAAAGTGGAGCACATCTTGACCCACTCTCTCTTCGCCGAAATCTCCATCCTAGGAGATTTCAATGTTCACCACCAGCTTTGGCTTTCATCCTCTTTCACTGACCATCCTGGTGAACAAGCCTACAACTTTGCTATCCTCAACGACCTAGAGCAGTTGGTCCAGCACCCTACACGTATTCCCGACCGTCTTGGAGATCGGCCCAACATTCTAGACCTCTTCCTTACCTCAAACCCTTCTGCTTATTCTGTCAAACTGTTCTCTCCGTTGGGCTTCTCCGATCACAATCTTATTTCTGCATCCTGTCCTATCGCCCCTGTACACCCTCTGGACCCACCGAAGAGGCGATGCTTCTGGCATTTTGCTTCAGCTCGGTGGGACGACCTGAGGATGTACTTTTCCGATTTCCCGTGGAATGCTTATTACTTCCAGGATAGAGACCCCTCTGTGTGTGCTCAGCGCATCACAGAGGTGATTGTCTCTGGAATGGAGGCATACATTCCTCGTTCTTTCTCTACTCCTCACGCTAAAAAGCCTTGGTTTAATCATGCTTGTTCTCGTGCTGTCAATGATAGAGAGGTAGCTCACAAAAGGTACCAGAGCCTTCAAACTAATGCTAATTATGAACTTTACATTTCTGCCCGAAATCGTGCCAAATATATTCTCCGACTAACCAAAAATTCTTTCATTAATAGAAAATGTCAAAACCTTGCTTTCTCTAACTCTTCCCGTGACTTCTGGCATCTAGCCAAAAACATCTCCTCCAACTTCACTTCTTCATCTTTCCCTCCACTCCTCAGTCCTGACGGCAACACTGCCGTCTCATCTATCTCTAAGGCTGAACTCTTCTCTCAAACTTTTTCTAAAAACTCCACTCTGGACGATTCTGGGCATATTCCTCCTACTCATCCCCCCTCTGACTCCTTTATGCCTGTTATAAAGATTCTTCAAAATGATGTTTTCTATGCCCTCTCTGGCCTCAATCCTCAGAAGGCTTATGGACCTGATGGAGTGCCTCCTATTATCCTTAAAAACTGTGCCTCCGTGCTGTCACCCTGCCTGGTCAAACTCTTTCGCCTCTGCCTGTCAACATCTACCTTTTCTTCCTTGCTGGAAGTATGCCTTCATACAGCCTGTACCTAAGAAGGGTGACCGCTCCAATCCCTCAAACTACCGTCCTATTGCTTTACTTTCTTGTCTATCTAAAGCTTTTGAATCAATCCTTAACCGGAAGATTCAAAAGCACCTTTCCACTTCTGACCTTCTATCTGATCGCCAGTATGAGTTCCGCAAGGGGCGTTCTACTGGTGATCTCCTAGCCTTCTTAACTGACTCTTGGTCATCCTCTCTTACCCGTTTCGGTGAAACTTTTGCTATTGCGCTGGACATATCAAAAGCTTTTGATAGGGTCTGGCACAAATCTTTGCTTTCTTAACTACCCTCCTACGGCTTCTATCCTTCTCTCTGTACCTTTATCTCCAGTTTCCTTTCTGACCGTTCTATTTCTGCCGTGGTAGACGGTCACTGTTCTTCCCCTAAATCTATTAACAGTGGTGTCCCACAGGGCTCTGTCCTATCTCCCACTCTTTTTCTGTTGTTCATTGATGATCTTCTTTCCAAAACGAACTGTCCTATCCATTCCTACGCCGATGATTCCACTCTGCATTATTCAACTTCTTTTAATAGAAGACCCACCCTTCAGGAACTTAACGACTCAAGGCTGGAGGCTGCAGAACGCTTAGCCTCAGACCTTACTATTATTTCCGATTGGGGCAAGAATAATCTGGTGTCCTTCAACGCCTCAAAAACACAGTTTCTCCACCTATCCACTCGACACAATCTTCCAAACAACTATCCCCTATTCTTTGACAACACCCAGCTATCACCTTCCTCAACACTAAACATCCTCGGTCTATCCTTAACTCAAAATCTTAACTGGAAACTTCACATGTCATCTCTTACTAAATCAGCTTCCTCGAGGCTGGGCGTTCTGTACCGTCTCCGCCAGTTCTTCTCCCCTGCACAGTTGCTGTCCATATACAGGGGCCTTGTCCGCCCTCGTATGGAGTATGCATCTCATGTGTGGGGGGGCTCCACTCACACAGCTCTTTTGGACAGAGTGGAGGCTAAGGCTCTTCGTCTCATTAGCTCTCCTCCTCATACTGATAGTTTTCTACCTCTTAAATTCCGCCGCAATGTTGCCTCTCTTTCTATCTTCTATCGATATTTCCACGCTGATTGCTCTTCTGAACTTACTAACTGCATGCCTCCCCCCCTCCCGCGGCCCCGCTGCACTCGACTTTCTACTCATGCTCATCCCTATACTGTCCAAACCCCTTATGCAAGAGTTAACCAGCATCTTCACTCTTTCATCCCTCACGCTGGTAAACTCTGGAACAATCTTCCTTCATCTGTATTTCCTCCTGCCTACGACTTGAACTCTTTCAAGAGGAGGGTATCAGGACACCTCCTCCCGAAATTAACCTCTGATTTTGGACACCTTTAACCTCTGTTCGGGAGCAGTGAGTAGCAGGTTTTTTTCTTTTTTTATTTGCGCCCTTGAGCTGTCTCTTTAGCTGTAAAAAAAAAAAAAAAAAATATATATATATATATATATATATATATATATATATATATATATATATATATATGTATATATATATATATATATATATATATATATATATATATATATATATATATCTATATATATATATATATATATATATATATATATATATTGAAAGAATGCAGAAATCAGCTGGTTGGACCGGTATATGATATCATAAAATGCTCAATAACAACTGGTAAACTACCAAAGGAATGGCGGAGGGCTGAGGTGGTCCCTATATACAAAAGTGAAAAAAAAGAAGAACCCCTGATCTACAGACCAGTATCACTGACCAGTGTAGTATGTAAGATATGCGTGAAAGTGATAAAGAAACAATGGACGAAATTTCGAGAAGAACATAATATAATCACAAAAAAACAGTATGGCTTTAGAAAAGGGCGCTCATGTGTAACAAACTTGCTGAGCTTTTACTCAAGAGTGACATACATAATACAGGCGAGGGATGGATGGGTAGATTGCGTGTACTTGGACCTGAAGAAGGCTTTTGATAAAGTTCCACATACAAGACTACTATGGAAGCTAGAGAATAAAGGAGGATTGAAATGGAAAATGAAGAACTGGATGGAAAGTTACTTAAGGGGAAGAGAGATGAGAACAGTGGTTAAGGACATGAAATCGGAATGGAGAATTGTAGATAGTGGAGTGCCTCAAGGATCGGTATTGGCAACAGTACTTTTCCTAGTATATATAAATGATATGCCAGAGAGAGTAAACACTTATATGAGCCTGTTTGCAGACGATGCGAAACTGCTGAGACACATAAGAAACAGTAAAGACTGAAATTCTGCAAGATGACTTGAATAAGATTTGGGAATGGAATATGAAATGGGAGATGGAATTCAATGTGAAGAAATGTCCTGTAATGGAAATGGGAAAGAGTGAAGGGAGACCAGAATGGACATATAGAATGGGAGCTGGAGAAATATTAAAGAAAGTTCAAGAAGAGACAGATCTGGGAGTGACAATACAGGATAATCAACAGCCTGAGAGAACATGTTAATAGGATATTCGGTGATGCGTATAAAATGATAAGAAATATAGGATTAGCATTCCATTACATGGATAAGGATATGATAAAAAAGTTAATAACCACTATGATTAGACCAAAATTGGAATATGCGGAGGCGGTGTGGTCTCCCCATAAGAAGAAACACATAAAAAAATAGAAAGAATACAAAGGATGCCAACAAAAAATGGTTCCAGAACTGGAGGGATTGACATATGAAGAAAGGTTAAAGGAAATGGACTTACCAACACTGGAGCAAAGAGGAGAAAGGGGAGACCTAATACAAATTTATAAATTATTGATTAAATGGAAGTAGATAATGAGGAGTTACTACTAAGAGAAGAATAAACACCAGGAACACAAGAGGACACAGTAAATAATTGAGGAAGGGAAGATGCTTGAGAGACAAAGAAATATAGCTTCCCGCAAAGAAATATAGACGTTTGGAACAGACTAAGTGAAGATGTAGTATCGGCGAAGAGTATGCAAAACTTTAAGGAAAAGTTGGACAAATACAGATACGGAGACGGGACCACACGAGCGTAAGCCCAGGCCCTGTAAAACTACAACTAGGTAAATACAACTAGGTAAATACACACACACACACACACACACACACACACACACACACACACACACACACGTTGAGAAGCAGTTGAGTGTAAGGGATAAACAAATACATTATAACTAACATTCTAATTTCACATTGTTTTGCAATGCGCTGCAATATGGCGAAGCCGGAAAAAAAAACTAAGAAAACTAGCCCAAATTTCATCCCTTGTTGTGTTACGGTATCTGGAGAGCATAAGTAATACTATAATAACCTGGTATTATGTATTATATAGGCGCACATTATTCGTCATGGTGGAGATACAGCGAAACACAAGTTACGTTAAAATTTTCCGGCTTCTGGCTATGACAATTTTCATTCTATCATATATACGTCTGTGCTGTCTATCTCTCACCTAACTCTACAAGCTGTAAAAAAAAAAAAAAAAATAGCTCTTTGAATTCCAATATGGAGCACATCTTGACTCAATCTCCTTTCGCTGAAGTCTCCATCTTGGGAGGTTTCAATGTTCTTTCACTGACCATCCTAGTAAACAAGCCTACAACTTTGCTTTCCTCAGTGATCTCGAGCAGTTGGTTCAGCATCCTACTCGAATTCCCGAGCGCCTTGGAGATATGCCAAACATTCTAGACCCATTCCTAATCTTTGATCCTTCGGCTTATTCTGTTGAACTGTTCTCTCCTTTGGGCTCCTCCGATCACAACCTTATTTCTATATTATGTCCTATTGCTCCTGTACAGCCTCTGGACCCACCGAAGAGGCAATGCTTCTCCCAGCAAACCATCACCCTCGGGCCTTCGTCGGCAGAAGGGCGGCCAGCGTCGGCCACCGTCGGCAAAATTTATGACGTCAAATCGACGGAGGGCCTCCGTACCTTAGAGGAATAATACATGGAGTGGCCCTCAACGGGTCGCTCTTCACCATGAGGTGAAGCAAGGGGGGTAGGGGGGGGCGGACCTTAGCCGATGGGCGGAGCCAGCAATTCTACCGCGTGATGGACGACGCGGGTTCGAATCCCCACGCTACCACCTCGGATTTTACGGTCATCGCCGAGTAGCTTAAAACTACCCACATGCTTTCCATCAACCCGGACTCCAGAGGAAACCGTCCAAGTGAATCAACAACGAGTTCCGGGGGGCAGCATGAGGCAAGAGAGGATGGCGCCACTATAAACACTTGCCTGCGCCATGACGGGCTGGGGCCGACTACCATCCAGGCCCCCCAAGAAAGCCTACCGACGCCATAGGCGTACACGTAAAAAAAAAAAAAAAAAAAAAAAACTCTCGCTCCCAGACCGTCGGCGTAAATGAGCTTGTCTGCTTTATTTCTTCCACATATCATATGTTTTTAGTTATTCAACTGCTGCAGTATATGCACAAAGGATGTATGTACAGGTTTTAATAGAAAAACACCAGCATTTCCTTGTCTTTATTCCGTAGAATCTGAGAATAAAAGTTCCACACCCGCCTTGATCCCTCACACTTCCTCTGTATAATGTTCATTATATAATGACCATGGGCATATTCCTCCTACTCATCCCCCCTCTGACTCCTTTATGCCTGTTATTAAGATTCTTCCTAATGATGTTTTCTATGCCCTCTCTGGCCTCAACTCTCAGAAGGCTTATGGAGCTGATGGAGTGCCTCCTATTGTCCTTAAAAACTGTGCTTCTGTGCTGACACCCTGCCTGGTCAAACTCTTTCGTCTCTGCCTATCAACATCTATCTTTCCTTCCTGCTGGAAGTATGCCTTTGTACAGCCTGTGGCCAAGAAGGGTGACCGCTCCAATCCCTCAAACTACCGCCCAATAGCTTTACTTTCATGTCTATCTAAAGTTTTTGAATCAATCCTTAGCCGGAAGATTCAAAAGCACCTTTCCACTTCTAATCTTCTTTCCGATCGCCAGTATGGATTCCGCAAGGGGCGTTCTACTGTCGATCTTCTTGCTCTCTTAACTGACTCTTGGTCATCCTCTCTTAGCAGTTTCGGTGAAACTTTCTCTGTTGCGCTAGACATATCGAAAGCCTTCGATAGAGTCTGGCACCAGTCTTTGCTTTCTAAACTGCCCTCTTTCGGATTCTATCCCTCTCTCTGTTCCTTTATCTCCAATTTCCTTTCTGGCCGTTCTATCTCTGCGATGGTAGACGGTCACTGCTCTTCCCCTAAACCTATCAACAGTGGCGTTCCACAGGGCTCTGTCCTATCACCCACTCTCTTCCTGTTATTCATCAATGATCTTCTTTCCATAACAAACTGTCCTGTCCACTCATACGCCGACGACTCCACTCTGCATTATTCAACTTCTTTCAATAGAAGACCATCAAAACAGGAAGTACACGACTCCAGACTGGAGGCTGCAGAAAGCTTAACCTCAGACCTTGCTATCATTTCCGATTGGGGCAGAAGGAACCTTGTGTCCTTCAATGCCTCAAAAACTCAATTTCTCCACCGATCAACTCTACACAATCTTCCAAACACCTATCCCCTATTCTTCGACAACACTCAGCTGTCACCTTCTTCAACACTAAACATCCTCGGTCTATCCTTAACTCAAAATCTCAACTGGAAACTTCACATCTCCTCTCTCGCTAAATCAGCTTCCTCGAAGTTGGGCGTTCTGTATCGTCTCCCCCGGTTCTTCTCCCCCGCGCAGTTGCTATCCATATACAGGGGCCTTGTCCGCCCTCGTATGGAGTATGCATCTCACGTGTGGGGGGGCTCCACCCACACAGCTCTTCTGGACAGAGTGGAGGCTAAGGCTCTTCGTCTCATCAGCTCTCCTCCTCCTACTGATAGTCTTCTACCTCTTAAATTCCGCCGCGATGTTGCCTCTCTTTCTATCTTCTATCGATATTTCCACGCTGACTGCTCTTCTGAACTTGCTAACTGCATGCCTCCCCCCCTCCCACGGCCCCGCTGCACACAACTTTCTACTCATGCTCATCCCTATACTGTCCAAACCCCTTATGCAAGAGTTAACCAGCATCTTCACTCTTTCATCCCTCACACTGGTAAACTCTGGAACAATCTTCCTTCATCTGTATTTCCTCCTGCCTACGACTTGAACTCTTTCAAGGAGGGTATCAGGACACCTCTCCTCCCGAATTTGACTTTGTTTTTGGCCACCTCTTCTGGTTCTTTTATGGAAGCAGCGATTAACGGGCTTTTTTTTTCTGTGCCCTTGAGCTGCCTCCTTTGTTGTAAAAAAAAAAAAAATGGTCTTACTTTTAATGTAGAAGCATGTACAGCCTTCTATGTAGAGCGTCTAAGATTTGATCAAAACTCACTACGAGTAAACAGAAGAAAGTATTGGGGAGGGAGGCACCAATTACTGAGAGGGGTTGGTTACATGTTTTTTTGAGAGAGAAATGATTGTGGAGTGGCGGGGATGGCTCTATAACCTTTGGTTGTGATTTTGAAAAGGTCCTTGATATGTCCAAAATATATTTCTCTGCGGAGCACATATGTACAAGCCGCGGACAAAAAGAGTGACAACGCGTGTTAATGTCGCGGCAGCCAGCCTGTTACTGCCGGCCGATGGCTGAGAGAAATGCAAGCTTTACAAAACTGTATTGTCACGTGATTCGTGAGTGATATGGAAAATTCCGTGCAAAGCATTGCTCGGGTACGTGGACAGTCTGTCCTCAAATAGAAGAAGTAGAAGACACAGACACAGAAAAAAAAAATTGTAGTAATCAAATGACTGTTGTGCACGGTAGTAACATTAGACATAGTATATAAGGAAATAACAAGGTAAATGTGGGACATCCATGGAGTCTTGAAAGTTCTGGTAAAATAAAAATACACGCAAGATACTAAAATTTTTTTTTTTTTTTTACAGCAAAGGAGACAGTTCAAGGGCAAAAAAAAAAGGAGACAATAATGAAAAAAAAGCCCGCTACTCACTGCTCCTACAAAAGAGTCAAGAGGAGTGGTCGAAAGATAGGTCAATTTCGGGAGAAGAGGTGTCCTGATACCCTCCTCTTGAATGAGTTCAAATCGTAGGCAGGAGGAAATACAGGGAAGATTGTTCCAGAGTTTACCAGCGTGAGGGATGAAAGAGTGAAAATGTTGGTTAACTCGTGCGTATGGGATTTGGACATTAAAGGGATGAGCTTCAGTAGAAAGTCGTGTGCGGCGAGGACGCGGGAGGGGGGAAGGTATGCAATTAGCAAGTTCAGAAGAGCAGTGAGCGTGAAAATATCGATAAAAGATAGAAAGAGAGACAAAATGGCGGCGGAATTTAAGAGGTAGAAGACTATCAGTAAGAGGAGGAGTGCTGATGAGACGAAGGGCCTATATACTCCACTCTGTCCAAGAAAGCTGTGTGAGTGGAGCCCCCCACACGTAAGATACATACTCCATACATAATAAAAGTTAAACCACCCGGGAAATAATTGGAATGTACTGTGAGATTAAAGATTAAAATGGGTAGGAACATGTGGAAATCATGGCATTGCACCAACAAGGTTTAGCATGAAATCAAGTGAAAGTGCATGAGATTCACGTACAGGTAAGGAAATAATTAACTAAACCTAATGGTAATAATCCTAACATTGTGGGCAATGGTCACACATTGGGTGGTACATAAAATCATTTATAAAACTAAGAATGTTAAAACTAGCTCCCGGAGGTATAATACAGAAAAGACATGAAAGGATAATAAAAGTTACCTAATAAAAAGGAATGGACAGAACAGTTTGTGAGGTTATTGAAACATGGTATAAAAACATAATAAAATCTCATACGTAAAAACGGAGGTAACAAGGAGAAAGAAAAAAATGTCGTAACGACTTAGGGAGTCTTGCTGGGTCTCTTGAAGATTACTGGTGACATCGTAAGACACCAGACAGTATCATAGTTACATAGCCGGGAGTCGGTTCCAACTAAAATAATATTTTTTCTTTATATAGTATCACAAATATCCAATAAAACTTGTATCAGACATATAACATCCTCAAGTCCCAAACACTAATAGCAATGAACAGATAAGATACGATTCTCTCAATTTCCGCCTGAAATGCAACATAACAGTAGTCATTTGCTGAGGTAATCATTCCAGGATTCATGTAATATACAAGTCATGCATTTCAGTTCAGTCATGGTGCAATCCTCTGAAATACGACCGTCTGCACACTAGTGTTCTTGCTGAGGGACTCATACGCTCCCTGGGCGAAGACATTGAGGCCGGCCAGTTTTGGCAGGCGACTGTGAGAGACTGTTGCCTACGAAAATAGAATTGTCAATGATACACTTGTTGATGGCACATGGGCGAAACATACATGAGATACGGGAAAGAACATGAAAGAGTGTCCGTTGAGCTGCAGAGAAGCGTCCCTCCACACGGGTGAAAGAACACGGGCACAATAGCGAAGGGAGCCGCCGGGCACCGTCGCAGGGTGTAGACAAAACATGTCACAGATAGCAAGAACGGAGGGTTTAGGGGAGGAAATATGCATGAAGTCATCAGAAATCAAGATTATTAGGTTGGGAATGTGGGGCGAGTACAGAGAACCGTTGACAGTGTAAGGAGAAGGTGGTAAAAGGCATAGGCTAGGAAAGTGCCGCGTGACCTGAAGGGTATATGTGGACGGAGATACCAGCTGTGATTAGTGTGATAAGAGGTAAGAGTGATAAGTGATCTATGGACCAGGCAGGAAGAAAATGAGACGTTGGACAAGAAAGAACAGCTGGGCGAAAAAAGAAATCGTAAGAGGGTGACTAGAGACGTCGTCAGGAACAGGCAGTACTACTAGGCTTCGGCAGGGGCGTTTGCCTTCGCGTGAGAACGGAGTTTCTTGCGGTACTCCTCTGAGGGAGGAGGATCAGCTGCACCAGTTGAAGGCTGTTCGGGCGGAAGAGCCGGGAGCTCCTCACCTCTATCAAAAAAACGAGAGACTCGCTTCACATGGTCGAGGTGGACGACTTTGACCTCGTACGACGTTAAGTGTCGTACTTTAACTTTGTTTCCCCTTTCATGTTGGAGAACCCGGTAAGGGCCTTCAGAGCGTGGAGCGAGTTTGCTTTGAATCTCGTGAATCTGAACAAATACAACATCCCCTGGGCTAATTAGTTTATCTTTAGTGGTCCGCCATTGCTGAGTAATCATTTTATCCTGGGACGCAGTGATATTTTGTTGCACTCGTTTATAAGTGTTTTGAAAGTCTGCAACTCTGAGTCTTACATAATCATCAAAATTGTAAATGGGCTCCGCTTTTTGTAGCAAGAGTGAGTACGGAAGACTCTTGTCCTGTCCGAAGACAACGAAATGAGGCGTGTCACCGATTGAGGAGTGTTAGGAAGAATTTAGTGATGCCGCTACTTGGGGCATCCACTCATGCCAGGAGAAAAAAACATCGCCAACCAGGGAACGAAGGTGTTGGAGAATCTTTCTGTTTTGTCTCTCCACCATGCCATGCCGTTGGAAGCGGGGTGATACGCTACAATATTGCTTTTACGGATCTCGAACTGACGGCAAATTTCCTACAAAATTTGATTGTTAAATTCCGTGCCGATGTCCGATAGTATCACCTTCGGTGTGTTGAACTTGCAGAACACCTCATCAATTAGCGCTGTAGCCACCGTCTTGACTGATTTATTTATGAGTGGCACCAGAACCGAGAACTTACTAAAGTGATCAATGGCTACAAGTCTTTCGTTACAGTGTCCCATGGTTCCTGGGCAACTGGATAACTTAGAATAGGCACCTGTGATTTTAAGGAACCTTTGTTTTCAGAACAAGACTGGCACTTATTTATGAAATTGTGAATGTCCTTGCGCATGGTGGGCTAATATTCCAGTCTAGCCTGGTAGAGACACCTATCCTTCCCTGGGTGGCCTGCATATGGGGAGGAATGTAAATAAGAACATAAGAACATAAACACGTAAGGAGTCTGCAAGAGGCCGGTCGGCCTATACAAGGCAGCTCCTGTACACTCAACCCCACCTTACCTCACCATCCATGGGTTTATCTAACCTCTTCTTGAATGTATCTATGGTATTGGCACCCACAACATGGCTCCCAAGCCTGTTCCATTCATCAACCACTCTATTGGTGAACCAATTCTTGCCTATGTCTTTGTTGAATCTGAATTTGTCTAACTTAAAACCATTGCTACGCGTCCTACCTGGCTCTTTTACTATCAAAATCTCATCGACATCCCCTTTATTAAAGCCCTTCATCCATTTATAGACTTCGATCAAGTCTCCTCGCAACCTTCGCCTTTCTAGAGAGTGTAGATTTAAATGCTTCAGCCTGTCTTCATAAGGCAAGTTTCTCACCCCCTGAATCAGCTTTGTCATCCTCCTCTGTACAGATTCTAACATCTTGATATCCATTCTATAGTAGGGGGACCAGAACTGAACTGCATAATCGAGATGAGGTCTAACTAGTGCTTAGTAAAGTTTGAGGATGACTTAAGCGCTCCTATTGCTTACGCTCCTTGAGATGAAACCAAGCACTTTGTTTGCCTGATTTTTAGCCTGAATGCATTGAGCCCTAGGACGGAGGTCAGCGCTCACTAGTACTCCCAAGCCTCTCTCACGCCCAGACCTGCTTAGAGGAGTGTCATTTAAGGAGTAATTGTGTGAGGGATTATTCCTACCTACACTCAGAATGCAACACTTCTCGACATTGAATTCCACCTGCCACTTCCCTGCCCAATCATATAGTCTGTCAAGCTCATCCTGGAGAACGCTAGCGTCCCTGTCTGACTGGATTACTCTACCGATCTTGGTATCATCTGCGAACTTACTGACATCACTACTAATTCCTGTGTCCAAATCATTGATGTAAATAATAAAAAGCAGAGGACTCAGCACCGACCCTTGTGGGACTCCACTCGTAACACTGCCCCATTCAGATTTCTTACCATTGATTTCCACTCTCTGCTTCCTACCACTAAGCCACGCCCTGATCCAGTTCAAAACTTTCCCATCTACGCCGTGAGCCTGTAATTTTAATAATAGCCGGTGATGAGGAACTTTGTCGAACGCTTTACTGAAATCTAAATATAATATGTCATAGTTTTCATCTCTGTCAACCGATTCGATCATTTTAGTGTAGAAGGACAACAGGTTAGTAAGGCAAGACCTGCCCTTTGTGAACCCATGCTGTGAATCATGAATTAAACTATGTTTCTCTAGATGGTCCCGAATACTCGCGGCTATAATTGACTCCAACATTTTTCCTACAACTGATGTTAAGCTAATTGGGCGATAATTTGAGGTGGCTGACTTGTCTCCCTTTTTGAAAATCGGCGTCACATTAGCTACTTTCCATTGATTGGGCACATACCCAGAATTTACCGACATCTTAAAGATATCGGTAATTGGGCCACTGAGGACCTCCTTGCACTCTTTCAGAACCCGTGGGAATACTTCGTCTGGGCCCGGCGATTTGTTTTTCTTCAACCTACCAATCTCATCCTGGACCACTTGCCTAGTGATGATCACATCCCTCAATTTGTCGTTCTCTTTGCCCTCATATACCTGAACTCTCTCCGGAATGGTTGTTAGATTTTCCTGCGTGAAAACTGATAGGAAATAGTCATTCATCATTTGACTCATATCTTCTCCATTCTCAACGAGCTCACCTGTATTTGTTTTCAACGGTCCAATTCTGTCTCTTGTTTTCGTTCTGTACAATTTGAAGAAGCCCTTGGGATCGCTCTTGGCCTCGTTGGCTACCCTAATCTCATAATTTCTTTTTGCTAGGCGGGTGTTCTCTTCGCTTCCCATTCTACCGATATCATTGCCACCGAAACTGCAGAAGACGATTGGCTGAGTACTTTCCCCCGCTAAAATATCCTCAATCCTGTCATAATTGTGTTGTATACCTGCCCCGGGAAAACAAACTCTAAGTCTATTGTCCTTATCCTTTGAACAAAAGTACCTGTCAATGAGCTTGATTTGACTGTCCCCAACAACTAAGACCTTCCTAGGAACGGCGCCAGGAGCGGGAAGAGAAGCTGGAACAGGAGGAAGGGGCGGGGAGAGAGAGGAAAGGGTGGTAACAGGGTGGGTGGCTGTGGCGGAAGAGATAGGGGAGGAGGAGGAGGAGGAGGAGGAGGAGGAGGAGGAGGAGGAGAAGGAGGAGAGCGAAGAGGAAGATGAGGGAGGGGAAGAAGGGGCAGGGGCCAGGGGAGGATGAGAAGGGAAAGAAGTGGGTGGGGGCAAGGCAAAGGAGGTCGAGGAGGAGAGGGAGGAAGGAGAGAAAGAAGGGGAAGAGGAAGAGCAAGAGGGGGAAGGGGAGGGAGTCTGGACGGAGGGGGAGGGAGAGGAAAGGCGAGTGTTGGGGGGGAGGACGACGAGGAAGGCACCTCGGAGGAGGTCGGAGGAGGGTGAGATAGGAGAGAGGCAGCGGGAGGAAGGGGAGGGGAGAAAAGAGAGGGTGCAGGAGGAGGAAGGGGAAGAAGACGAGTCCGAGGAGGAGAGGAGCGGGGAGACAACGGGGCTGGGTGGTGCAGTGCTCAGGCGTGAGGGAAGGGGCGGCAGAGAGGGCGAGGCGGAGGCGGCAGAGAGGTTAGCTGGTGAGCGCGCGGGAAGGGTTACGGGGTTACCAATGAGGTCTTTTAGTTCAGCGAGCTGTTGTGAGAGGCCTCCAATAATACCCTCCAGTTTTAATATTTTACTTTCGTCCTGGCTTGCTTTGACACAGAATCTACATTTATCAGTTTTTACATTCTTTACACGGACATATTGTGGAGCCTGACGGAAGCGACATTCGGGGCAGGTTTGAAGGCGAGAAGGCGTCTCGTCTCTTGTTGTCTGGGTCAATGGGGGTGACGCGGCTTTTAAATGGTCCCCAGGGATTTGCATTCTCCGACCAGTTGCACTTGGGTTATTTTTTGTCGACACGGGAGCTTTCCTACATGCCAGAACACACGCACGGCTAATAACAATTAACACGAAGTGAAGTATGAAATATGAAAATATGTGTACACTGATGTGGGCGAAGAGGTAGTGGTAGTGTTGGAGATAGCGACTAGCTAGACAAAGCAAAGTGTTATGAGTATAAAATACTAAAATAACACTTAGCGAGTAGCAGGCGTTGACCGTAACAGGAACGTCGACACCACCCGCAGCAGCAGCAGTAGTAGTAGTTGTTCAGTCACAGCAGCAGCACTACAGCAACAGAAACAGCCTCAGGAACCGCTGGGAAGCAGACAAAAGGAAAGCCAAAGCGCCGGAGCACAGAGAGCAAGGTGACACACGTATACCCCCGAGGCTGGGGCAGGGTCAACTGAGGCTGGGGCAGGGACAGTTCAGGGTTGCCAGGTCGGGGACTGCAAACCCGCCACATCCCTCACTGAAAACCGCCAAATCCCGCCAGACTGATTTGCTTTTTCCGTCCCCCAAAAAACGCCAAATAATATTTAAGGCATCATATTATGTAGGCTTTTTTTTTTTTTTTTTTTTACAGCAAAGGAGACAGTACAAGGGCACACAGAAAGGAAACAATAATAGAAAAAGCCCGCTGAACATTTTATTTTTCTAAAATAATATATATAAATTTATATATATATATATATATATATATATATATATATATATATATATATATATATATATATATATATATATATATATATATATATATATATATATATATATATATATATATATATATATATATATATATATATATATATATATATATATATATATATATATATATATATATATATATATATATATATATATATATATATATATATATATATATATATATATATATATATATATATATATATATATATATATATATATAGCCTAGCTATACCTATAGCTATGTTTTTCTGTAGTTTTATATATCAGAGAAATCCAGATCTGTGTCCGCGTCCTTACGGTATATGTCCTGAGTGAACAGGGCTAACATTGATGGTGAGGGAACAAATTCTTGGTAACAAATGCCGTTTCTTTGCATGAATGCACGAATGTGCAATATGCTTTCGAGGCTTTTCAGCTGCATTCTGTTTCTTATTTTATTTTTTATTAGGTTCATATGGGAAAAGACTCTTTCTACTGATGCATTACTGAAAGCGAAAGACAGCATGGAGAGAGCAAAATTCCCCAAAGCCTTACAATCTCTTTCCCCTACTGCATCCTGATGGTGGTAGACTGCCATCTAAAACTTCTCCTCCTCTACAGTTTGATCGCTTGGCCAGTTAATAGTTCCTATTCTCTGCCACTGTTCATCTAGGATGCTAATATCTCCTGAAAATCTGTTCAGGAATGACAGCTCTATGAGCTTTGGCTTCCGCTAAGAACACGTTCTGTAGACAAAGCATTTAAACTGTGAAGAAGCTGCACATTTGAAGGTAGCCTGTTTCGAAGCTCTCGGAGGAGCTGCATTAAATACTTGCGACAGAATGCCTTCATCCCATTGATGGTGTGTTGCTCCATGTCAGTTCGTGCCACTTCAAGGTTGAATTTGACCCCGAAGTCAACGGCACCCAGTGGCAAGTGGTTGCGCTCATTCTCCACCTGTTGTGAGAGAGAGAGAGAGAGAGAGAGAGAGAGAGAGAGAATTGTTATATAGCCAGATAATATAAGTTTAACTATACAATCATGCACATTAGCGGTAAATTCTGTATTCACCAGAAACAGACTCACACTGATACCTGAAGGAAACAACACCCATATCACGAGGGGAATGGGCTACACTACACTAACTTTGTTTGATCCTCAAGAAGGCAGTTATTGATAAAAAAAAAAAAGAGATGGTGTGTCGGGTGTCCTGGCCATTAGAATAGGTAACGTGGTCAGCTTCGCCTGGTGAGTGTGCAAACACTTCACACCGTCCCTCATGAGTCATAACTCATCCCTCTCTTATCTTTCTGTACTTGCTGTCTCTCCTCCTTGATGAATATTTCATCACTTTATACAACATCTCTTGATGCCCTATACAATATCACTTGAACATAATTATTAGATCTATGACCTGTCCATGATAATAAAAATAATTGCAAGACCAACTACTATATATACGCATTCCCGCAGGAGCACAGAGGGACGGGACGCATATGATTTTAATGTAATGGTTATATTATCATCCCTGAGACAATATTATATATATATATATATATATATATATATATATATATATATATATATATATATATATATATATATATATATATATAACCCAAAACACTAAACAATAAAACAAAACTTACATCAAAATTTGTGATGGATTCCCAAGTGGAGAATGTTCGCGGCAACATGAGTCTGCTCAGAAGAGACTGATACAAAGACATGAGCTCCTCCAGCAGCTTGCTGACGTTGCAGTGGTCAGACTCAAATAACTTATTGACCCTGTTGACCTGAGCTACTAGAGGCTGCAGGAACGCCAGGTACGCCTTATTTGCAGGATCAGCATACATCTGATGCAACAGCCGCGCGGTGTAGTTGTTGTCCTCATCCTTTGCAATCTGGATTAATGACGCAAATCGTAAATTCATGGAACTACATCTGTACTGACTCATATTAAATTAGTTACTACTCATGAGTCTTTTAACATAAACTTTTAACATAATTGCACACATATACACCCACACCCACACATACATCACCCCCCCCCCCAACACACACACACACGTGCTGGTACATATAGGAGCGCTCACGCACACATAGCGCACACAGTACACCCACACACACACCCACACCCACACACCCACACCCACACCCACACTTGCTGGTACACATAGGAGTATAAAAAAGCGTTCACGCACACATAGGGCACACATACATACTCACACCCACCCACCCACCCACACACACAGATACAGATACAGTTACACACACACACACACACACACACACACACACACACACACACACACACACACACACACACACACACATCCGTGCTCTCATCTATAATTAGTGAATATGCACTATCTCCTATGTCATCAAGCAGCTCTTTTAACATGCATGGTCTAAGCACGTTGTTTATAAGTGCCGTGCACTTTGTTCTGTGAAGTGCAATCTCCTTATTGAATATTGTTTTCACGAGTTCACCCAAGTGATCAATAGTTTTCATGCTTGAGTGGCACGCAATGTGAGCAGATAATTTCAGTTCACTTATCTTAGTAGTGTTGTTCACGGTCACCTTCTTGATGCCTGTATCAAGCAGCGTTCTTGTGCTTCTTCGTTGAGCAGTGGTCTTTCAGGTCCGAAAGATGGGCCCGTAGCACTGTTTTACAATATCTGCACGCGGCCTTTGTGTCATCACCTGGCACACTGGTGATCCACTCTTTTATTCCATCTTCTTTCTCCCACTCTTTACAGTATCTTCTCCCACACTTCGCCGCTTTACCCATCTTCTCCCTGATCCACCTTCCAGTGATGACCTTACTTCAGTACGTGTTCCGGTCCCGGCTAAAACTGAAGTCGTCTGGCGTCTGCGGTGAACTGAGTGCATATATATATAAGACTCGATCGTCACTATGTTTGGGTGGGTCACACAGGAAGCCTAGTTGACACAGTTATCCCAGGGGACTTCGAAGATGCCAGAACAACTACTTTGTCGAGGTTCGGCTATTCTATTATTTTTAAGCTAGATTTTCAACGCCTGGCGAAAAAAAAACTTACCTGGCACTTTTGACAGCATTGAAAGTGTATCGTCTTTCATCGTAAGCCTTTATTTTTCACGAATCAGTTGTTTATTATGTCTGCATATCATGTGAAAATTCGCCTCCGGAAGGCCTAGTGCAGGTGGCCTTAACTGACAGGAAAATAACCCCTCCCCTCTTGACCTGACGTGAGCAAGGAAAAGAAGAGGGAAAGGGAAGGGAGACGGAGAGGGAAGAGGGGAGGGGGGGGGAGAGGCAGCGATAAGTCGGAACAGGTGTGGGGAGGTCGCGGGCCGGGATGAGGGCGGGCAAGAATCAGCATCAGCATCTGAGTGCGAACATTCTTAATGAGATATAATCTGCAGGAGTGCAAATAAGGAGAGGGAAAGGGAAGGGAAACGGAGAGGGAAGTGGTAGGGGGGGAGGCAGCGATAAGTCGGAACAGGTGTGGAGAGGTCACGGGCAGGGATCTCATCCCATCGGATCGGGTAGCCGTGAAAGAGATCACGGAAGTGGCGCAGGCCCCATACGACTGCGAGGGCATCCTTGTGAGTCGTCGAGTAATTTTGTTCGGCCCTGTTAAGGGCTCAACTGGCGTACCCAATAACCTGCAGTTTAGTTATGTCATCCTTTTGTATTATTGCCGCGCCCAAACCGACGCCCGATGCATCCGTGTACAAATAAAACTCTTTGTTGAAGTCTGGATATGCAAGAATCGGTGAAGTGGTAAGTAATGTCTTAAGCTGTTGGAATGACCGTTCCTGCTCCTCGCCCCGTTGGAAAGGCGTGTCTTTTCTCGTCAGGTGAGTTAGGGGCCTTGCTATGGTTGAATAGTTCTTAATGAAACTGCAGTAGTAGCCGCTGAGTCACAAGAATGACCGTAGGGACTTTAGATTTGTAGGAGTCGGAAACTTTCGAACGGCCTCCAATTTGTCCTGTGTGGTATGGACGCCCTTGTCATCGAGAGCGTGCCCAAAGAACGTAAGCTTCTTCTGTAGGAGGTTGCACTTACTCAGTTTTAGTGTTAGCCTGCTGCTTGTAGACGAGAAAACACTTCCTGGAGTTTGTTTAAATGAGACTGAGTGTCCTTAGTGACTATTATTATGTCACCCAGGAAGGCAAAGACAGAGTCCCCCAAGAGACCTGCAAACACTAAGTTAATGAGACGTTGGGAGGCAAATGGGGCTCCAGAGATGCCAAATGGCATTTTCTTGAAGGCGAAATGGCCTGACGGTGTGCTGAAGGCAGTTAGTTCCTTCGATTCCTCGTCCAGCGGGACTTGCCAGTACCCTGTCCGTAAGTCAAGTGTGGAAAACACCCTATTTTGTGGGCCTATGGACATCAAAATGTCCTGTAGAACTGGTAGTGGGTACCTTTCCTGTTGATAATGTTTGTTTAATTGCCTATAGTCAACGGCAGGACGGCTCGTGCCGTCCTTCTTAGGGACTATAGGAACAATGGAAAGTTCCAGGGTGAATTACTCTCCTCAATAACCTCTTGAGCTAGCGTGTCCTTTACGATCTCGTCTAGTTGTTTGGGTTGTAAGTGAGGGAACCTATACGCAGGTATATATATTGGCGCCGTGCCCGCATGTAGCGGGATGTGATGTTCCATCAACGTGGTGGCCCCCAATGGGTCCCCTGGTAGAGAGATCACCGAGTGATACTGCGTAAGTAGCTCTGTACTACCACTACTACTACTACTACTACTACTACTACTACTACTACTACTACTACTACTACTACTACTACTACTACTACTTCAACTTCTGTTACTCTATGCAAAATCTCTCCGTAACCAGATGAAGAGCTGCTGAGCTGCTCCAAAAGATCTGACGACCATTTCAGCAGAGACCAGGAAAGGTGGACAACTCGACGACGAAAACAGCCATGAAGGCTTACTTCTGGTGAGCTGCGTGCTGTCTGTTTATCTATCTGTCTGTCTATCTGTCTGTCTCTCTGTTTGTTCGTCTGTCTATGTCTGTTTTAAAAACTGACGTGACATATACACTTCAAATTCTAGCGTCGAAAGATTTTATGCATTAAGATTCTCTGGAGTCATTATACGACACTAACAGTTCTGGAAGTCAGTAATCGAAAGTTATTTTTTTCTCTTAGACTCCACTGTGCACTGACACTGTCGACACCATCCCTTGACCTTTCCTCGTGTCCTAGACCTGAAAACTTCATAACAAATATTTCCAGCGGCTATAAAGAAAATTAGTCGAGTTCTCATGTTTTCCTGTTCTTGTCTCCTGAGAACCATGTGAAACGATAAAATTAAAACCTCTGAGCACACTAACATGAGATAGGGAACCAGGTGAGGAGATCAAATCAATACCTTTGTCTGAGCAGGTTGGAGCATATTACCATCAAACTGAAAACCAGGTCGCACGATGAAATTAAAACCATTTCCAATGTAGAATAATGTGCGTTCACATTGCATAAGTAACCAGGTTGAGATGAAATCCAATCCTTTCTTTGTGCAGGTTTGACCATATTACCATCAGGCAGAGAATCATACTATGAGATGAAATTAAAACCTTTGCAAGTGTTGAATAGAGCACACTAGCATTACTTAAAGAACCAGGTTGAGAGATAAAATTAAAACCTTTCTCTGAGCAGGTTTGAGCATATTTCCATGAGGCAGAGAACCAGGTCGTACGATGAAATTACTACCTTTGCCAGTGTAGGATAGAGGGCACTAACATTACGAAAATCACTAAAACCAAATTACTAAAATCAAATTAAAACCTTTGTCTGATCAGGTTTGAAGATATTAGCATCAGACAGAGAACTAAGGTGTAGAGTTGAAATTTAAACTTTTGTCTGAGCAGGCAAACATAAGAGAGCGAACCAGGTGGAGAGATCATATCAAAACCCTCGTCTGAGTAGGTTTGATCATATTATCACCAATCAAAAAGACAGTTGGTGATATAAACTTAACACCTTTGTCTAGGCAGGGTGGAGTACACTAACATCAGACAGAGAACCAGCTGGAGATGACCTAACGATTACTTATTCTATCAACCCAAAATCCCCATAAACCAGGCCTTACCATGAGCTTCCCTTTCGCTTCCTCACACCTCCTACCTCCCCGTCTTTATTATTATTATTATTATTATTATTATTATTATTATTATTATTATTATTATTATTATTATTATTATTATTATTATTATTATTATTATTATCATTATTGTTATTATTATTAGAGGCGGATCAGGTAAGGAGGGAGGAGTGCAGACACTAAAAGCTGCCTCTTCATCAGCCCCCAAACACCTGGCACGCCGAGCAAGAGAGAATGACAGCAATGAGAGAAATAGAAACGGGATGAGATGATTATAGAGGATTACAGGAGTGATGGGACAGAGAGGCAGGGCAACAAACATGCCAAATTACACAAATAAACAAAGATTAGAAAAAAATAAGTAAAAAATACAAACTGATTAAGTATGAGCATAACCTCTTGACCTCTCGTTCTTATTTTCTTTTGCCGGAGCAGGGTTTTGCGGACTTTTTCATACTCTTTTTTTTTTTTCCTAGACCTGCCTCCCTTACTGTAAGAAAAATAATAATAATGTGCAATTTACCTAACCCTCTTCCACCCGCCCCAGGAAACCAGGCACGGGGTACCAGGCAGTGTGTGTGGCCGTGGTGGTGGCGGGGCTAGTGTGGCTAGTTTTATGGCTCCTGTACCCCCCGGCGACTCCTTCAGAATGTGGCGCCTCTCTAGCAAATCTAAAAGGTACGGAGAGAGAGAGAGAGAGAGAGAGAGAGAGAGAGAGAGAGAGAGAGAGAGAGAGAGAGAGAGAGAGAGAGAGAGAGAGAGAGAGAGAGAGAGAGAGAGAGAGAGAGCAAGGCCGTAATTTCGGGGGGCAAGGGGGCTAAAGCTCCCCAAATGTTCTCAATATCAACCTCATAATAACCCTATAAGTGCTTATTCTTCAAAAAGATTCCCAAAACTGCGCATGCTCCTTTCGCTCGCCACCCTCCACCCCGCCAACCTCATGAACCTATGATGCCTTCTAGCACCCCAAAAACCTGCCAAAATTACAGAGAGAGAGAGAGAGAGAGAGAGAGAGAGAGAGAGAGAGAGTTTGTGTATATGGATCAATTTGAGGTTTTGGAATGGTTGATTAAGATTCATCTCTCACTCACTCACTACCACACGTTAAACTCAAACGCGTTCAATGCGTCAAGGACTTGGGGGTCAAAGTCGCGTCAAACCTCAAATTCTCACAGCAATGCATCGATGCAGCAAATAAAGCGAACAGAATGTTGGGCTTCATTAAAAGAAACTTTGTATTCAAGAATAAAGATGTAATACTCCCGCTCTACAACAGTTTAGTCAGACCCCACTTGGAATATGCGGTACAGTTTTGGTCTCCCCACCATGCAAAGGATATTGCTAAATTAGAAGGTGTTCAGCGTCGGGCAACGAAAACGATCCCTTCCTTGCGCAACAAATCCTACGAAGAAAGGCTTTCTACCCTTAACATGTAATCTCTTGAGAAACGTCGCCTCCGAGGAAAACTGATCGAATGTTTTAAAATACTTAATGGTTTCACGAATGTAGACAGATCAACATTGTTTATGATCGATGACACTTTGCGCACGAGGAACAATGGCGTAAAACTCAGATGTAGACAAGTAAATTCAGACTGCACCAAATTTTTCTTCACCAACGTTGTAGTGCGAGAATGGAATAAGCTTCCACCATCAGTGGTCCAGTGTAACACGATTGACTCCTTTAAAAATAAGCTCGACCGTCACTTCCTTCAACTTAATATCAACTAGAGTAGAAATGCAACGTTTTGGAGTCTTCTGATTAATGTAAAATCACTTAGGTTTAAGGACAGACCACCAAGTCTGGACCATGGGGTCTGTGTGGTCTGATTTTCTATGTAAATCTATGTAAATCTCTCTCTCTCTCTCTCTCTCTCTCTCTCTCTCTCTCTCTCTCTCTCTCTCTCTCCCTCTCTCAGACTCGCTGGTGAGGGCCATTAGGGAGGAAGTGGAGAGGAAGGACGCCAACTCACATCTTCCCATCATCTATGTTATCACACCCACCTACAGGCGACCGGAACAGGTGTGTGTGTGTGTGTGTGTGTGTGTGTGTGTGTGTGTGTGTGTGTGTGTGTGTGTGTGTGTGTGTGTACCGACGGACTGAATTCAAGGTCTTTTCTTGACCAGGCTCCCGCAAAATAAGGTGAAGTACTGGCACCCGTCATATTCAATCTCTTTGTCGGACTCATTCATGGGTTTCCTCGCCAGAGCTCTAGGAGAACTCGATGTCATCCTTATGGAGTATATGTTAGACTGGAATGAATTATTTCAGTATCAACGTCCCCTCCAAGCCCACAGAAAGGCATCGCTACCACAGTTCCGAGACTTCTAGTTAGCGGAAGACGCTGCCCTTATAGCCCGCTCAATCTTCTCTAGCATGTCTAAAAATGTATAAAAAAAACAGAAAATAAACTTTAGGAGAAAAAATAAACACTCAAACCACCATAGACAAAGACATGAAGGAAGAAAAATACTGAGGGAATATGGGAGAGGAAGAAAAGAGGGAGGAAAGGGGAGAAAAGGAGATAAAGGTGTGTTTCCTAGCTGTCTATAATTCAACATATGAATAGATTTTATATATAAAGTAAAGCCCACTCCTGATCCACCTGTTTACACCATACGTACTTGACGTTAGACTTGTGCTTCGTATACGTATATAGTAGTCATTTAAAGAGTATTGTTAGCATGGAGACTTCAACGAAAATCGACTTGCATTCTCTTTATAATCAACCAGACCTCATTATCTTTTGGAAGACTTGAGACGAAGGTTTCATAAATCGACGTTTGAAATTAGCAACTGAAGCCTTGGTTCGTAACATTCAGCCTCTCGGCGCTCCTCTACGGTGCAGAAGCCTTGACTAGTACCGACGACACAAACAAGTGGAGCATTTTCACATGACCAGCCTTTCAGAACTCTCGGTGTCACCTGGAGGGGCCGCGTAGCTCACGCCGCTACACTCACCAAGAAGCAACTGTGTCAGCCAGGGTATAATGGAGGATCTGCCACTTCTCCAAGGAAATGAAAATTTTACCTACTCGAGAATATATATTTTCTCAATAATCCGCCCGGTAGTCGAACACGGGCCCTCGAGACGGAAAATGGTTTTTATAACTTCGAGATACAACAAAAGCCTACGGTGTAAGATCTTTATAGTCATTTTCCGCTATTATCTTCTTATCGGGTCATGACATGGCTTCCCTTCTTACATTTAAACTTCGCTGAAATCTCCATCCTAGGAGATTTCAATGTTCACCACCAGCTTTGGCTTTCATCCTCTTTCACTGACCATCCTGGTGAACAAGCCTACAACTTTGCTATCCTCAACGACCTAGAGCAGTTGGTCCAGCACCCTACACGTATTCCCGACCGTCTCGGAGACCGGCCCAACAATCTAGACCTCTTCCTTACCTCAAACCCTTCTGCTTATTCTGTCAAACTGTTCTCTCCGTTGGGCTACTCCGATCACAATCTTATTTCTGCATACTGTCCTATCGCTCCTGTACACCCTCTGGACCCACCGAAGAGGCGATGATTCTGGCATTTTGCTTCAGCTCGGTGGGACGACCTGAGGATGTACTTTTCCGATTTCCCGTGGAATGATTATTGCTTCCAGGATAGAGACCCCTCTGTGTGTGCTCAGCGCATCACAGAGGTGATTGTCTCTGGAATGGAGGCATACATTCCTCGTTCTTTCTCTACTCCTCACGCTAAAAAGCCTTGGTTTAACCACGCTTGTTCTCGTGCTGTCAATGATAGAGAGGTAGCTCACAAAAGGTACCAGAGCCTTCAAACTAATGCTAATTATGAACTTTACATTTCTGCCCAAAATCGTGCCAAATCTATTCTCCGACTAACCAAAAATTCTTTCATTAATAGAAAATGCCAAAACCTTGCTTTCTCTAATTCTTCCCGTGACTTCTGGCATCTAGCCAAAAAGATCTCCTCCAACTTCACTTCTTCATCTTTCCCCCCACTCCTCAGTCCTGACGGCAACACTGCCGTCTCATCTATCTCTAAGGCTGAACTCTTCTCTCAAACTTTTTCTAAAAACTCCACTCTGGACGATTCTGGGCATATTCCTCCTACTCATCCCCCCTCTGACTCCTTTATGCCTGTTATAAAGATTCTTCAAAATGATGTTTTCTATGCCCTCTCTGGCCTCATTTCTCAGAAGGCTTATGGACCTGATGGTGTGCCTCCTATTGTCCTTAAAAACTGTGCCTCCGTGCTGTTACCCTGCCTGGTCAAACTCTTTCGCCTTTGCCTGTCAACATCTACCTTTCCTTCTTGCTGGAAGTATGCCTTCATACAGCCTGTGCCTAAGAAGGGTGACCGTTCCAATCCCTCAAACTACCGTCCTATAGCTTTACTTTCTTGTCTATCTAAAGCTTTTGAATCAATCCTTAACCGGAAGATTCAAAAGCACCTTTCCACTTCTGACCTTCTATCTGATCGCCAGTATGGGTTCCGCAAGGGGCGTTCTACTGGTGATCTCCTAGCCTTCTTAACTGACTCTTGGTCATCCTCTCTTAGCCGTTTCGGTGAAACTTTTGCTATTGCGCTGGACATATCAAAAGCTTTTGATAGGGTCTGGAACAAATCTTTGCTTTCCAAACTACCCTCCTACGCTTTCTATCCTTCTCTCTGTACCTTTATCTCCAGTTTCCTTTCTGACCGTTCTCTTTCTGCCGTGGTAGACGGTCACCGTTCTTCCCCTAAATCTATTAACAGTGGTGTCCCACAGGGTTCTGTCCTATCTCCCACTCTTTTTCTGTTGTTCATTGATGATCTTCTTTCCAAAATGAACTGTCCTATCCATTCCTACGCCGATGATTCCACTTTGCATTACTCAACTTCTTTTAATAGAAGACCCACCCTACAGGAACTTAAAGACTCAAGGGTGGAGGCTGCAGAACGCTTAGCCTCAGACCTTACTATTATTTCCGATTGGGGCAAGAAGAACCTGGTGTCCTTCAACGCCTCAAAAACACAGTTTCTCCACTTATCCACTCGACACAATCTTCCAAACAACTATCCCCTATTCTTTGACAACACCCAGCTATCACCTTCCTCAACACTAAACATCCTCGGTCTATCCTTAACTCAAAATCTCAACTGGAAACTTCATATCTCATCTCTTACTAAATCAGCTTCCTCGAGGCTGGGCGTTCTGTACCGTCTCCGCCAGTTCTTCTCCCCTGCACAGTTGCTGTCCATATACAGGGGCCTTGTCCGCCCTCGTATGGAGTATGCATCTCATGTGTGGGGGGACTCCACTCACACAGCTCTTCTGGACAGAGTGGAGGCTAAGGCTCTTCGTCTCATCAGCTCTCCTCCTCATACTGATAGTCTTCTACCTCTTAAATTCCGCCGCAATGTTGCCTCTCTTTCTATCTTCTATCGATATTTCCACGCTGACTGCTCTTCTGAACTTGCTAACTGCATGCCTTCCCCCCTCCCGCGGCCCCGCTGCACTCGACTTTCTACTCATGCTCATCCCTATACTGTCCAAACCCCTTATGCAAGAGTTAACCAGCATCTTTACTCTTTCATCCCTCACGCTGGTAAACTCTGGAATAATCTTCCTTCATCTGTATTTCCTACTGCCTATGACTTGAACTCTTTCAAGAGGAGGGTATCAGGACATCTCTCCTCCCGTATTTGATCTTGCTTTCGGCCACTTCTTTTGATTCTTTTTTAGGAGCAGCGAGTAGCGGGCTTTTTTTTATTATTGTTTTCTTTTTTTTGTGTGCCCTTGAGCTGCCTCCTTTGTTGTAAAAAAAAAAAAAAAAATTTCTTTGTCCTTCAATTTTCTCAAGCTGCTCCTCCTTACATCATGTTTTCTCTGGTAGCAAAACCTGAGATCCTCTTCGAGAGACGTGAGTCATCCACTCTCCTGCTCCGCGTCGGGGAACACGCAACACAGGAATGAATGTCATGGCTTTTTTTTTTTACAGAAAAGGAGACAGTTCAAGGGCGTGAAAAAAATAATGAAAAAAAAGCCCGCTACTTACTGTTCCTGAATAGAGTACAGAGGAGTGGCCAAATAGAGAGGTCAATTTCGGGAGGAAAGGCGTCCTGATACCCTCCTATTGAAAGAGTTCAAGTCGTAGGCAGGAGGAAATGCAGATGAAGGAAGATTGTTCCAGAGTTTACCAGCGTGAGGGACGAAAGAGTGAAGATGTTGGTTAACTCTTGCATAAGGGGTTTGGACAGTATAGGGATGAGCTTGATTGGAAAGTCGTGTGAGGCGAGACCGCGGGAGTGGGGGAGGCATGCAGTTAGCAAGTTCAGAAGAGCAGTCAGCGTGAAAATATCGATAGAAGATAGAAAGAGAGGCAACATCGTGACAGAATTTAAGAGGTAGAAGACTATCAGTAAGAGGAGGAGAGCTGATGAGACGAAGAGCCTTAGACTCCACTCTGTTCAATAGAGCTGTGTGAGTGGAGCCCTCCCCTTACACACACACACACACACACACACACACACACACACGCGAGATGCATACTCCATACAAGGACAGACAAGGCCCCTGTATACAATGGATAGCAACTGTGCGGGGGAGAACAACTGGCGCAGACGATACAGAACGCCCAACCTTGAGGAAGCTGATTTAGTGAGAGAGGAGAGGTAAAGTTTCCAGTTAAGATTTTGAGTTAAGGATAGACCGAGGATATTTAGTGTTGAAGAAGGTGACAGCTGAGTGTTGTCGAAGAATAGGGGATAGGTGCTTGGAAGATTGTGTCGAGTTGATAGGTGGAGAAATTGAGTTTTTGAGGCACTGAAGGACACAAAGTTCCTTCTACCCCAATCGGAAATGATAGCAAGGTCTGAGGTTAAGCGTTCTGCAATCTCCAGTCTGGAGTCATGTACTTTCTTTTGGGATGGTCTTCTATTGAAAGAAGTTGAATAATACAGAGTGAAATCGTCGGCGTATGAGTGGACAGGACAGTTTGTTATGGAAAGAAGATCATTGATGAATAACAGGAAGAGAGTGGGTGATAGGACAGAGCCTTGTGGAACACCACTGTTAATAGGTTTAGGTGAAGAACAGTGACCGTCTACCACCCCAGAGATAGAACGGCCGGAAAGGAAAGTGGAGATAAAGGAACAGAGAGAGGGATAGAATCCGAAAGAGGGCAGTTTAGAAACCAAAGACTTGTGCCAGACTATATCGAAGGCTTTCGATATGTCTAGTGCAACAGAGAGTTTCACTGAAACGGCCAAGAGAGGATAACCAAGAGTCAGTTAAGAGAGCAAGAAGATCGCCAGTAGAACGCCCCTTGCGGAACCCATACTGGCGATCAGATAGAAGGTTAGATATGAAAAGGTACTTTTGAATCTTCCGGTTAAGGATTGATTCAAAAGCTTTAGATAGACAGGAAAGTAAAGCTATAGGGCGGTAGTTTGAGGGATTGGAACGGTCACCCTTCTTAGGCACAGGCTGTAGGAAGGCGTACTTTCAACAGAAAGGAAAGGTAGATGTTGATAGGCAGAAACGAAAGAGTTTGACCAGGTAGGGTGTCAGCACGGAAGCACAGTTTTTAAGGACAATAGGAGGCACTCCATCAGGTCCATAAGCCTTCTGAGAGTTGAGGCCAGAGAGGGCATAGAAAACATCATTATGAAGAATCTTAATAACAGGCATAAAGGAGTCAGAGGGGGGATGAGTAGGAGGGATATGCCCAGAATCGTCCAAGGTGGAGTTCTTACAGAAAGTTTGAGCGAAGAGTTCAGCCTTAGAGAGAGATGAGACAGCCGTGCTGCCGCCTTACAACTGCTATCATGGCTATCTTCATTTCTCGAAGAACATGGGAAACTAATCTAATCGGGAGAACAAATCTCATTCCCAGCAATCCCTCGGGACTTAAACCTGAAACCGTGAGAAAAATTTTACCCATTAAATAATCCTCCAGGAATCCGAACGGCCGCGCCCTCGAGACACGAGGCCACACTCCAGCGTCGAGCCAAGAAGTAATCCAAGGCTGAAGGCCTTCATAGTCCTTGGCCGCGTCTCTGGCCATTGCGTGGCCACTTGTCCACATGCCTGACTAGCTTGTTCAAGTTGCTGTTCTACGGCCAGTTTCAAGGGGCATCAGAAAAGTTGGAGACCCTCAAACAGTTATTCCAAGAATTTTTTAATTCCTCCTTGGAGAACTGCAACATTTTGCCCAGCAACCTGGGAACAATAGGAAACAAATGACCACAACGAAAAACTGTGAAGGATGGAGTGGAATCACTGGAGGAGGTAAACAAAGCAACCGATTATCACGAAGGGACAAGAGCAGCAACGAAGATAACACGATATCCAGCATGGCCCTGCCCCGTCCTGTGTGGCACGGTCTGTGGACACAGGACTGGACTCATCAGCCATCATAATGCTCATCAACGATGACGCCAACAACCACTGCTTTCCATTCATCTCCTCAGAGTCTAGAGCAGCGGTTCTCAACTGATGGTCCATGGTGACGTTGTGGGTGGGTCACAGGACGTATACTGTTATGGTAATAAACCGGAAAAGGAAGGTACATAATTTTAATTTTATTGAAAATTCAGGACGAACAATATAATAAGTAAAATAACTAGCCTTTCATTTTATTATATCATTCCTGTTTAAGACTGATTGATTGGTTGGGGGAGTTCCATTCTTGGCGCCGCAACTGCAAGGTCATATGGCGTCGAATATAAAACAAATTAAACTATAATGTAAAACTGCAAAAAAAAAGGAATTAATTAAAAACATGATAAAAGAAAACTCAATAAAAGGTCAATAAAACCTTCAGTAGGTTGAGGACGCCAGCCTCCTGCAGGAAGCCATAAGCGTCATGCCCCGGGCAGAGCCTTCTCTCCCAGAACTAGGGAAAGAGAAACTCCCATCTCCACCCCAGCACCGGGACATGTACCGCTCTCGCAGGTCCCCCAAAGTGGGACACTCGACCAACAGGTGCCGCACTGTCAGGGGAACCAAGCAGTCATCACAGTAGGGCTGAACTCCTCGGAGACATGAGAAAGCCATGTGTATATCTAGTGTGACCCACCCTAAGAAACATATTGGCAATCTTTAAGTTTTAGATGCTAAGTAGCACTTCGAATCACTTCCAGTCTCTAAATTTAATATATTACAAAATGAATATCCGATATTCACTGTACGAGTCGCAGTGGCGAGCCATCCTGTTGAATCCTTTCAGCTGCTGCGCGGCTACATACAACACTCATAAAGTGTTGTAGCCATGTATATTCCAAAACATAATGCTTGTTCCGTGTGCTTAATTTATCCTTATTCAAAAATGAATGGTCTACGACATTTATTTTTTTCGGGTTGGTGGTCCGTAGCATGAAAGGAGTTGAGAACCACTGGTCTAGAGGGCCAAGGGAGAACACTGCCCTAGAACATCCCCACGACATTGGTACAATTAAGGTCGACTTCGGCAACGATGAACTGCAACAAGTGTGTGTGTGTGTGTGTGTGTGTGTGTGTGTGTGTGTGTGTGTGTGTGTGTGTGTGTGTGTGTGTGTGTGTTTAGTGTCCTTGCCCACCTCCCCAGATGCCTGAGCTGACTCGCCTGGCCCAGACACTAATGAATGTACCCCGCGTACACTGGCTAGTGGCAGAGGACGCCCAGACCACCAACACCAGAGTGACGTACTACCTCCTGCAGACCGGCCTGTCGCACACCTACCTCCTGAGTGAGTGTGTGTGACTGTGTACCTCAGTGAGTGTACTTATTGGCCTCAAGGTGTACGGAATGATAAACCTCAGTCTGTGTTTAACTATAGACCCCAGTGAAAATGTGAAATATACATTTCAGTCTTCATGATCATAGGCTTACTACAGTATCTCCTGCCGTGAGTATTTGTCATGATAATAATGAGTGTGTAATTATACTAATACTATACAAGTGTATTGTGCCCCGGTGACCGTTATAAGCCACGTTATCGTATCATAATCATTCTAACAGCAGCCTCGCCATGTCGTTAGGTTATTATAACACACACACATCCTCAATTGATGCGCTCAGCTTCTCTAGTTAGGGATCTGGGGTGGGATGTTCAAAAGATCTTAGCGCGCCAATAGCGGCCGCCTTCGCTCGTGGGCTACGATGTCCACCAAGTGTATTTTCTAAGGTTGGTGACTATGATCGTATTTTCTAAGGTTGGTGACTATGATCGTAGCTCACGATGATGCGATTTAACGGCAGGGTCCGTTCCGATCCGCTCGTCCTTAAGCATCCTCGCTGACTATCGCTGGCCAGTCAGAAGCAGATTTCGTTGACACTGGTCCCCGTGAGCCAATCCTAATGCACTATCACAATGTAAACAAATACACTGCTAGCACATGTCTTCGTATCTCAGTAACACTAAAGCTGACCGAAACGGGATAGCGGTGTGTTGATAAAACGAATTTCATTTCAAATGTCCCCCCAAACACTCAGTTGTACTAAAAAAATCAAATGGAAGAAAAATCACCGAAAAATAGGAAGCGGTAACAGAGGAAACATTTACTTAAGATTTAATGCATTAAGCAAACTTTTACAGGGAGGCAAAGCAAAAAAATCATGTACTTATACCTCTGGGTATCTATATTTCTCAAGAGATGTTCTGAAGAGCACACGTGTCAGCCAGTTGATCCCTGTGGTCATTACTGTGTTATGTATGTGTCTCCCAACATATTCTGGAACGAGCCACTTGCAAAAAATATCAAGGTCATTAAAATCTGCAAATGGCAAGCTCCAGCATATGATCTTGTCGTTCCTCAAAATAGTGGTTCCACTCTAATATTTCAGCACGTGCTCGTCACAGAAACCAAATGGGTCCATTCTAATTTCTTTCAAGCGTCAGTGCTCTACATATTGCCAGATCGTGCTACAATAGCACTTGCAACTTCGTCTTCATTCACGCTACATGGGGACAGGATAAATAAACAAATTCAACATTACTAGGATTTCTACATGATCCGCTTAAGGTGCTCTCGGAAATCGTAGCTCAAAGAGCAAACGTGGCGGACGGATGATTCGTAAAGTTCGTTCATATATACACTATAGCGAGTTACGAGCGCGCTACGAATGCTTCAACTGCTAAAATGACTTTAGCGACCATTTCGAGCTTTTGAACATCCCACCACTCATGGAAGAACGCTATATAAAACACAGTCCAGACTTCCTACTTCCGCTTCCTTGTGTGGATCATTTCCGCTACTCCGCCACGTACCATCCTCTAACAAAGGCCCATGTTCCCTCCAAGGAGGGAGGGGGGGCGCGCAAATTATAAGGAAGGGAGGAACACGAAAATGAACCAGAATTTTGTGACTATAGACAGGGTAAGTATATACTGACTATAATTTAACATAGTTTCTATTAAGGTTTTAATTAAGTACAAGCGATAAATGCAACCTCTTGGATCACCTATGTCTCGTAATCTTAGATTAAACAAGAATCCAGTCAGCCTGTGTATGGCAGCTCTTGATAACAGAGCTATTCACCACCTGCCATCCCCGTCAGTGAATCTGACCTATCCTACTTAACAATACGAACTACTCGACTACTTGGTTTTCTGTCCTCCTTCAATACTCCCTGCTTCTACGCCTGTTTCTGCCTCTCCATTCAAACAGACCTATCGCCACTCATCTTCGCTGCATCTTGTTAAAGTATCGAAATCGACACTTTAACAAGGATACAATAGGATACAAGGAGACTGTGTGACAGAGCTGGGTCTACCAACATGCGTGGAGTGAATTTATTTCGCAAATAAAATAGTAGCCATCCAAAACTAAGGCCTCTCCAAAACCAAGGCACCAACCGTGCAGGCTTTCCAAACGAGGAGTCTGAGGAGAGGTGTGAGGTGACAGGCTCGTGAACAGCTGCTTCCTCGGTGAAGGCGTTGTAGAGAGAATATAAACAACTGGACGATGGGGAAAGTATGTCATTGGTTATGAGCATCAAGGAGCACCCGGCTAGAGCAACTATCTCCAATCAGTGCACCATCATGCCTTTATCTAAGAGACGGGGCAGTGAGTGAAGATAATTCCTCAAGCCTGGTGCTCATTGATGGTCTTAATCATCAATAATAGTTCCCGAGTGGTCCTTATATTTGCTTACATCTCTCCCTAAACCAAATTCATGGTGGAGGAAGCTGTTCATGGGCTGACGTCTCTCACTCACGCCCAGTTTGAAGAGCACTACCATTGCATCACACATTTTTACCTGTGATGTACTACAGCTGACTGACTCTTCTAATTCACTAAAACTAATAAATGCCAAGATATCGGGTCGATATTCATCCTCAACCCGTAATCTCTCATTTCACTTATAAAACCATCAACAATCTACTTCTACATTATTCCATGCCCCGTATTACGTTAACGAGGTGGATTTCCTATCATATTTCTGGAACCATACTGTGTCCACACACAGCAGTTGCCCCTAGAACAAGCAATTCACCTGTCTATTGACCTATGTAGCTAATCATCACCAATCACTAGCCAACCCGCTCTCCCTTCCCTCCCCTGCGAAAACAATCTGACCACACACGGCACTCCTTAAAGCCAGTAACCCACCGTCATTATTCCCTATCTATAAACCTATGTGACTAATCTTCTCCAATCACTAGCCCTTCCCTCCCTTCCCTGCAGCGCCCATGCCAGCCGAGCACAGGAACAAGACGGTGCGGCCCAAGGGCGTGGCCAACCGTAACGGCGGCCTGGCGTGGGTGAGGGAGCAGGCAAGAGAGGGCGTGGTGTACTTCGCCGACGACGACAACACCTACGACATACGCCTGTTTGAGGAGGTGAGAGAGAGAGAGAGAGAGAGAGAGAGAGAGAGAGAGAGAGAGAGAATCATTATTTAGTAAATTTATTACGCCCAAGGGCAACAGACCTATCAACATTTGTGCAGCAAATTAGTTACATATCGGTGACGCAGGGCACGATGCAAATAACTTTGTAAGACATACGTACATAACTTATAGGCTACGTATAATACCCATCCACACCAACACACACACACACACACACACACACACACACACACAGTACGTAAATACATGGACGTAAAGTACACACACACACACACACACACACACACACACACACACACACACACACGCAAGTAAAATATATACAAAGAACAAAATATTTACAATTAACAGCCACAAAAATGTGGATATCTAGCAAGAACTGTGTCTAAGTTGTCTGCAGTGAGCAAATATTTACAAGTTTGGAGTATGGTCTGTCTGCGTGGGAGTAAGTTTTCTACTGTGGGGCACTGGAGGCAACAGTGTTCAAGGGTGTTGGAGTTCGGTTGATCGCAAAGTTTTCATGAGGAATAGTGCGGCATATCCTCTTCTTGGGAGACCTGCCACACTGGCCGGTATCCGAGCCTGAGCCGCGCACTCACAACATAGTGCCTCCGTACCATGACGCCGTGTCGGCGGTACTTGTGATGACACTGGAGAATGTTGTCGTGGTGCTGGATGGACCCACTGTTGGCCCGTTCTGCGTCCCTGCAACGCACTGTCTTAAAGAGAGCAGCTGAGTATATGCTGTGTCGTAGGCACCGGAGGGAGGACACAGCATCCGCATCATGCAAGTCCAGTGTACAGGCCGCCTTGGCAAGACGATCCACCGTGTCATTACCAGTAAGCCCGATGTGGGACGGCGTCCACACGAAGGACATGACAAGAGAGGAATCGCTGGCAATGGCTAGTTGACGCAGGACGTCCTGCACAACACAGCCACAGCTGGGTTTGGGCGAGGAGAGGGCATGGAGAGCAGATTGGGAGTCACAGATTATAACCCCATGCATTCACTTTTCGTCGAGCAAGGAGAGTTACTGTATCCAGGATGCCGTGAAGTTCACGGAAGGTGGAGCTCGATGAGTCGGGTAATCTGCGGCCGAGCCACTCATCCCCTACAGGCTGCTCCATGGTGGGGAACAAGGCACACGCTGCACTCCCGTCTGCCTGCACTGAACCGTCAACGTAGATGTGATGGACGGCGGGGACTGACGTGGACACAGCGGCGATGGTTTCCAGAGTCAATTGCTTCTGCAGGAGGAGAGGGAAGTCTTTGGAGGTCGGCGTAAGTGTGACAACAGGGAGAGGGACCCGATATGGTGGTAAGCCAGGAACAGCTGCCTCCTCAGGGATGTTAATGACCAGATCACGAATGTTGTCACACACAGTACTGACGAGGCTGCGGCCACCTGGTCAAAGTTGGAGTCTGGGTACGTCAGGGTCGAGCAATGTTCTGATGACTGCAGAGAAGTGAGAGAGAGAGAGAGAGAGAGAGAGAGAGAGAGAGAGAGAGAGAGAGACGACTCTCTGTAACACACACACACACACACACACACACACACACACACACACACACACACACACACACTTTAGTGACTAATATCTAACTAATATCTAATCGAAAACTTGCAGCCTCCTCCTCCTCCAGCTACTCCACTTATTCCTTCTCCTCGTTTCGCCTCGTTATGGTTGTTATAAATGACCAATACTTTCATTGATGTGTGTGTGTGTGTGTGTGTGTGTGTGTGTACAGTAAACACAACCTATTGCCAGAAACCACCATAAATATAAACAAGTTTATGAGTAGTTGTTGGCTGGAGTAGGTAGGAAGACACCTACCGAACGGGCGCAAGCCACTCACGGTGAGGTATATATGGGAAGCGAGGAGGGTGCTGAAGCCCTCCAAAGACCCTTCCCATGTCCTCACTAACCGTTTCCCTATTGTCTCATCAACGGCGGTGGCTGAATGGATAGCATGACGGCCCCGCGTTCGGGACGACGCGAGTTCAATCCCCGACCGGTGCCACCAAGCTGGGATTTTTCAGCCGCCGCCGAGTGGCTTAAAACTACCCACATGCTGTCCAGAAGACCACCTATCAACCCGGACTCTAGATTCTAGGATTAAAGATGAGCTCTGGGAGGGCAGCATGAGCCAATGCAAGATGGCGCCACTATAAACACTCGCCTGTGCCAGAACGGGCTGGGCCGACCATCAGGACCCACCGGGAAGAAGCCTTGGACCGACCATCAGGATCCACCGGGAAGAAGCCTACCGGCGCAATAGGCCACGACGTAAAAAAAAAAAAAACAGTTCACCATGCTCTCTAAAGACAGATCCTCTCTCTATCTACACCACACTACATTCGCACTACATGCACACCTTTACCCAAAATTCAAAATGGCGAACCATAGGCATGCCTCGGAGTCCGCGCCTGGGGGGGAGGCACAAATTCCCCCAGGGAGGACTCCCCTTCTGGCTGCCGACTTGACAGGTATCTTGATAACTCCTCGAACCTCTTTCTTATCAATTTCTTCGTTCTAATTTTCATTCTGTGGAACACCATCTCTCCTCATCTAAACCTCACCTTCTCATCCTCACCGAAACACAGGTTTCTGAGGCTACTGACAACAATCTCTACTCTGTTCCCTCCTACTATCTCTATCCTAAATTTCAATCCAAAGCTGGATGATGCGTCTACGTGCGCAACGACATCATTTGTTCTCGTGCCCACGACCTTGACTCTTCAGAATTTTCCAGCATCTGGCTAAGACTTCATTGTCATTCTATTACTGAATACATCTGTGCTGTTTATATCTCACCTAACTCTACTAACTATGTAAAATTCTTTGACTATTTAAACTCTAAAGTGGAGCACATCTTGACCCACTCTCCCTTCGCTGAAATCTCCATTTTGGAAGATTTCAATGTTCACCACCAGCTTTGGCTTTCATCCTCTTTCACTGACCAGCCTGGTGAACAAGCCTACAACTTTGCTCTCCTCAATGACCTAGAGCAGTTGGTTCAGCACCCTACACGTATTCCAGACCGTCTTGGAGACAGGCCCAACATACTAGACCTCTTCCTTACCTCAAACCCTTGTGCTTACTCTGTCAAACTGTTCTCTCCGTTGGGCTCCTCCGATCACAACCTTATTTGTGCATCCTGTCCTATCGTTCCTGTACACCCTCTGGACCCACCGAAGAGGCGATGCTTCTGGCATTTTGCTTCAGCTTGGTGGGACGACCTGAGGATGTACTTTTTCGATTTTCCGTGGAATGATTACTACTTCCAGGAGAGAGACCCCTCTGTATGTGCCCAGTGCTTCACAAAGGTGATTGTCTCTGGAATGGACAGAGGTGGGCGCGGTACCGAAAAATCAGTAGTGCGGTTGCGGTAGTGCGGTCCCATTTTTTTCTTTCCCAGTGCGGTACGCGGCGTGCGGTACTGCGGTAGCGGTAGTCACTAATCAATATAAAAAAAAAATACTTCAGTGCCTATCCTGGCTATCCATTGACTAACTAATAACTTGTGAGATACAAAAAAAAATAAAGGAGGACTGGGGGATAGAGAGAGGGAGGTAAGGGAGGAGGAAGGGGGGGACAGGCCGGGGAGTAGAGGACGGGAAGGGAAGGAGGGGGAGGGAAGGAAATGCAACTTTCCGAGGGAGGGGACAGGGAAGGGAGAAGAGAAGATCAGCGTCATGTGAGAGAGGAAGAAGTGGGGAGTGGGGAGGAAGGAAGGAAGGAAGGAAGGAAGGAAGGGTGGTGCAGCTGCAGGGATATGGGGGAGTGAAGGGGAAGGGGAGGAGGGGAAGAAGGGGAGGAACTCTCCAGCGTTTGAGCGAAAACGAAAGATTACTAATATAGGAAATTCATGACAGGAAGAGTGAAACTTAATTCAAACTGTCCAATATATTAAGACAAAACGCATCAACTGCAACAGTTAATAGCGGCTCCCATGGGAAACCTGTAAGCCCTGCTGGTGTCTCATGCCTCAGGGAAGAAACCACGTGGAAATTTCAACGAGGAGATAAGAGTAATAGTAATAATAATAATAATAATAATAATAATAATAATAATAATGATAAATTATTATTATTATTATTATTATTATTATTATTATTATTATTATTACTATTATTATTATTATCATTATTATTATTATAATAATAATCAAACAACATTGATCTTGGCTACATTGAAGAGAGAGAGAGAGAGAGAGAGAGAGAGAGAGAGAGAGAGAGAGAGAGAGAGAGAGAGAGAGAGAGAGAGAATGATAAAATAGAGAAGTTACAATGAAGTTAAAAAAACAGATACAGTATGTAGTAGTAGTACTATGTACTATGTCATGCATCAAAGAAAAATTTGTACGGGACATGAGCGGCGATCATGTTAGTGCTTGCTTGTACAGTCATCGTCAGAGGCAGTCATGGCGCGCCGCCTTGGGTTGAGTGACGAACAGATTTACTCTGAGTTATTCATTTAGTATTTAATTTTGAACAATAACTGAAAAGTCAGAATGATTGAATCACTGATTCTGATGACTGATACCGATTGACTGATTGAGTCCGATTCACAGTAAAAAAAATAAAAAAAAATCTGTGAACATGCCGCGATGCAAATGTCTTCGATGGTTTTCTAAGTACCGCAAAAAGTACCGCAGGATTGTTTAGTGCGGTCCGTGGTAGTGCGGTATTTTCAGAAAGTTTGCGGTAGTGCGGTAGTGCGGTACTTTTTTGTGTTGCGGTACTACCGCACTACCGCACTAAGTACCGCATTTGCCCACCTCTGGGAATGGAGGCATACATTCCACGTACTTTCTCTACACCCCATGCTAAAAAGCCTTGGTTTAATCACGCTTGTTCTCGTGCTATCAAAGATAGAGAGGCAGCTCACAAAAGGTACCAGAGCCTTCGAACTCCCGCTAACCATGATCTTTACATTTCCGCCCGGAATCATGCCAAATCTATTCTTCGACTTATCAAAAACTCCTTTATCCATAGCAAATGTCAACACCTAGCTTTCTCTAATTTTTCCAGAGACTTCTGGCACTTAGCCAAAAATATCTCCTCCAATTTCACTTCTTCCTCTTTCCCGCCTCTCCTTAACCCAAACGGCAGCACTGCCGTCTCATCTATCTCTAAGGTTGAACTCTTCACTCAAAATTTCTGAAACAACTCCACTCTGGACGATTCTGGGCATATTCCTCCTACTCATCCCCCCTCTGACTCCTTCATGCCTGTTATTAAAATTCTTAAGAATGATGTTTTCTATGCCCTCTCTGGCCTCAACTCTCAGAGAGCTTATGGACCTGATGGAGTGCCTCCTATTGTCCTTAAAAACTGTGCTTCCGTGCTGACACCCTGCCTGGTCAAACTCTTTCGTCTCTGCCTATTAACTTTCCTTCCTGCTGGAAGTACGCCTTCGTACAGCCTGTGCCTAAGAAGGGTGACCGTTCCAATCCCTCAAACTACCGCCCTTTAGGTTTACTTTTCTGTCTATCTAAAGCTTTTGAATCAATCCTTAACCGGAAGATTAAAAAACACCTTTCCACTTCTAACCTACTATCTGTTCGCCAGTATGGGTTCCGCAAGGGGCGTTCTACTGGCGATCTTCTTGCTCTCTTAACTGATTCTTGGTCATCCTCTCTTAGCAGTTTTCGTGAAACTTTCTCAGTTGCGCTAGACATATCGAAAGCCTTCGATAGAGTCTGGCAAAAGTCTTTGCTTTCTAAACTGCCCTCTTTCGGATTCTATCCCTCTCTCTGTTCCTTTATCTCCAGTTTCCTTTCCAGCCGTTCTATCTCTGCCGTGGTAGAAGGTCACTGTTCTTCCCCTAAACCTATCAAGAGTGGTGTCCCACAGGGCTCTGTTCTATCACACACTCTCTTCCTATTATTCATCAACGATCTTTCCATAACAAACTGTCCTATCCACTCATACGCTGATGGCTCCACTCTACATTATTCAACTTCTTTCAACAGAAGACTCTCTCAACAGGAATTACATGACTCCAGGTGCAGAACGCTTAACCTCACACCTTATTATCATTTCCGATTGGAGTAAAAGGAACCTTGTGTCCTTCAATGCCTCAAAAACCCACTTTCTCCACCTATCAACTCGACACAATCTTCCAAACACCTATCCCCTGTTCTTCGACAACACTCAGCTGTCACCATCTTCAACACTAAACATCCTCGGTCTATCCTTAACTCAAAATCTTAACTGGAAACTTCACATCTCCTCTCTCACTAAATCAGCTTCCTCGAGGTTGAGCGTTCTGTATCGTCTCCGCAAGTTCTTCTAACCCGCACAGTTGCTATCCATATACAGGGGCCTTGTCCGCCCTCGTATGGAGTATGCCTCTCACGTGTGGGGGGGCTCCACTCACACAGCTTTCTTGGACAGAGTGGAGTCTAAGACTCTTCGTCTCATCAGCTCTCCTCCTCTTACTTCTACCTCTTAAATTCCGCCGCCATGTTGCCTCTCTTTCTATCTTCTATCGTTATTTTCACGCTGACTGCTCTTCTGAACTTGCTAACTGCATGCCTCCCCTCCTCCCGCAGGCCCGCTGCACACGACGTTCTATACTAAAGCTCATTCCTTTACTGTCCAAATCCCTTACGCACGGGTTAACCAGCATCTTCACTCTTTCATCTCTCACGCTGGTAAACTCTGGAACAATCTTCCTTCATCTGTATTTCCTCCTGCCTACGACTTGAACTCTTTCAAGAGGAGGGTATCAGGACACCTCTCCTCCCGAAAATGACCTTTCTTTCGGCCACCTCTTTGGATTCTTTTTAGGAGCAGCGAGTAGCGGGCTTTTTTTTATTATTGTTTCCTTTTTTTATGTGCCCTTGAGCTGTCTCCTTTGTTGGAAAGAAAAAAAATACCACTACCATCACCACCACCTCCACCCTTCCATTCACCACCACCAACAACAACACCCTTACACCCGCTCTTCCATTCACACTTCACATTCCACCTTCACCCTCTTCCAATGCCACCACATTCACAACCTTCATAACAAGGTAAAGATAGCTGCTCTAGGTAGTTTCGCCCCTCCCGCGCCGCGCAGGCTTGCATGACGTCACACAGGGGGAGAAGTAGGACGGTAACAGTGGAAACAAAAAAAAAGAAAATGGAAGATGATTTACCGTATCATAATGTAACTCTTTATTCGTTTTTTCGGAAGGAGTACAATGATAATTAATTAAGAACTAGAATATAAAAAAAAATAAAGTTCGATAGATTTGCACTTACAAAGAATACAAACAGCGGGCAAATTGGCAAAACTAAACTTGCAGCACGTGGCCCACAACGGTCGGAGGACAGATACAGACTGGCGCCCGTTCAAGCCCTGCTGCCGCTCTGTCAACTGACGTCACACTAGGATGCGCATAACCATGGAGGTAGATGGGAGGAGAGGCCGAGGAGCGAAAAAAGTGAGGTCAATCGGGTCGGCCGGCAGCCATTAAAGGACTGGCAGAAAGCAGGTGACAGCCGCCGTTCCCTTGCCCAGCCTTGATATGACCATACACTAAACCCTGGCTGCTCTCTTCATTCATTCATTAATTTATTCATTCAGCACACCATGAACATACTGGATGGACGTGTCAACGTGTGTGAGGAAAAAAATTGAAGAAAGATCCATGTCTGCTGCACTGCTTATGGTTCCACATCAAGACTGTTTTTGGGGAAAGTATCGCATGTGGGAGGATGCAGTTGCCTACATTGCCGGCTTCGTTGTGCGCAATCTTGGAATATCTTTCCATAGCGAGGCCTGTATTGACTTTTTAACCTTGAGAGACGCCACTGCCTCCTCCATCCACTCCCTTATCAATCTTAAAAGCAAAAGAAGGTCAATATATCCTATACAGAGGACGTAAAAGATATATATGTGAAACAAGTGAAAAACTTTTTAGATAAATTATAACTAGCACAAAAGCTCCATATTTTACGCTGAAGAGAGTGGACTTCCATAACCTTAAAGACTTAAGTCAGTAAAACATATTCTCTAAGTTTAGTAATCATATGCATGACACAGAGCACCATGCAAATCACACTTATTAACTAAGGTAGTTGACGAAAAATATTTGCAGGTGAGGTGTCATTACGTATACTGGGAAACAGATCACTGCCATGTTGCAGGACATAGTTGGAATAAGGAGTCTCCAATTTACACAAAACTAATTCACTTCATTGACCAGTATAGCATACACACTCACACTCTCTCTCTCCCCGTCTCCATGTAACTTAATTAAGTCATTTAAGTATTACAATTTTCGAACGTATCCTTTACATTTTAATGTATTAGGTACATATGTATGTCATAAATAAAAGTCAAATCGAAAAATAAGCTTTCTTGGATTTCTTTTTTGTTTACAAAGTTTTCAGATCCTACATGAAAACTTAAGGGCGGACCCAACCCTTACTGAGAGTGAAAAACCTTGAAAATTTGAAAAGTGCATTTCATCCATATTTTGTATCTATAACCATCTAAGAATATGTGGAAACTTGTTTGGCAACGGTAGCTCACTATTACGGGGTTTAAAGGGACAAGAGGTGTAGCCCTTTAAAAATATTTTTCGGATTTTTTCATCAAATGAGCACTACAGAGGATTGATCTTGCGTATGGCAGTGATGTCTTACAATCTCTCCAGCCATCAGTCACCTCAAGTTAGATGAATGAATGCAAGGATAAAAAAAAAAAAAAAAACATAACTGAAGCCGCTGACCTTCGCTGATAAAAAAAAAAACTTTCCAGCGATTTGATATTCTTAGGACACCCCAGCAGTGAGGCATTTTGCCGGAAAAGGTACAATAGAAAAATATGGGAAGTTTAGTGAAGATGACAGGTGACCTCGATATGAAATTTATTGCAAGTAAGTGGCTCCAATCAGTGGTAAACCTTTGAATAATATGTTGATCTTTGGCACAATGCATCACTATATGTTAATGAAGTTATACACTGAAAGAAAAAGAAATTTGGAAATAAATAAAAAATATACAGGTGCTGAAAAACTTTAAACGCCCCTATCATAAAACTTTTTTTTTTCATATCCAAATATTCATAAAAAATCTAAAACATTATGGATTTACTTCAAATTTAGGATACTTATTTCCGATGGTTGCAGGCACATAATAACATTGCGATATTTGAAATAAATTGAAAATTGACCACGTCAGAGGAAAACAAACACGAAAAATGGCTGAGAAACGCGCGCCAATCGAGACGTCCATCTTTTGATCATAGTAGTTCATTACATAAAAAGAATTTTAGAAAAAACGAGATGTTACGATATTTGTATTATATTAGACTATATACCAGGGGTTCCCAAACCAGGGGTCGGGACCCCAAGTGGGGTCGGAATGCTCATTATGGGGGTCATAAAGAGGTCATGGGGTCGATGGGGTCGCTGAGGTACCCCCAAGGCCTGGGAGTACGAAATATCCAAGTAGGGATTACAAGACCATGTCAAATTCATTGCTGTATAGTACTTTAATTGAGAAAAAATAACAAGTCATATAATAAATTATAATTACTTCAAGCAGCCTTACACGAGCCACGACTGACCGTTGAATCCCCCCTCTCCCTCACTCCCTTACAACCCTCCCCCGAGTCAACTGATATTACATCACACCCGCAACTTCTGATCTTCGGAAGATTTCTAAAGGAGAGCTCTGTCATTGAGGAACTGCTTGCTTGCATTTCACTCGAAACTACAACAAAATGTGAGGATATATTTAATGCTATAGATAAGTTCTTCACTGAAAACAACCTGGACTGGAGTAAAGTAATTGAATGTAGCATGGATGGTGCCCCATCAATGATGGGTAAGAATATTGGAGTGCGTGGAATTCTATCAAGAAAACATCCTCACATTAAAACAAACCACTGTATCATCCATCGTCAGAGTTTGGCTCCAAAAGACATGTCTCCGAACTTCGCTGATGTGATGCAGGTAGTCATTTCTATTGTCAATTATGTGAAGGTCAGGGACCTGAATTCTCGCATGTTCAAACAGTTGTGCATCACTGAAAATTCTAATCACCACACTCTGCTAATGCACACTGCTGTCAGGTGGCTGGCACGAGGAAAAACTTTGGAAAAGGTTTTCCTTCTTCGCCGTGAAGTGGCCACATTCTTGCAAGATCAGGGGCACTAGAATTATTGTTATTTTCGTGACCCACACTTTCTTGCTCGCCTTGCACTTCTGACTGACGTTTTTGAGCACATTAATAAGCTCAACACTGAACTTCAAGGAACAGAGAAATGGGTGTTTGACCTTCAGGGAACAATAAAGGCTTTTGTCAGCAAACTGCAGATACTACAAGAAGCTGAAGCTGATAGTTACTCTCATTTCCATCACTACTTGGAATTTACAGCTACAAAGGATATTGACTTTGATGAAACACTGGATCTTACAGAAGAGAAACAGGATTTACTTAATTATTTGCAGAATCTGAGAAGGAATATGAATGTTAGATTCCCAAAGTTGCTAACCGAGTCTTTTGATTTTGTGCAATTTCCATTCAAAACTGATGCAAAACAGTGGGGTTCTATTGCGCTTGAAATGGCAGAGTAGCATGTTATGTAGTGTTAAAATAGTATCACCAGTTTGTAATTGCCAAATTTGAGAATTTCATTTTGATTACCTTTCTTTTGTAAGTAAAATCTAAATATGTTTTGTGTGTTAATTTCTCCTTTACATAAATACCATCATGTGACCAAAAATTCACAATAGTGCTGTAAAAGTAGAAGTAAACATAAACACTTGGGGTGTGTATATATATATATATATATATATATATATATATATATATATATATATATATATATATATATATATATATATATATATATATATATATATACTTGGGGTCGCACTGAACAGTTTAAAGTGCTGAATGGGGTCGTGCTAGTAAAAGCTTGGGAACCCCTGCTATATACAATTCAAAGCTCAAGTTCCTACTATACAAAATAGAGTCTCCAGGACATTTTAAATTATGATGACGTCGTCATATCATCATGACGCCATCATGAACAACATTCGCTTGTTCATATAATATGTGTATTCATGTTTTAAATATATCCTGAAAGTTTCAAGTCGAAAGACCTGAAACTTTGATTTTTATTAATATTTTTGTGTTAGGGGTTGGGTCACCCTTAATTGCATCTAATGGGTCAACACTTAGGTTTTTAATGACGCATAAATTAAGTCATGATCACATTGAACTTTTTTTTTTTGGGGGGGGGAAGTAAGGCATATGGGAGGATGCAATAATAAAAACAATCTACAGTTAGACAGTTTTCTGCTGCCTTTAAGAAGTTGATGGTGCATAATGACATGCTAGATATTGCTAGTGGTGGCCGCCTCTGCTGCAGAAAATGATTACGTATACATTCCCAGTGATTCACACCTATCAAAGTGTTTCAACAAAATTGTTGCCTACATTGCCGGCCTCGTCGTGCACGGCCTAGGAAAATTTTTGCATTGCAAGGCCTGTATTGACACTCTAACCTTGAAAGACGCCACTGTCTCCCCCATCCACTCCCTTATGAATCTTAAAAGCAGAGGAAGACTAATATATCCAACCGACGACGTAATAAATATATGTACAATAAGTGGAAAGCTTTTTAAGAAATTATGGCCAGTAAAAAATCTCTACATTTCACACTAGGGAGAATGCACTTCCATAACGTAAGAAGTGCAGTACTACAGCCTTACATCAGTAGAGACATACTCACTAATCTGTGTGAACATATGTGTGACACAGAGCCCCATATAAATCACTCATACTTATTAACTAAGGCAGTTGCCGAAAAGTATTTGCAGGTGAGGTGTCACTATAGTGGGATACAGTACCAATACTAACTAACTGCCACGTTGCAGGACAGAGTTAGAGTAAGGAGTCGACAAACATATACAAAACTAATTAATTTCACTGGCCAGTAGCTGAAGGTTGAAGCGCAGCAACACAGACAGGTCCTGCGACAGTGTGAAGAGTGAGCTGTTGGAGGAGGTGCAGTCTCTGAAAGGCGAGGTTCAGGTAGAGTCCCTTGATAGAGAGAGTCCCGACAACCTAAGATTTGGACGCCATTATTGGGCCTGTTTTCGCCGCGCTTTTCAAACGCTAGCACACGCTCTCCTTTGTATTTCTATTTCACAGCCATGGGGGTCATCCAATGAAACTGAGCACACTTGTGTCAGATCTGCACACCTTCCCCTAACAGCCAGCAGGGATGCAGCAGCCAGCGAGCTCTGGGAAAATAAATAAGAGACGGTATGTGTCTACATCAACAGGTATCGCCATCCCACCATTACGCCCTTATACTTTACCATAATTTGGTCACCAGCCGTTGGACAGGAGATTATTATTAGCCTTACGATCAGCCACTGTCTCAGTATAGGCACTCAGTAACCCACGTAGCCTATGATAACTGTAGGCGAGTCACGGCGGGCTGCTGACGACCTTGAGAGGCGGCCGCGGCAGCGCTCAGAGGGTACTGAGAGACTTCAAACAAGTCTATTGCTTCTCTTTGAGTGTTGCTGCTGTCATGGATGGATTTAACAATACTTATCGCTGTAAAACATTATCGGCAGCAGTTTGGGAAGACTTTTTATTACCTACATATCCCTTCATCGCCTGACCCTTGCCTGCAGGGAGGGACGCTGCCTCCTGAACGTCATGAGCCTTGACATATACTTGTCATGGGGCACGTGGCTGACACACTACCCAAGCTCCATCAATGCAAAGGCACTTTGCTTCCTTTCCATTACCTGCTTGCAGCAAACTTTAGCATATGGAGAGAAAATCAGTGTAAACTAATTATCTGGGGGTGGAGGGGGCCCTGATTCCATTACTCGTCGTGCTGCTCTATTGTGTTAACACACACACACACACACACACACACACACACATACACACACACACACACTATTGCTGCAATAAATGTTCTGTGCGATTCCAAGTTATTGTGAAGATAAGTCATCAATGATTATAATTCAACAACATTTAATTTAATTTAAATACTTATTGTTGATTAAAAAAATAATAGAGTAAAATACTAAGGCCATGTAAACGTGTTTAATTTTGCTTGAGGGTCAAAATAGCTAGGTTTAGAGAATACTGTAGGAAAATGTCTTCAACATATTATAATGACATTGGTACCCATGAAAATGAAGACTGTGCAACCTTATACATTAGGCTATTAAATAAAGATGCACTTATATCCCAACCGAGAGGAGTTTCTAGCTGAAGACCCTCACATGAGCAAATAGCAACCTATCCCATCACCGCTGAAATAGTAATATTTTCCCGCATTTCAAAATCTCATAAACGAGTAATAATAATGAAAACGGTTACCAGAGTGATGATTAGCAAATACAATCTAAACAAATAATGTGTTAACTTTTAGAGTGAGTTGGGTGTGATTCTAGAGTTTTACCAAGACAGATATGTATGGCCCACCAAAAAAGCTATCTTCTGTTCATTAAACTCTTGTAACACGTCCAGTCTATTAGACTGTGGCCTTGATGAGACTGTGAAATATCCATTGTGAGTGTAATAACAGCTAGAGCCCTGTGGGAGAGATCACATCCAATAATTTTGGCCATTAGGGCCACAGCTTTCCTCATCATGCCTGGACCTGAGGTGAACGATTGTTTCAGTCCTTGTAGCTGTGCCTCTCTCACAGTGATTTCCAATTTTATATCCCATTGAGTCCTGAAGACATCTGAAAGTATGGATTGTAAGTAAACATGCATTCATAGTGAAATAAACCATTTTGTTTCATATTTCACTCACAAACGTCATGGGATATCAGTTTGAAGTGATTCCCTTCAGTAGTTTTCTCTCGGGTCTCAATGGGCTATAGGCAGTACAAAGGGAGGGCGGCTATGACAGCAAGACACACACAATGGCAGTGAGTGTGTTTTGCTGTCATAACGTACCGATGGTTTCCTCCCAAGACGACTGACTGTTAGCACACCTCTGTCTTCTCAGCGGCCTTGCAGTTAAATTATACACTTTGTATCCCCTCTGTGGAATGTTGCAACAACCGAAGGCTAGTTAGCAAGGCATTGTTACATTGAAAAGCAGCCGAATCCGCTTCCAAAATAGGTAAAATTATGTTTTTAATACCTCAGTTTAATGTCGGCGCGGTGCTCGAAGGGCCAAAAATGGCGCCCAGCAGCCTTATACACAGGGCCGCCTATGTCGGGACTCTCTCTATAAAGGGACTCTAGGTTCAGGGCCTGAGAGGTGAGATGGTAGCAAGGGAGAGACATCTTCGAGAGGCGGCAACGTCGCATTCGCCACAGAAGGACGCAGTTTTGGCGAGAAGTGGTGTTGCTGATCTGCCGGATTTGTCTGGGGCCCTTGGCAGGGGGGCTCTGGCACAGCCCTCTAGTATAGAAGGCCTGAGCGATGGGCCGTGACGTCATCAGCCTCAGTCATCTCCCTCGCTCCGTCCTCTCTCCCTCGCCCTGTCGGCCATGATGCTATGCATATTATACAATAATTTATAATTGCTATCCCAGACCTTTATAAGTGAAAAATGTATAATATAGTAATTCTTCTGTAACTTAAATATAATTAGTTCTTTAGCATTTATTAGTGGTCACTATCACATAGTTATATAGCAACATCAGCAATTCATTGCAACTACCCTGGCATAAAATTCTAGATTCTATAATTGCGATAAAGAAACCCACAATATGGTTTTAATTACAAATTTTCATTACATTTTATCATAGTAAGAAAAGTGAATGACGAACATGATTGACATTAACTTCAGTAACTTTATCCCGTTAACGTCTGCAGCTTCCTTTTCTTTCCCGCTTTCCTACTCTGGTGTATGAGATCATTTTTTTTGGTACAGAAATTGTTGAGTAAGTTATTTGTTGACACCCACACTAACATTTTCTGAACTTTATCTGTGCTGTGTTCATAACCGCAATTATTTATTGGTAGGAAAACATCATTATCTGCAAGGAATTCATTGTCATTTCTGTGGCGACATTTCTTTGGTTCAATGAATGTGTGAAGTTATGGTTTGCTGTTAGTTTGTTGACTGCAATATAATTCTACATAACCATATTGACTACTCCCTCAACAGGGTAGAGAAGAGCACCTCTGGTAATGCCTTGTATGTAGCCGTTACTGTCTGGGAAATCCTTTGCATTTTCATTACAAGTTAGCAAGTATTTACATGAATTACATTTTTTTTTTTTTTTTTTTTTTGGTAACCACATAGCAACAATAGCCTGCCAAATATGTGAGAAATGGAAAATAATCCATGTTCTTTTTCAATGTCATCCCGTGTAATTTCTACTCCAAAGTAATTGAAATTAGATAAATCATCACTGTGCATTTCTCCAACTTCGTTTCTTTTAAATCAGTTAAGTCTACGTTCTGGTTTCTGAGGGGTATTTTCAGTACTGACATAAGTCATAACTTTTTTTCACACTCAAATACCTGTTGGATAGAAACTATGATTACAGCTTGCAAGAGAGAGAGAGAGAGAGAGAGAGAGAGAGAGAGAGAGAGAGAGAGAGAGAGAGAGAGAGAGAGAGATATTCCTAACTTTAATTCACATATTGAGTGAATCATGTGAAAGAGCCTGTTTATTCCCTCAGGCTAGTATCATCGTAAATGGAGTTACATAAATAACTACAATATAGGTATCAAGATTTAATATTTTGTCATTTCATGATTCATTTAGAGTATGATTAATGACTTTGATTATAATACACACAAAAACAACAACAACTGAAGCATCAAATTAATCACAAGCTCTCCGAGACTCCCAGCTGAGTGATGTTGCCATAAGGAATTAATTATGTTGTAGCTATTAACTGCTATGATTCACCACGTTCTTCATCGTTCCGTACGATAATCTTGATGTTTATCACATCAACGTCATTAGGAAATAAAATGAATAATGGAAAATAGTAACCACTGACATTAAAATTCAACGGACAGCATGACGCCCTCCCTTCCTCCCTTCCTCCCCCGGGTAGGCTGCCGGTGCGTTCATATTTAAATGTGAAGGGCTACTTCTAAACCGTTGCGATAAAAAAAAAAAAAAATTCACTATTTAACATTTCTGACTTAGAATGACTTGATCTCTCATTATAGAAAATGTGACGACCTGTAGCGGAAGGTTTGCACTGGCCCTGCATAAAACAACATGCGGTCATACATTGATGCCCCTAATATTTACCACCTTAGGTTCTAATAACTGCACTGGAATATCAGCAATTATAACAAGGATGGTATAATATTGGAGTACTTACCCTGCTGATCTGATTAGGTTTAAAATTGTCCCTCTTTACGGCTCTAATCCAGGGGTGCTCAACCCACTGTTTTAGGGCCGCATGCGGCCCTCAAGGAAGTTTAATGCGGCCCTCGGGAAGTAACCAAAAAATAATCTACTTATCACTTATCATAATACGTACTATTTTTCATTTAATAATCTAATGATATGCAAATAATTAATTTATGATTGATATTAATTGATATATATATATAATTTTTTTTTTTTTTGTATCATTGTAATATAAAATTATAAAGGCTATTGCACATCTAGTAGCCTGAATAGCCCTGGCTGATTTTGTTGATTTTGTTGACGTGTTGCGCGTTTGCCACTTTTTTTTTTTTTACTAGATCTTGGCTTTTGGACTTTTTTTTGCCTTTTTTTTTCCCTCAGAACACAGGCTAAATCTTTTTTTTTTTTTTTCTCTCTCCCTGCTATCCCCTTCTCATGTCCTCATCCTGCCCCCATATCCCCACTTATCCTCTCTCTCTGTCCCCCTCTCCTCTGCCTACCCTCCCCTACCCAACCAACCACCGGGCCGCATCCTCCATCCTCCTTCACCCTCCCCACCCTTCCCTCGCCACTACCCATCCACCCCACGCCCACATTGAGTTCCCCTCCCCTCCCACCACCGTAGCCCGCGTTCTGATTCTCTCCTTCGTTCAACAGCGTTGTCGTGTGCTGTAGCTTATATTTCACTTTTTATTATGGCCTGTAATTTTATGTTTCCAATTGTAATTTATTAAAAGAATAATTAATTACGACACTATCCGAGTTATTAATATATATACATATTATAATCAGTTTTTATCAGCGTGTTAATAATATATTATCATGCAATGCCCATTTAATTGCACATTAACCACCCAAATCACATTGTTCTAACCCATTCACGTGCCAATGTTTCATCTTTTGGGAAAGAAAATATAGCCACTTCAGGATCAGTAGGATCATTTCCGTTGAAACGAGGTACACAACACCTGCAGGGCATGTTGATGTGAAGCACAGAACTGAGGAAGTTTGAGATTATGTAAGAGTCCTTGAAATAAGTGGTCGTGACACTTCACCGTGACCGAGAACGTGTGCTCTCCTTCACAATCACAGCCAACTAACAGAGCGCGCCTACGGGTCGCGCGGCTGCTGTATGACAGAGCAGCGTGACGTCACGATATATCTGAATCCAAGCGCTCAGGCCTTCTATTAGAAGGCCGTGGCTCGAGGCGGCGCAGCATCGCGTCGGAGCCGGTGGCTGCTGTAGGAGGCTGGGGAGCTATTGGGACTGATCCTATGGGCTCAGTTGGCGGCATATTCGGACCCGTTCACCACGCCTCGTTGCCTCCCTCACCCTCCCTCACTCCCCCCTCCGGAGCGGGCGTTCCACAGCCCGCCTGGTCACCCTCCCCACTCTGCACCCCCTGGGCTTCCCAGCGTTCAAGAAGGCGTAAACCTGCGGAGTACGACGGGAAGGTGGCTTGGGAGGCCTATGTTGTCCAGTTTGAGATGCTCGCTGCCGCTCATGGCTGGAGTGAGGCCGAGAAGGCTCTACAGTTAGCAAAATCGCTACGGGGTCTTCCTGAAGATAACCAGTGTCCTAGAGACAGTCGCCCAGCCCCGCCATGACCTCCGGGGCCGGAATGCGAAGGTGGAGAAATAGGAAGCGTAGAGGAAGGCGAGCCCAGAGAGCTTTCACGGCTCGTGTTGGGACTGTGGAGAGAATGACCAGAAGCGCAGCCAGTGTCAGAGGGGAGGAAGGACGCGTTCCCTCGGCCGACTGAGTTCTGATGCCTTCCAGCCTTGCTGCAAGGACTGTGGCAAGTCTGGACATCGCTCTAGTGTCTGCCCCTAATCAAAGGACGTGGTGCAGGGGGGAAACTTGGACAGATTGGAGAAGGGGTCCAAACCCCAGACTTGTGCAAGTTGCCGCCGTACAACCAGCGCGATGCAGGTGCAAGGCTCAGGGAATGGGAGCCGTGCTCCCTGACATTGGACACTGGGGCTGAGAAGACGTTGGTGCCGCCGGACATGCTGGCCACGAAGCAACACAGAGGCTGTGTGGCGTAATGGGGCACTGCGTGCAGCTCAAGGGGACAGTGGAAGCTCGTATCGGCGTGGGCAGCGCGGTGAAGCGGCTGCCGGTGCATGTCGCCGACTTGGACGAGCCGTGCTTGCTGGGCCTCGACTATCTGACGCAGAGCAAGGCTTGTGTCGTCCTCGAGCGGAAGCGGGTGAGGGTGCGCGGTCAAAGAGTGCCCTTGTTTCCGGAGATTGGCTGCGCGGAGGTAGTTACGGCCAAACAACTGCACCTTGCCCCGAGGACGGGAGCCAGGATTCAGTGTAGACTGTCCAAAGCGGTGCGTTGGAGCGAGTCATGGTAGAGCCTACTGAGAACCTGCAGGTGGCTGACGGCGTTGCAGTCTGGCGGAGCCTCGTAGGAGCGTGGGAGGAGTTAGTTACGGTGCTGGTGACTAACGTCTCCGACGAGGCCCGGAAGATACCAGAAGCTGGGCACCTGTGAGGAGGTGGAGCGCGCTAACCGGACGCTTGAGCAGCAGCTAAGTATTGCAGGGAAGGCCAGGAAGATTGGGACGTTAAGCTGCCAGCCATGCTGATGGCCTATCGGTCCGCTGTGCATGAGGTGACGGACTTCACACCTGTCCGCCTCATGTTTGGCAGTGAGTTGAGGCTACAGGTGGACTTGGCCACGGGGCGGCCTCCCGACGTGAGCCTGTCCACCATCACCTCTAGCTACACAGTGGCACTGCAGGAGAGTCTGGTTGAGGTGCACCGACACGTGCAAGGCAGGTTGAAGGTGGCAGACCAGGCCATGGAAGAGACCTACGACCGGCGCATGAGGGACGTGAGGTACTCCGTGGGCGACAGTGTGGCTGCACAACCCCCGCCGGAAGCGAGAGCTCTCGCTGAAGCTTCTGGGCCCCTAGGAAGGGCCGTACACGGTGGTGGTAGCCTTATCTGACGTCATCTACAGGATTTACCGAGGACGGAAGCGCTTGTCTGTTGTCCATCTGAGCCTTCTGTGGCGTTACCACGGTCCGGGTCGCTACGGCGAAGGGGATGAGGACGTAATTCCCAGAAGCAGCGACGAGGACGTGGCAGGGGACGACCGAGACGTGGGCGAGCTCCTGAGCGATGCGATCGATGTGGTGTGGATACCAGTGGTGACCCTGCGCCAGGCCTTGGGGCTGGAAATGCCCCGAGTGACGAGTGTAGTGTGTGTGTCTGACAGTAAGGAGGTGGCATGTGCTTTACTGTGAACCTGTCGTGTACACTGTGGCGTTCTGTAATGTGTATATTATAATGTACATGTGAATGTGTGAATGTATGTCGCAACGCCATGGCACAGCCGCACCGCAGGATGTTTATTAATACGTCGGTGCTAGGTTGTGCTTAGGAAGTGCTCCTTGCTGTGGGAACGGTGCTGAGTTGACAAGCCTGGGCACACATCATGGAAATATCATTCGTGTCAGATCTGGGAGATAAAATATCTCTCAGTCGCTCGAAGGTCAATCCCGGGAACGGGAACGACGGCCCTCATAAACAAGAGCGCGTTCACAGAACGAAAGGATTATGATGCGTTTCGGTCACTTTTTCTTGAAACATTTGGGGAAGATGGGCAACACAGCCTCGTAAAGGGTGGAAATTTTGCTGTGGACACTGTGCAAACGAGTGGCCTTTTTAACAGGCCAGTAGACGCCTATAGGCTATCTACTGATTTGATCTCGTGTTTTAAACAAGGTACTGGACAGATGGAGAAACCATTTCTGTAGCTAATGCTAGATTATTACTAGAGGTCCTTGTGTACATGATTGTCCTTAAAGTTCCTCTTCGAAGGAGTGCAGTATCCCTTGACTACAGCCCCACTGGCAACCTACACGGTTTTATCAGCCAACTTTTATGGCACTAAAGTAATTTTGGGTCCTTTTTGAAGCTTCTTTTGCCGTCGACACGTTCGTCGGGGAGGGGGGCCTTCGACCCTCAGACCTAAACCTTTTTGGGTGTCACCAGCGGTAATAAAAAAAAATCCTTGGTGTGTTCTTTTACCCGTGGTCTAGGCAGAAATAGTCAGATAAATAGATGGACGGAAATTTGAGCTTTACGATCTTTTTTTTTTTAATACACAGAATGTGCATAGTGATCGTCTCCAAAGACTAGCGCCGGCTTAAGGTTAAGCCTGACGCTGCTTTGTCTATCTTTCCACCAAACGACTATAACCTGCGTCCTCGCATTTACTAATTTATATTTGGTTCCTGAGCTTTTGCCTGAATCTTTTTCATGCGAGAGGGGACTGCTTGAGTAATACTTTTCACTCTAACCCACTATTTTCTTTTATTGCTGAGTTGATGCAAGGCAGTCAGTCTTCTATTTTTTTTTTTTTTTTTGGGGGGGGGAGCCGTAATAACCGAGAGTAGAATAACATAGGGATAGGTACATTTTAACCTTGAACCTCATGTGCTTCTGCTTAAAACAGACTTTTTTTTTATCTGCAATGACAGACTAAACTGAACTTGAGCAGATGCTGTCCCTAACTTTTATTGTAACCAGCATGTGAATACCTGTAAGCTTTGGAAGTAAGCAGACAAGTCTTACTTACCCATTGCTTGACATACCACTGTTACCCGTTACGGGAATTATTTTTGGCGTCACAGATGTCAGTCATCCACGTTCGTTACGATCGGAGGATAGGTGGAAATTTGTCTTTTTAATTTGATGTTTATTAATGCTGGAATTACTTTAATCAATTATGCTGGAGTTATATATTTCAGTGAGATTTGTTACAACGTGATTTCACAACTTGGTGACAGGATTTTCTTATATAGTATTGTAGACCTGAAAAACGGAGTATTAGGAGTTAGTGGTGCTAACTGCCGATGCTTCTAAGGTTCTCCAGACTTGTCCTTGTTATCACATTGTGCATTTGGGGGAGGCGGTGGCTGAGTCGTCAGAGTAACGGCCTCGTGTTCAGGAGGACGCGAGTTCAATCCCCGCCCGGTGCCACCAAGTTGGGATTTTTCAGCCGCAGCCGAGTGGCTTAAAACTACCCACATGCTGTCCAGAAGACCACCTATTAACCCGGACTCTAGATTCTAGGATCAAAGATGAGCTCTGGGAGGGCAGCATGAGCCAATGCAAGATGGCGCCACTATAAACACTCGCCTGCGCCAGAACGGGCTGGGCCGACCATCAGGACCCACCGGAAAGAAGACTTGGACCGACCATCAGGATCCACCGGGAAGAAGCCTACCGGCGCAATAGGCCGCAATGTAAAAAAAAAAAAAAAAAAAAAAAATCCATCGTCTCTGTTACTGCAATTAAATGTTTTCGATCCACAATACTACTCGTGAACACTTGTTATTCATTCACCTTCTGCTATCCCTGTCTTAAAAACTGTTTAACATTACATTTAAACTTTCAACCGTATTCGTATCAACTGAACAACTCTTAAATTCATCGCATTCATCCAGGTGAGGTGAGGAAGGGAGGGAGGAAGGGTGAGATGAGTATTTATTGTAAACGCATTTTTGTTTCTTTGTGTAAAAACAACTATATTAAAACATAATATGACTGACATAAATTATTCAACTTCTATTTCTACTTGAAAGTAGGTACACGGTCCTTAAAGTCAAGATCAAGACCAAGATTGCCCATCACACGTAGCATCCCCGTGTAATTAGTTCCCTCAGCAGTTCCTCGAAAGTTGCCGCCCGAAGGTCTGGGTCCCGAGCAAAATCGTCCCCGTGTAATTCCCGCTGTGTGTGTCTCGAGATTCGAACTATTTCACTGATACAGTGTTCTGGAAGCTCCGCCTCGCTCAACCCTTGTCTTATAAACAACTCGAAGGTGTTATAGTGTTTTCTCTCGTTTCAAGTAATATTGCGTTGATGAACGAAGCACTTAGTTGAGCTATTTGAAGTTTACGTATGTGTTGCGTCACTCTCTCTCTCTCTCTCTCTCTCTCTCTCTCTCTTCAAGTTATGGGCTCTCATGATTTAATTTTCTCGTCCTATATATTATGCTACATTGCCTCTTAAGCCCCGTTCACACTGTGCCGACTCTGGGGCACGACAACCCAGCGACTTCTGCATTTGACAAGTCGGCTCCCACGCTCCAAGAATTTTTTGGCGTCATGGTGTCGGCTACCATGATTGCCGGCTGTCTGGGACATTCGGCCAACTAATTGGCAGAATGACTGCGGCATACTGCCAACTAGTCTCAAGACCAGTCTCAACGGTCAATTTTTGAAATGGCGCCATGTCTATGACAACCACGAATCTGCCGACCGATTGGCCGACAGTCTTGACGGTCTTGACGACAGTCTTCCAGATTGTCTGTCAACTGGTTGGCCTCTGGTCCGCCTGTCCTTCACGTCTTCGTTCTCGTCCGCCTGCTCTTCATGCCTTTGTTTTGGTCCGCCTGTCCTTCACGCCGTTGTTCTCGTCCGCCTGCTCTTCATGCCTTTGTTTTGGTCCGCCTGTCCTTCATACCTTCGTTCTCGTCCGCCTGTCCTTCATGCCTTTGTTTTGGTCCGCCTGTCCTTCACGCCGTTGTTCTCGTTCGCCTGTCCTTCATGCCTTTGTTTTGGTCCGCCTGTCCTTCATACCTTCGTTCTCGTCCGCCTGTCCTTCATACCTTCGTTCTCGTCCGCCTGTCCTTCACGCCTTCGTTCTCGTCCGCCTGTCCTTCACGCCTTCGTTCTCGTCCGCCTGTCCTTCACGCCTTCGTTCTCGTCCGCCTGTCCTTCACGCCGTTGTTCTCGTCCGCCTGTCCTTCATGCCTTTGTTTTGGTCCGCCTGTCCTTCATACCTTCGTTCTCGTCCGCCTGTCCTTCATACCTTCGTTCTCGTCCGCCTGTCCTTCACGCCTTCGTTCTCGTCCGCCTGTCCTTCACGCCTTCGTTCTCGTCCGCCTGTCCTTCACGTCTTCGTTCTCGTCCGCCTGTCCTTCACGCTTTCGTTCTCGTCCGCCTGTCCTTCACGCCTTCGTTCTCGTCCGCCTGTCCTTCACGCCTTCGTTCTCGTCCGCCTGTCCTTCACGCCTTCGTTCTCGTCCGCCTGTCCTTCATGCCTTTGTTTTGGTTCGCCTGTCCTTCATACCTTCGTTCTCGTCCGCCTGTCCTTCATACCTTCGTTCTCGTCCGCCTGTCCTTCACGCCTTCGTTCTCGTCCGCCTGTCCTTCATACCTTCGTTCTCGTCCGCCTGTCCTTCACGCCTTCGTTCTCGTCCGCCTGTCCTTCATACCTTCGTTCTCGTCCGCCTGTCCTTCATACCTTCGTTCTCGTCCGCCTGTCCTTCATACCTTCGTTCTCGTCCGCCTGTCCTTCACGCCTTCGTTCTCGTCCGCCTGTCCTTCATACCTTCGTTCTCGTCCGCCTGTCCTTCATACCTTCGTTCTCGTCCGCCTGTCCTTCATACCTTCGTTCTCGTCCGCCTGTCCTTCATACCTTCGTTCTCGTCCGCCTGTCATTCAACCCTTCTTTCTAGTCCGCCTGTCCAGCACGCCTTCATTATCTTCCGCCTGTCCTTCACGCCTTCGTTCTCGTCCGCCTGTCCTTCACGCCTTCGTTCTCGTCCGCCTGTCCTTCACGCCTTCGTTCTCGTCCGCCTGTCCTTCACGCCTTCGTTCTCGTCCGCCTGTCCTTCATGCCTTTGTTTTGGTCCGCCTGTCCTTCACGCCGTTGTTCTCGTTCGCCTGTCCTTCATGCCTTTGTTTTGGTCCGCCTGTCCTTCATACCTTCGTTCTCGTCCGCCTGTCCTTCATACCTTCGTTCTCGTCCGCCTGTCCTTCACGCCTTCGTTCTCGTCCGCCTGTCCTTCACGCCTTCGTTCTCGTCCGCCTGTCCTTCACGCCTTCGTTCTCGTCCGCCTGTCCTTCACGCCTTCGTTCTCGTCCGCCTGTCCTTCACGCCTTCGTTCTCGTCCGCCTGTCCTTCATACCTTCGTTCTCGTCCGCCTGTCCTTCAAGCCTCGTCCGCCTGTCCTTCATACCTTCGTTCTCGTCCGCCTGTCCTTCACGCCTTCGTTCTCGTCCGCCTGTCCTTCATACCTTCGTTCTCGTCCGCCTGTCCTTCACGCCTTCGTTCTCGTCCGCCTGTCCTTCATCCCTTAGTTGACGTCCGCCTGTCCTTCATACCTTCGTTCTCGTCCGCCTGTCCTTCATACCTTCGTTCTCGTCCGCCTGTCCTTCATACCTTCGTTCTCGTCCGCCTGTCCTTCATACCTTCGTTCTCGTCCGCCTGTCCTTCATACCTTCGTTCTCGTCCGCCTGTCCTTCATACCTTCGTTCTCGTCCGCCTGTCCTTCACGCCTTCGTTCTCGTCCGCCTGTCCTTCACGCCTTCGTTCTCGTCCGCCTGTCCTTCACGCCTTCGTTCTCGTCCGCCTGTCCTTCACGCCGTTGTTCTCGTCCGCCTGTCCTTCATGCCTTTGTTTTGGTCCGCCTGTCCTTCATACCTTCGTTCTCGTCCGCCTGTCCTTCATGCCTTTGTTTTGGTCCGCCTGTCCTTCACGCCGTTGTTCTCGTTCGCCTGTCCTTCATGCCTTTGTTTTGGTCCGCCTGTCCTTCATACCTTCGTTCTCGTCCGCCTGTCCTTCATACCTTCGTTCTCGTCCGCCTGTCCTTCACGCCTTCGTTCTCGTCCGCCTGTCCTTCACGCCTTCGTTCTCGTCCGCCTGTCCTTCACGCCTTCGTTCTCGTCCGCCTGTCCTTCACGCCTTCGTTCTCGTCCGCCTGTCCTTCACGCCTTCGTTCTCGTCCGCCTGTCCTTCACGCCTTCGTTCTCGTCCGCCTGTCCTTCACGCCTTCGTTCTCGTCCGCCTGTCCTTCACGCCTTCGTTCTCGTCCGCCTGTCCTTCATGCCTTTGTTTTGGTTCGTCTGTCCTTCATACCTTCGTTCTCGTCCGCCTGTCCTTCATACCTTCGTTCTCGTCTGCCTGTCCTTCACGCCTTCGTTCTCGTCCGCCTGTCCTTCATACCTTCGTTCTCGTCCGCCTGTCCTTCACGCCTTCGTTCTCGTCCGCCTGTCCTTCATACCTTCGTTCTCGTCCGCCTGTCCTTCATACCTTCGTTCTCGTCCGCCTGTCCTTCATACCTTCGTTCTCGTCCGCCTGTCCTTCACGCCTTCGTTCTCGTCCGCCTGTCCTTCATACCTTCGTTCTCGTCCGCCTGTCCTTCATACCTTCGTTCTCGTCCGCCTGTCCTTCATACCTTCGTTCTCGTCCGCCTGTCCTTCATACCTTCGTTCTCGTCCGCCTGTCCTTCATACCTTCGTTCTCGTCCGCCTGTCCTTCATACCTTCGTTCTCGTCCGCCTGTCCTTCATACCTTCGTTCTCGTCCGCCTGTCCTTCACGCCTTCGTTCTCGTCCGCCTGTCCTTCATACCTTCGTTCTCGTCCGCCTGTCCTTCACGCCTTCGTTCTCGTCCGCCTGTCCTTCATACCTTCGTTCTCGTCCGCCTGTCCTTCATACCTTCGTTCTCGTCCGCCTGTCCTTCATACCTTCGTTCTCGTCCGCCTGTCCTTCACGCCTTCGTTCTCGTCCGCCTGTCCTTCAAGCCTCCCTCGCCTTCGTCCCCCAGATGCGACACACACGGAAGGTCTCCATGTGGCCGGTGGGACTCATCAGTGGCAGTGGCGTCTCATCCCCGATCCTGAGAAATGGTCGCTTCGTCGGCTGGTATGACGGCTGGATCGGCGGCAGGACCTTCCCCGTGGACATGGCTGGGTTTGCTGTGGGCGTGGAGTACCTGCTGGAGGTGAGAGAGAGAGAGAGAGAGAGAGAGAGAGAGAGAGAGAGAGAGAGAGAGAGAGAGAGAGAGAGAGAGAGAGAGAGAGATTGACATATACAGACAGACAGACCCCCAAAAACACATACACACACACACACACACACACACACACACACACACAACGACAAAATGAGTGACTTGCAGACAAAGGGGCAGACACAAACAGACAGACAGACAGGTAGAATAAGAGCTAGAAACAGACAAGAGATAAAGAGAGAGCAAAAAACAAATAGATAAATAAATAGGTTGAGTAAATTGAGCCCACTCCTTTTCTTCTCCCACCACCCTAGCGGCCTGATGCTCAAATGCCTTTCACCCCTGGACACGAAGAGGATGGATTCTTGCGAAGTCTTGGCGTCAAACCTTCGGAGATCGAGTTCAAGGCCGCCGAGTGTACGCAGGTGAGAAGATGAACATATACGCTGAAGCTGCGCGTGGCCTCGGTGCTCATTTCCGTCGCATTAGCCTTTAGCCTGAGGTGGGTAAAAGGAAGGGGAAGTGGAAAAAGTGGGGCAGAAGAAAAGTGAGAAGGAAAGCAAAGTTTTGAATGAAAATTAGAGAAAGTCGGAGAAAGGGAAATGAGAATGAGAGCGAAGTGAGTAAGGAAAAGAAGAGAGGAAAGAAAAGGAAGTGGGAAGGAAGAGAAGTGAGAAGGAGAGTGAAGTGGGGAAAGAAAGTGATGGTAGTAAAGAAGAGAAAGTGGGGGAGACGGGAAGTGGAGAAGGATATTGAAGAGGAAAAGAAGAGGAAGTGGGGAAAAAACGAAAAGGAACGCGAAGTGGAAAAGGAAAGGGAAAGGAGGAAAGAAGAGAAAAGGGAAGAAACGTGAGAGGAGGAGAGGGATATGAGGAAGGAAGGGAGAAGGTAAGTGAGCTAACAAGGGAAAATGAGGAAGTCTCTCTCTCTCTCTCTCTCTCTCTCTCTCTCTCTCTCTCTCTCTCTCTCTCATACAGACACACAAAGTTCTTTTCACCATTCTTCACACTCACTGCCTCTTCCAATGTTCTTTTCCTCTTTAAACGGACAAAATCTAATCTCACCTTCTCTCACCACAGATCTATGTATGGCACACCCAGACCAAGAAAAACCACCCTTATAGCCGAGAGATCCTGAGCCCGAGGTTTGACAAGACCAATTTGAGGGTGCTGCAGAAAGACATAATGCTCCAGCCGGGCTAGCGGAGGATGGCAAAATGTGGAGCCTTCATTAACTTTTTTACTTGTGTACCTATGATTTGTTTTATACTCCTCCTCTGATGCTCTCTCCTTAGAACTCCCTCGGCGGGGTGGGTATGTTAGTAGTAACAAATGTACGGAAGTGGGGGTATTTTTTGCGGGGACGCACGGAAGTGGGGGTTGGGGGGGTTAGCGGGGGGTGTGACGGAAGAGGGGGTAGCTGGTCTCCCCCCCTACCCACCCACCCCACACACACACATATCTTTCACCTTTTCACCCCCCCCCCCTCTCGGGCTAGCGTACGGAAGCGGGGGGGTGACGGAAGTGGGGGTGCCCAGCGGGGAGGAGGGGGTGGCGGAAGAGGGGGTAGGTGAAAGGTTAAGATAAGATCGCGGGGAACTAGGGCTCCAATGACCACAAGATTATAATCACGGAAAAGGTTAAGGACATTAGGTTAATGACCAGGCTGGAATATGTCCCGCCCACCTGTTCCCGGCGTCTTATCTTTCCTTAATCTCGTTGCCTGACCCTCCCAGGCTAAGGTCACGACCCCCGCTTGCTCCGGCTTGCGTCCACGCTCTCACACCATACTTCCGTGACTTAGTGTTCACCGTGATTCCGTGACTTAGTGTTCACCGTAATTCAGTGATTTAGTGTTCACCGTAATTCAGTGATTTAGTGTTCACCGTAATTCAGTGATTTAGTGTTCACCGTAATTCAGTGATTTAGTGTTCACCGTAATTCAGTGACTTAGTGTTCACCGTGATTCCGTGATTTAAGTGTTCACCGTAATTTAGTGATTAAGTGTTCACCGTAATTCAGTGATTTAGTGTTCACCGTAATTCAGTGACTTAGTGTTCACCGTGATTCCGTGATTTAAGTGTTCACCGTAATTCAGTGATTTAGTGTTCACCGTAATTCAGTGACTTAGTGTTCACCGTGATTCCGTGATTTAAGTGTTCACCGTAATTCAGTGATTTAGTGTTCACCGTAATTCAGTGACTTAGTGTTCACCGTGATTCCGTTATTTAAGTGTTCACCGTAATTCAATGATTAAGTGTTCACCGTAGTTCAATGACTTAGTGTTCACCGTGATTCCGTGATTTAAGTGTTCACCAAGTGTGCGTTGCAATCTTTATACGTCATCGAGGATCTTAACTGTAATTGATATTGCTTGAAGAGGTTCATCGGTAACTTCATCGTCGTCTCACTGCTGAGCAGACATCACCGCCGCTGTGGGACGATAAGTGTTATAACTTTACTGCTACCCGTACCTGTCACAGGGCGACAAAGTATAGTATTTCAACAACAGCACACACACTGTCTAAACACAAACTCGAGTGATACATTATTACTTATTATAGCGAGTCTTTTATTTATTTTATTACTAAAGTAAACGATCAGATCACAACTCACTGTATTAACTTGTTCGTTGCCAATTGCCAATCGTTCCTGAGCCCCGCCCTATTTATTCCCAGGGGTATAACTACTCCCGGTACCGCCCGTTAAGTCTGATATTTTCCGGGATTAGTGAGGTCGGCTAATCTTTTCACCGGCACTCCCTCACCAAGATAGTCAGGTGTACGCGGTCAGTTTCTCAAGTATTCACACACCCGCCCAGGTGTTCACACACCCGCCCATATCCCACAGCCACCAAGGGCTTAACGAAGGAAGCCACCCGGCACTCCTTAAATAATCCTAAAATTGCCAGGGTCAACACAGGTGTTTCTATTTTAATCACCTTCCCTATTCCTCTTTCTCCGCCCATACACATATTTCCTCCCCCTCCTCCTCCTTTAACTATTTCCTCCTCCTCCTCCTCTAACTCCTCCGCCTCCTCTAACTATTTCCTCTTACTCTGCCCATACCCATATTTCCTCTTCTAACTATTTCCTCCTCCTCCTTTTACTAAACAAGCCTCTCTGCCGTCCAACTAATTAACCCCCGCGGGACTCGACCCGACCCCTACCTAACTCCTTCTAGGTGTTCAGTACAACTCCTTCCTGGTATTCAGCAAGCCACCCACGGGTTTCTAAATATATCGTAACTGTAAAGTTTCTTGCTACAGAAAAAAAAGGGAATTGTAACCATGCCTAAATATTTCACTTGCGGTAATTGTTCGCAGAAATTTGCCACGATTCACTTCCACCTCGGCGAGTCTAACTGTAAATATTGTGTCTTGGATTCGCGTATCCAAGCACTTAGCTCAATAAATAATGATTTGAAGCGCTCACATGCCCTGTTATGGGATATTGTGACATCCTTCCCCGCCCTTCCCACTCCTTCCTCCTCCTCAACCTCATATTCTGACGTTCTGACCCAATCACATACCTCTGCCTCGCCCGAACCTGCCTCCACCCTAACTGTTCCTTCCGCCCAATCTACCACCCTTCCTACCTCATCCACACCCACTACCACACCCTCTTCCCCCGCTCTCTCTTCCTCTCCCTCCACCACTCTAGACTTCTCCCCTATCCTCATCACCACTCCATCTTCCACTTCCACCTCCAACACGATCTCCTCTGCCTCGCCTGAACCCGCTTCCATCCTTACCACTCCTTCCACCCCATCCACCTCCCTTCCTACCTCATCCACCTCCATCCACAGTACCACACCCACTTCTCCCGCTCTCCCTTCCTTTCCCTCCACCACCTTAGACTCCTCCCCTATCCTCATCACCACTACATCTTCCCCTTCCACCTCCAACACGACCTCAGCCTCCTCCTCCACTTCTGATACCACATTCCCCTCCCTACACACCTTACCCTCCACCCTTCCCCAACCACCCACTACCGTCACTACCACCACTTCCAAACCCACCTTCGCCCGCGCTCCCTCTTGTACCTCACGCCCTGCCAAAAGAAACCACAAGACCATTCTCCGAGCTGTCACTTGTACGAACCAGACGCTATTTCCTGGCATAGGCAAACTGACTACTAGAGTCAACTTAGTTGGCGACAGTCTGGTGAGAGGCCAACTTACGGAGTTTCGCGGTCGGAATACATTGACACGGCAGCGTTTCTGTATCCCCGGAGCCAAACTGGACGATATTGAATCAGCTGTCGATGCAGTTTCAGTAAATGCGAAAGACGACACAGTGTATCTGATCCATGCGGGAACCAACGACCTTCAGTCAACTCAATCTCAGGACCTGTTAGCAAAATACCGTCAAGTCATTCGGAAATACAAGATCAAGTCCCCTCACATCATCGTCTCTGGAATTCTACCGAGAGTCAATACGTTCGCCGGATTTAACAATAAAGCGTACGGCGTCAACACTAGTCTAAAATAGTTATGTAACGATAAAGGCGTAGCGTTCACGAATGCGTGGCATCACTTCAATCAGCGCCCAGATTTGTTTTGGGAGGACGGACTCCACCTGAACGAGGTTGGTTCGGCGCGGCTTGGAAGGCTCCTGAACGAGGCAGTTGAAAGCTTCTCGAAAAGCTATTAAAAAAACTGCAGGCGAGGGCAAGGCAAAGGCAACCCTTGATCAACCGAACCGTAGCGTCGATGCGGCTTGCAAGAAACTGTGTAACCAACGACGCCCCCGACAAGCGAACTCATTCAACACGACGCGGCCAAACCAGGAGTCATATTTCCATTTTGTACACAAATGCACGCAGTCTATACTCAAAAAGGACGAAATTAGGGCGTATATTGCAACTGAGAAACCAGATGTGGTAGCCATCACAGAGACTTGGGCCAACTCTGCACATCTAGTATCTGAACTGTCATTTCCCGGGTGCGAAAGCTTCCAAAAAAATCGATTGCACAAGAAAGGAGGAGGAGTAATTTGCTACGTAAAAAGTACGCTCCCAGCCATAAAAATAGACAAACAAGACGCAGAAAGTTACGACTCCGTCTATGTGGAAATAACCGCGAATAATAAGAAACTAACACTTGCGACCGTATACAGACCTCCAAAACAACAGGCAGCCGACGACACTGCCCTATACGAAGAACTTCACTCTTTAAAACAAAGCAAAGAAGCAATAATAATTGGGGACTTTAATTGCCCTAACATTGACTGGGGACTGATGACTGGAGATCAAGAGGGTAACAGGCTTATAGAAATGGTGGCGGATTCGTTCCTCACTCAAGTTGTAACTCAACCGACAAGAGAAAACAATCTGCTGGATCTGGTATTAGTAAGCGACCCCGACCTCATTCGCGACTGTGAAGTTGGTGAAAAAATTAATGGTTGCGATCACCACTTAATCCGTTCCAATGTCAACATAAGTCACAAACTCGTAGACAATCCGTCAGTGATACCAGACTACAAAAAAGCAAATTTCAACCTAGCCCGTGAGCTGCTTCCCCCTGCGAACTGGGACCAACTTCACCTAACCGACAATATAATCGACAACGTGTGGAACAACTTCAAAGATAAGCTTTTGCAGGTAGAGAAGGCTACAGTGCCTACGAAACCCAGGCGAGCAAATGGTACCGTGGATCCACCGTGGATGACCACAGAAATAAAAAGGGCGGTAAACTTAAAAAAAAAGGAATTATAACCTGATGAAAGAAAATGACACGGCCGAAGCCCGTACTCAGTACCACACCAGCCTCAGAGCTTGTCGCACCCTTATTCGAAGTAGTAAACGCAACTACGAAAAACAAATAGCGCGTGACATCAAAACAAACTCAAAAAAATTCTTCACATACATCAGATCGAAAAAGAAAGTAAAATCCAATATTGGTCCCCTGACAGATGAGACTGGATCTGTAACTCAGGACAGTAAACAGATGGCCAGAATCCTCAACAGTAACTTCGCATCCGTATTCACAGTCGAGGACATCGAAACCATTCCCGAGAGCCCTGACCCGCCGAGTGAGATCACGCCCCTGGAAATTGACACAATATGCGACCAAGAAGTTAAAAAGTATTTGGACAAGCTCGACACGAACAAGTCAACGGGACCCGACGGTTTGTCACCACGGTTATTGAAAGAGCTTAAACAACAAATACTTCAGACACTCACTAACATATTCAACCAGTCTGTTAAATTGAATAATGTCCCAGAAGACTGGAAGATGGCGAACGTAACACCGATTTTCAAAAAAGGAGACAAAAGCGTTGCATTAAACTACAGGCCCATAAGTTTGACATCAGTGGCAGGAAAAATACTCGAAAAGATTATTAGAGACAAACTTGTCAAGTTTCTAGAAGACAATAATGTAATCTCCGACACCCAGGATGGCTTCAGAAACAAGCGCTCATGCCTAACAAATTTATTAGACTTCTTCCAAGGTAAATATAATAACAGGGATGCCCACATCCCCAGTGATGTTATATACCTGGACTTTCAGAAAGCCTTCGACAAGGTACCGCACGAGCGACTCCTTAAGAAACTGCACTCGGCGGGCATTGGAGCCAATCTGATCGCATGGATAAGAGATTGGCTCACCGGCAGAAAACAACGTGTACTACTAAACGGACAGCCTTCCGATTGGCTTCCAGTCAATAGTGGAATGCCTCAAGGGTCAGTGCTGGGACCCATTCTCTTCATCATATATATCAACGACCTCGAATCAGGATTGAAATCAACAATATCGAAATTTGCTGATGACACCAAGGTGGGTGGAAAGGCCCTCACAAAGACCGACTGCGAAGTCATTCAGAAAGACCTCAATCACATTATCGAATGGTCAGAAAAGTGGCAAATGTCCTTTAATGTTGACAAATGCAAAGTCATGCACATTGGGTCCAGAAATAGTAACCACACTTACATCATGAATGGGAAACCTCTGCAAGCGATGCAGGAGGAAAAGGATCTTGGAGTCACTATCAGCAGTGACCTGAAACACGCGAATCACTGTAAAAAAGCCTACAACAAAGCCAACACTATGCTCGGGTTCATAGCGAGGAACTTCGAGTGTAAAACGCCAGACGTGATGCTAGCCTTGTATAATTCCATGGTAAGACCGTACCTCGAGTATGCAGTACAGTTCTGGTCTCCTAATTACAGAAAGGACATTGATTTATTGGAAATGATTCAACGACGCGCCACAAAGATGATTCCAACCTTAAGGGCTCAACCGTACAGGAAACGACTCAAGTGACTCAATCTCTTTATATTGGAGAAAAGACGCCTGCGAGAGGATATGATTCAAGTTTTCAAGTATCTGAAAAAACTTCAATAGCGTCGATTACTCCCAAGTCTTTGAACTGCAAACCAACCGAAGAACTAGAAATAACGGCTTACCCATTCAGTCGAGTCGATGTAACACAGACATCGGATGGAGTTTCTTTTCAAACCGAGTCATTCGTCACTGGAACAATCTTCCTTCAGAAGTAGTAAATGCGAATACCATCACCTCCTTCAAATATAGAATCGACCGTCACTTCACTGCGTCAGGAGTGAACTGAATATTGAGGTGCATGTTTTCAGACAGATTGCAACAAGACCTCAACCTATATTCATATAATTCTCCCCCACAACCTAGATTGCAAGTAGCGTAAGTCAACAATAGAGTAAAGCAACAGTTAATGTCCGCATGACAGGTGGAGTGAGGTGTGGGTGCAGTAAGGCGACAGGTTACTGGTGCGTGCCTAGTACCGCCGGTAAAACGAGGATCAAGTCTCCACCTGTGCCCCTGAAACTACACCTCACTCATCATGAGTATTAGGGGGGATTCTGGGGCTGCCCTGTGTAGGCCACTCGTCCTCTTCCAGTCTCCCTGTATTTCTATGTTCTTGTATCTGCTCCTCAATATCGAGGTGCTTTTCATCTGCTCCTCAATGTCGAGGTGCTTTCATCTGCTCCCCAGGCACCAAGTGGCTGTCGAGCAGATTAAATCACCAAAGCAGGCAGCCTCGTAATGAGCCAATAAGTTTTCTGTTGCCTGCATTTCCATGTTTCCCTCTCTCCCATAGACGCACACACACACACACACACACACACACACACACACACACACACACACACACACACACACACACACACACACACACACACACACACACACACACACACACACACACACACACACACATCTGGTCATACGAGATAAAATCGCGGAAAAAATGGTTCGATGACATCTCCATGTATCTAAGACCACGCCTTTTGGAGTCTTAATGATTCAAGTCATTACAATAAACCTCAGGTCATTAAGGACTGACCTGAGGAACACACATGCATGCGCACACACGCACGCAGTAGTGGGAGATGGTGCCAGTGACGGGACTAAAAAAATTCGCGACTATGATCAATAATTAGCGCCAGAAACACGTCCAAAAATTTATACGTCGAAAATCCACGACAGGCGGGCGGGCAGCCAGCCAGCCAGCCAGCCGCCGTGGGGACCTACCCACCACCCACCCAGCCGGGTAGTGGTCAAAGTTACCCAAAAGTGATCCCCCCCACCCCCCCACCACCACCACCTTTCCGGCGTGCCCACGCCACCGTGGCGGTGGCTGAATCGACAGAGTAACACCACCGCGTTCAGGAGGACGCGAGTTCAATCCCCGCCCGGTGCCACCAAGCAGGGATTTTTCAGCCGCCGCCGAGTGGCTTAAAACTACCCACATGCTGTCCAGAAGACCACCTATCAACCCGGACTCTAGATTCTAGGATTAAAGATGAGCTCCGGGAGGGCAGCATGAGCCAATGCAAGATGGCGCCACTATAAACACTCGCCTGCGCCAGAACGGGCTGGGCCGACCATCAGGACCCACCGGGAAGAAGCCTTGGGCCGACCATCAGGCCCCACCGGGAAAAAGCCTACCGGCGCTATAGGCCGCGACGTAAAAAAAAATAAATAAATAAATAAATAAATAAAAAAATCACCCCTTTCGCGAGCGTCGGCTTGTTGGGCGGAGGCCTGTGGCTACCACCGTACCGGGGCGTCACCCTCCTGCCGGGGGATCGGTTAGGGGCGTCCTTTCGCATCGTGCCGGGGCGTCACCCTCCTGCCGGGGATCGGTTAGGGGCGTCCTTTCGCACCGTGCCGGAGCGTCACCCTCCTGCCGGGGATCGGTTAGTGGCGTCCTTTCGCACCGTGCCGGGGCGTCACCCTCCTGCCGGGTGGACTTAAGGCCTGAGTTTTGGAGCACGACATGCATGTTTGGGCGGGAAAAAACTGGTGTGCATGCAGCTTGGTCCCCCACACCTTTCCGGCGTGCCCACGCCACCATGTCTCCCCCTACCCCCTCTATACCCACCCCTTTCGCGAGCGTCGGCTTGTTGGGCGGAGGCCTGTGGCGGAACGCTTGGAAAGACATTTGAATGAAGTAGAAGGCTCAGGTTTCATGATACTGGAAATTGACATGTTTAAAGTAATCTTAGGTAGAACAGGTCATCGAGCGGCGATAGGCATACACGTCAATAAACCATTGGGCTTCCAGGGAGCTCGCACCATTTTTAACCCTTCGGGCGAGGAGGGTTACTGTCTTGTGCAATGTCTCGCGGCTCGCGCTCTTTTGGAAAAAGATCTTAAAATTCAGGACCTTCCTCGCAAAACAAAGACACTGAGACAATGCAAGAAATTAGTGACTGTGCCAGATATAGATTTCCCTCTTGCGTGGTAAGATATTGCGCTAATCGAGCGGATGAATAAGCTCTCCATTTATGTGTACGCAGTAGCCCCCATTGATGAGCATGATGATGATGATGATGATGATGATGATGAGGAGGAGGAGGAGGAGGAGGAGGAGCGCCAAAGAATGCGTCGGAAGAGCGGAAATAGTTGGGGTGGGACTAGGCACGAGATTTATGTAACCCGGAAAGGTGCAGCTAGTCACTAGTGGGACATATGTTGCTTTATTATTACTGGATGGGCAACATTTTGCCCTCGTAAAAAATTTCGCAAAATTCATGCCAGCATTTATGAGAGGCCATAAACGGCGCTTAAAAGGCCAGACGCTGAATCAGTACTCTAGATATTGCAAAAACTGCTTGACTGGATATTTTGACATAGCCGACCTTGAGAAACATGAAGTCAGTTGTCAGATTCAGCAGAAACTTGTATTCCCCGCCTCAAAATCAGTGTTGCAATTCATTGACAGCGGTAAAACATATCCACCATCACACATTGCCTTTTTTGATTTTGAGGCTATTCTTGACGACTCTGAATCCAACAGCCACGTTATCAATCAGCACAGAGCCATGGCGTACGCCTTCTGCATCTTGGATTCAACGGGCTCTGTAGTTTGCAAGCAGAATTACTGCGGGAGAGATGCAGCGTCACACTTTCTCAAGAACCTGGCCTCCGCCTGGAGGAAAGTTAAAGAGGAAAGGAAAACATATAGCATGGTCCTAACCCCCGAGGCGGTAATTGATTTCAAACATCAGACCGCGTGTCAGATTTGTAAGAAAAATTTTCAGAATACAGAAGACAAACATCGCCATCACGATCATACCAGACCCGGCCCAAACAATCTTGGTGCATTATGAAGAAGATGCAATACATTATGTATCAGTAGCCGCTGTCAACTTCCTACATTTGCCTTTCACATGACTTATGATATGAGCCAGATACTGAAAGAAGCCGACCGACAGAGTTTCCATAGGAAGAAAACTAACGTAATCACTAAAGCGGGCTTACGTTTTTTGAGGGTAGATGTGGACAATATAAAGTTTCTCGACGTGCGAGCCTTTCTTGAAGGCAGTCTGGCCCATCTCGGCGCAGAACATATTACCTCGGGGGAATCTCTACCTGTCGAGCGCTCATAAGTCATTTCCCCGCACCAGCGCGTGAGCTCCTCCTCTCAGGAAAGCAATGTTTTCCTTATGAGTTCGTCACTGATTTTGACAAATTAGCGCGTCAGTCACTTCCAGACATTGAAGATTTTTATAGCAGGCTTAGAAGCCGGAGCGTAAGTGAGGAGGAGTACAGCCACGCGCAAGCAGTGTGGAACGCCCTGGGTTGTCAAACCTTAAAAGACTACATGCTCGCGTACCTTCTAGTAGATGTAGGGTTGCTTGCTGACATTCTACAGAAATGGCGAAGAGTGTTGCATGAAACATATGGATTAGATATAACACATTATGTCTCTCTCCCCGGATACGCTTTCGACAGCTTCTTAAAATCAACAGAAGCCAAAATAGAACAGCCGAGCGAACCAGACTTGTATCATCTTGAAAGAGACAATGTAAGAGGGGGTTTTACTACAGTAGTCGAACCACAGGCAGTTGCAAATAACCATCACATTAATCCTGATTTCAACCCCGAACGAGACACCCCATCACACATTATCTATTTAGATAAGAATAGTCTGTATCCTACAGTAATGTGTAGGCCGCTTCCGGAGAGAAATTTAAAAAAATTATCGGTAGAAGAAAGAAAGGAGTGGTTAAGAACTCATGACATAACAAATGTGGAGACGGATGGAAGCGTGGGGTACTGGTTTCGCTGCGACTTACACACAATTGAGCCCGATGTGGCTAGGTCAACGGATGAGTTTCCCTTACACATCCACCATATGGACATAGATAGCGAGCAACACCTGTCTGAGCACAGCAAAGCATTTATGGCGAAAACAGGATGTTGACTCCCTAGAGTGACGCGAAAGCTTGTTGGATCGCATTGCGCTCAGAATGGCATCCTCACCACGCTACCCATGTTGCAGTTTTACTTGGGAAAGGGAGGTAAAATTGCAGAAATCCACGATATCTATCAGTTTACCCAATCCACATTTCTTAAAGAGTTTATGGAGGGTAACATCAAAGCACGACGCGAGGCCAGCGGTAAAATCCTACAGAAAGCCTATAAAGTAATTTCAAATAGTATATTTGGTCGAAATAAAAAAAGCTTAAGGCGTACCTCACTATAGTTTGAGAAACTATAATCATGAAAAATACAGACAGGTACTGCAAGGGGCGGGGGTGGATAAGGCACGCCTCTATAGCATCCGCTGCCTGAAAGGTCAGGTATGCACTATCTCCATTGAGAAGGCAACTTTAAGTGCATTAGATAACAAAAGAGTGCATCTGCTCTCTGATGACAGCATGCCGGGTAATCCTTCTCGTGTTTTTACGAGAGCTTATGGCCACCCTGATTTACCTGAGAATTTGCGTCAAATGCGGAGTACATCTCAAGCTGCTTCTACTAGTTGCACCACTACTGCTACTACTGCTAGTACTGCCACTACTACTACTACTAGTACTACTCATAATGTTGTCGGGGATACTTTAAGTGAAAGTGGTGATGAGGGTGTGTATAGTCATGGAACTAGACCAGTGGCGTGTAATCTATGGAGAAAAAGATATAGAAAATACAACGTAGAGAACGTTAATCGATCAAACAAAAGAAAGAGGAGAGAAACCAATGTCTTCCCATCGCGCCAGCTACCAGCAGCGTCAACATCATCTCCACGGTCACCTTTATCCTCGCCCTCCCCACCCCCGAGAATGGCATGGAGATTCCCTCCCCCACCGGGCTGGGTTTCAAAGGAGCTCACGCGAGTGGCTGTAACGGCGACATAGCTCGCGCTAAAAGCAATCATTGATCTGTTACTTAAAAGCTAAAGCCTAAACCATAACAAGCTCAGTCTTTATCGCAAACATGACGAGCGCGGACGAATATATAATATACCTTAGTAGCTTAGGAAGTCGCGATCTTTATCCCGACAACGTGCCGGGTTCATTTGAAAATGAAATCATACCGTTAAATTTACACCCCGACCGAGATTATCAGGTTGCCTTACACGGTATTTTTATTCCTAGAGAAGTATACACCCTCCATCGAGAAGACAAAGAAGCCATAGTGGAAGTTTACACAGAAACGCTCAATGACACCTCAGGAAAACCGTTGCGGTACTCGCTGTCTCCCTCGAAAAATATAACGAGCAAACAAATAAGCGCAATTGTGGCTGACCTTAATACATACTGGCAAGCTATTTTAAATGGAGTGTTTGGGTTTACAAATTACAAGGATTATTTTGATGGAGAACGCGGAATACTGAGTTGGACCAAAAATTTTGTATGCTACCACAAACGCTCTATAGATGGCTGCGGTAATCTAAATTATTGCAAAATAAGTTTGTTATTTAAGCCCAGATTGGCGGCTATTCTTGGATTTATTCCTAATCATTACTATGATATATTCGTCACGGATGAGGAGTCACATTACTCACTTCGCCAAGTAAATGCCGATTTCCCGCCAGACCCCCACGCCGACGTAAACTATCTCCACCTATATTGCCACATAATCCAGCCCACGCGATTTGCTAGCCAAACTGTGAACATTTTAGCCACTCTCCCTTACGGTGGGAGTAACAATTATTACTCAGTGCAAAGACCTCTGTATAAAAAGTTGGCGAAAAATGCTTTAGATTCAGTGGCGGTAGTGGTGACGGATCAGTATGGACGAAAAATATACTTTGAAGAAAATAGATCCGCAACGATCGTGCTTCACATTACACCCATCCACCCTCTCTTTTAAAATCAGTGGGCCAGCAAAAAAACGCTCACTCATCGCGAGACTTTTGCCATGGAAGAGTGTTATGGGGAAGACCTTATCGATTTATTTCCCCGCGAGCGAGGAGGGAGGATATTTGTGGCCGGTGCGTCAGGATCTGGGAAAACACAGCTAGTGACGCGACTTGTGCGGAAATATTGCGACAAATTCTATCGAGTTCTTATTTGCGGTGCAACACATCATCCCATTCAAGACTTGCCAGAGCTGCAAAATAAAGTAATACTTAGTAAGGACATTATAGACCCAGAACAGGAAATTGATCTCTGTCAGAAAAATAAATCTATGTTAGTAGCATATGACAATAACTTTTTACGCGCTGCCAATGATGAAAGCGTCGCCAATGTTTTTATTAAAGGGAGACATCTTGGCCTTAGCTCCATACTCATTTCTCAGAACTTATTTATGCAGGGAAAGTATGCGCGAAGCATATCCCTCAATTGCACTCATTTCGTTTTGCTTAAACAAAGAGATCTTGGTCAAATTGAACTTCTAGGTCGTCAATTGATTGGTCGTGACAGAGCCAAGGCATTTCTCAGCATCTACAAGCGAGCTGTTGCGGGAAAACCTTACGGCTATCTCATGGCCGACGTGTGTATAACTACCCCCGAGGTCCTATCGCTGAGATCAAATATAGCGAACGACGGCTCCTGTGAGGTTGTGTACTCGTGGAGAGAGTGAGCGATATGCTAGCCCCATCCAAGACACGTCTTTTAAAGTCACTTTATGAAGACCCTCAAGTACCTGGAGGCTTAAGTGGAGTGAGACCTTTATTTTTAGCAGCGAGAGCCATTGAACCCGACGTTTCCATGCGCGATGTTGAACAGTTTATGGAAGGTTGCAGAACACACACATTACATAAGATACAACCCCATAAGTTTAAGCGACGCGCTATTCTCAGTCCCAAACCGCGACATGAAAGAATTGTCCCGCTTTAATAGGGGTCATAATTACATCTTAGTCTGCGTTGATGCATTTTCAAGGTACGCCAAAGCCCTGCCTCTTAAACGTAAAGATGCAAAGTCGATGGTAATGGCAATGAAGACATTGCTAGAGGAAGACGCTGCTTTCAGTGGGGTCTCTAGTCTCTGTGTTGACCGAGGCAAAGAGTTCTATAATTGTCCACTTCAAACCTATTTGCAAAGACATAAAAATGTACAGCGTTTACTCCCAAGAGATAAAAAGCAGCCTTGCTGAGCGATTTATCAGAACTCTGAAAGGTCGAATATATAGGTATATGACGGCTCACAATAAACTCGAGTATATTTCCATCTTGCAGAAGGTACTCGAGAGCTATAACCACACGCCTCACGCACGTCTAGGAAAAACCCCAGCCGAAGTACATGCCATGAAGGACCCGCGAGGAATCATTCGTCAGTTTAAGAAAATGCATAATTATAAAAACAGAAAAGCGTCAAGGTAAAGCCAGTCGTGTGCTGAACATCGGGGACTACGTTCGACTCGTGGGCGCGGATAAAGCTTCTAAATTTAACCGAGGCTTTCATATCCAAAACACAGAAGAAATATTTAAAATTGCAAGCGTGGATTATCGACAATCCCCATTGGGTTATACCTTGCAAGATTTATCCAATCAACCCATCCAAGGCTTGTTTTACAAAGAGGAGCTTATCAAAGTTCAGCTCCCGGACGTTTTCCCCATCATCATAAAAAAAAAATCGAGAGTGGTGAACGGTCGCAAACAATTTTTTGTATCTTGGTTGGGTTATGATCCGAGTCAAGACGGTGACCTCGAATTCACCAACAAGAAAAAAAAAAAGCGCCTCCCCTCGCCTTTGTTCACAAGGATCTTGTTTTGTTGTTGGCTAAACTCTCCCCCGACAAGCGGAAAAAAATAACTGCGGTGTTGAACAAGAAACATATAGATTGCTTGTCAGAAGTGTTTCTAAATTTCCTAAAAACTAATCTTACGCGAAATACAAAGATTGTGAAATCCCTGAACAAATATAAAAAACACATAAGGAAACTCGCCAACAAGGGGGTAAGTACACTAAAATAAAAAAAAAAACTACTGCGAACACAGCGGGGCGGTGCTATACTCTCTGTGCTGTTACCTCTGGCAGCTAGCGTCATAACAGGTCTTTTAACAAAATGAAGGAATATTGTCTCATCCCGAAATCAACAGCAGAACAATTTTTACTCAAGTCTTCTACGGGGAGCCGTATCATAAAACGAAACAGGAAGACGGACGAGGAAAAAAAAGAAAAGAGTGTGGAAACCGTTGTCGGGTTCGACGGTCAAGGTGTCAACTGCATTAAAAAATATAAAGAGACGCGCGCTGCAAGATGTATTAACCCAAAACAACCACCCGCCATCTATAGCGGCCATAGGTCCTCGCACGACGTTCCCCACAAATACTATCGATTCGAAACCGGCCATAGATAATAGGATTGATGTTAGAATGAAAGCAACTCAAAGGGATTATGCCAAAGCTTTCTTAGCTCTCATGAAACATACTCCAAGAATTACATGGGATACAAACGGAAATCTTTTGAGTCCCATTAATAATTTTAACGTCACTGATATATTGCAAACCTGTGACGTCAACAGCAAGTTAGGTTTCAAAGCTGATGATATACCATTTATTAAAATGCTTTTCCACAACACAAACTTAGATCTATCATTTATACGCGATAATAAGGCAAGGAAGCAACTGTTTGGAGGAGGAGGAGGTCACGGTGGAGGAGGTGGTGGGGGAGGAAGGAGAAGTGCCCTAATTCGGGCAAAGCCACGCCCTACGCCTTCTTTCTCCGCCCCCGCGCGGATGCCGGGTATGACGTGGGAGAATTATCGCGTATAAAAAGGATTTGTTTTGGGGTGGGATATAGACACTTGTGTGACCTCGCGGGACAGGGAGACACTGGGCGTGAGTAAGAGCGAGAATTAATATATACTTTTTCTATAAACATGTCAGACTATCCCATCATTCCTGTGAAAGGGCGAATGACCGATCGTCAGTTCATTGACGACAGTGTGTGTTTAGTAACCACCATCAACGCCAGCAGTTTTAAACTTAGCGGTATAGCCAAGGACTTGGCTGAAGTGTATGGCTATGCTAATCTCTTTGAAAATCGGAAACTTTATAATTTGAAAAGAGTCGTTTGGAGTGACAGACCGAATGTGGGGTCGCTGGTAGTGAAGGAACCACCCGCGGAATGATATTATCCCATTGTGGTGGGTATGGTGACGCAATTTTGTCAGGGTGATTCTGTAGAATATAATGACGTGTCAAGATATTTTATTGAAACCTGCAGAGATATGCATTATGTGAACGGTTTAATGTCGGACACCAAGCAAAGCAGACGCGATAATTTTAAAAGTTGCCTCAATGAGCTAGGTGATTATGTAAAGCAGAAAAAAAACATTCGAAAAGTCATTTTTCCTACCGGCGTAGGACGAAGGGGAAAGATGGATCATGAATGGAACGTGGCCTACTTGAAGGAGCTAAGATCTTTTGCCCACCAACTAGATTTGAATAACGTTAGGTAATGCTCTTGGGGCAGGAAGAGGGGACGAAAAATCTGGGGGGGGTTGGGGGGGTTTCCATTGTATTTCTTTGAGCATGTACGGTGTGAGTTTGTAATATGTCTTTTTTTTGTGTGGCGATTGTGTGTTTTGGTACTCTACCTTAGGCTTAGCGTGTATTTAGTCTGGATTAAGAAAGAACAAATTAGCCTGGATTAAGAAAGAACAAATAAAATAGACTAGATTAAGGTAATATAATAACTTGTCATACCAGTTTTTCCACTATATTTCAATAAAAAAATGTATAAAACCTACTTTTCCCGTTCCTACCCCCTCACTGAAAAGACAATCGATATAACTCCAGTCAATATGAAAATCAACAGTAACACACACACACACACACACACACACACACACACACACACACACACACACATGCTGGCAAACTGAAAAAGCAATAGCGGGTAGAGGGAGAGGGAGGGGGAATGGTAACCTCGGACTGACCAACAAGTCACCGCTCGCGAGTGGTGGGGTATAGAGGGGGGGGACACGCACATACACATATACACACGCACATGCTGGCAAACTGGAAAAAAAAATCAATAGCGGGAGGGGTAGAGGGAGAGGGAGGGGGAATGGTAGCCACAGGCCTCCGCCCAACAAGTCACCGCTCGCGCTAACCGATCCCCGGCAGGAGGGTGACGTTCCGGCACGGTGCGAAAGGACGCCCCTAACCGATCCCCGGCAGGAGGGTGACGCCCCGGCACGGTGGTAGCCACAGGCCTCCGCCCAACAAGCCGACGCTCGCGAAAGGGGTGGGTATAGAGTGGGTAGGGGGAGACACGGTGGCGTGGGCACGCCGGAAAGGTGGTGGTGGTGGGGGGTGGGGGGGGATGGTCACTTTTGGGTAGCTTTGACCACTACCCGGCTGGGTGGGTGGTGGGTAGGTCCCCCCCGGCGGCTGGCTGGCTGGCTGCCCGCCCGCCTGTCGTGGTTTTCGACGGATAAATTTTTGGACGTGTTTCTGGCGCTAATTATTGATCATAGTCTCCAATTTTTTTTAGTCCCGTCACTGGCACCATTCCCCACTACTGCACGCGCATATATATATATATATATATATATATATATATATATATATATATATATATATATATATATATATATATATATATCTATATATGTATATATATATATATATATATATATATATATACACACACACACACACACACACACACACATACACATCTGGTCATACGAGATAAAATCGCGGAAAAAATGGTTCGATGACATCTCCATGTATCTGAGACCACGCCTTCTGGTCTTCTGGAGCCTTAATGATTCAAGTCATTACAATAAACCTCAGGTCATTAAGGACTGACCTGAGGAACACACACACACACACACACACACACACACACACACACACACACACACACGTACAAACGAACACACAACGCCGGGTGTATTTATGGTCGTCAAACCAACGAGCCCTTCACAGCTTCTCAAGGAGGTCTCAGGTCAGGAGGTCTCCTGTTCTTGTTTCTCGCAAACATGAGGATCCCTGTACACACCTGTATCAAATGTTCATGGTGTAATAATTACTTCCCGTTGTCCACGCTCGCAGCTCATAGGGCGACATGTCTTCCAGAGGGCCTTGGGACTGGATCGAAAGATATATCTACTAGAAACAATGGTAAGTACTTAAATGCTCGCGTTACTTTATGTGATTGTCATAAAAAAATACAGTAGCAGATGTGGATGACGGGAGGGGGTAGAGAGTTGGGCAACATGTTCAATATCGACTTTAGTCTTTCTATTTTTTTCAGAAGAGACACCGTCGTCTAGCTCTGATCGATCAGATGTCGGTTTCTCTTAACCAGGCCCCAGCGATATTGGGAGTTGTTCTCCACGGACGGGTCTCAGCGACGAAGCCAGTCAAAACCAAAGGTAGGCCAAAACCTAATATCTTCTGAAATGCAATATTGTTAAAATGTGTTTTACAAGAGACACATTCCCATATTGTATTTTAAGTGTCACAGTAAAATATGTGCGGGGTAGAGAGTTTCATAAAATTTCATTTATGTGTTTCATATTCCTTAAGGGGTATCTCCGAAGAAGGCGGGTCTGGTAGGCTCAGCCATTGCTCCTCCTCTTTAGCGATCGGTAGTGGACGAAAACGAAAAGAAGCGAATACAGGAACAAACGGTAAGTTTCTACATTTCTTTTATTACGCACACCTCTGTTCTAAGGAAAAAATTGTAATTTCACAGGTCCCTCTAATATTATTTTACCTTTCTTCAGACACCTGCAGGAAAAAGCAAGCCTGTCGTGAGGGATTCTCTCAACCAAACAGTTCTCCACAGCCAGGGCCCAGCGGTTATAACCCGGGTCGGCCGGCAACAACACCCTCACCAACACCCGGTGAAATAAGCCAACATTTCAACGGGGCTTTAACAACGATCGACGTTCCCATCCCACCAGCAGACAACGGAGACATTGCATCGTATTTCAACAACAACACTGACCGTCTTCGCGAGGCAGTAGAGTCTGTATTCCAAGGCTGCCAGCAGGTTAGACCTCCTTCTTTTAAAGTGTACGTAAAATTTTCCTTCTCTCTTATAATGCTGCACACTAGTATTGGAGAGTATGTACCCTATCCTAAGGGTGTTCCAGGGAAAAAACAAGTTCTCAACCTTTCAGGACCCACGGACTGTGTTTTCCAAGCTCTAACACCTTATCGCTATCTAAAGTCAAGAAATGTAGTTTCATCGGGCAGACAATGGGAGAATGCTTGCTTGGCCTCTATTAATACAGGTAACATTCCAACCCCGGTATCCAGGGAAGACCTCGGTCGGCTTCAAAGATTAAACAACATAAGTATTCGCGTTTACTGTCTAGACAACGTTGAAGACAAAAAAGGCGAACTAACTCTAGTCAGAAAGGGGCTCGAAGATCAAGAAGTTGTTCATTGTCTGTTGTTGGGGAACAGACACCAAGCTCTTATCCAAGACTTTGACGCATACATGAACCTGTTTACCTGCCAACGTCGCGGGAAAAAATGTTTTGCGATATCTGCTTGTGCGCCTGTGAAAACAAGACAACGCTTGCTGAACATGTGCTAATTTGCCCAACGATGATCACAAGACTAAGATTCCCACCCGCGGGCTCTACTGTGAAATTTATTAATCATGCTAAGGCATATGAGCCATCTTATTTAGCATTCTACGACTTTGAGAGTATTCTCGAAGAGCCTTCTTCGAATGTGTCTGGATGTGTAAAGAGACATCACTTTGCCATAGCGTATGCTTACATTATAGTGAAGAGAAACGGAGAAACAGTACAAAGCGGATCCTATTGTGGAAGTAATGCTGTAAACCATTTTATTCATATGTACAATGCAGCGTGCCTGGTAGAAGTTTAAATTTTCTAAAGGCTACAATAAAATCAATATGACCGATGAAGATACGACACGCCACAATGAGCTAACTCACTGTCTTCTCTGTAAACAGGTTTTTTTTTTAAAGGTAAAGAAGTAAAACATCATGACCATGAAAAATCAGGAAACAATTACGTTGGAGCTTATTGTAATAGATGCAACCTCCAAATGAAAAATCACAAATTGCAGCTCACTCTCATTGCACATAATGCTAATTACGACATGTCGTTAATCCTGTGTGAATTAACGATACCTGACTTGAAAATCAAACTAAGACCAAAACGTCCAGTTCACAAATACCATGTAGTCATCATAAATGACTTGAGATTTATTGACTCGTATGCCTTAATGTCTGGTTCACTCGCGGCTTTAGCAAACCAATTCATCAGTAATGGGAACGAACCCATATGCACACAACAGATGTTGAAAGATGTGCCAACACCTGCGTTGCCATTATTGATCAAGGGAAAGCAGGTGTTTTGTTATGACTATATGGATTCGATGGAACGACTTTCTGAGACACGTCTTCCATCCCGCGAAGATTTTTTCAATTCACTTAAAGAAGCAGAACTTTCCGAAAGTGATTATGAACATGCTCAGAATGTTTGGAAAGTAGCTGGGTGTCAGAGCCTGAAGGACTATTTGTTGCTTTATGTAAAAATGAATGTTGGCCTTCTATGTGATGTCTTCCTAGAGTGGAGAGGTATTTTGAAAACCCAGTGGAGGTTGGATATTGTAAATTATGTTAGCCTGCCAGGATTTGCCTATGACTCTTTTCTGCTAAAAACACAGCAGGAATTAGAAGTACTTAGTAACCCAGACATATATCATTGCATTCAAACAAATGTGCGTGGGGGCTACACAAGTGTTGAGCGTCGTTTTGTACGCGCCAATAACATCTACACGAACCCTCAGTTTAATCCAAAATATGATAGAAGCACTTTCCTTTCATATCTTGACTTCAACAGTCTTTATCCTACTGTAATGCAAGAGAAGTTACCATGTGGGGATATGAGAAAACTAGATGAGACAGAAATGCAGTCGTTTTTGAGCGGGGGCTTGGTCAATCAAGCAACCGATGGCGATTTTGGATATCTCATTCTGTGCGATACTGAGACTATCTCACGTGAAGTCGTTGAGAAAACGGATGACCTCCCACTGATCATCAGAAGACACAATATCACCAACAGAGCTATATCGTCAGTCACACGCGAATGGTATGAAGAAGAAACCCGTCCAGCACCGTGTAAGAACATAAAACTGATTGGAGCACATGCTGCTCAGGAGAAAATGCTGTTTGCTCTGCCCCTCCTTAAACTACTTATTCAACTAGGCCTGGTTGTTAAAAAAGTGCATGCTATTTATACGTTTAAGCAAAAGCACTTTATTGCGGACTTCATTCAGGATAACATAGAAGCCCGCAAAAGTGCTACTTGCCCTATCAAGAAAAATGCAATCAAGTGTATTTCAAACAGCATTTTTGGTCGATTCCTGATGAACGTGGCCAGATATAGTGAAGACATAGATATTGTCACCAACCGCGAAAAGTTGTTGAAGCTGGCCCGAAGTCCTTACTTTAAACGCGTTGTACCTCTCAATGATGGCCATGTAGTTGTAACTCGCCATAGGAAATATTCACGGGTGAATCATTCAAACTACATTGGCTACTACATCCTAGAGCTGTCCAAGCTGCGACTATGTGATTTCTATTACAATGTGTTGAAGGCTCATTACGGAGATCGGGCGAAACTAGTGTATTGTGACACTGATTCCTTAATAACAGAAATTGAAACTCCTGATCTATTAACAGAGTACTCGCAGGAACCCTTCAAAAGCTATATAAACACAAGTAACTTTAGCCCCTCACATTCATTGTACAGCACAGATAACAAAGGAAAGCTTGGATTTCTCAAGTCTGAAGTGGGAGAAGGAACCATCTCAGAATTTGTAGGTGTAAAACCAAAGTGCTACTCTATCCTCTTGGCAGACGGTGACCGGTTGAGTTCAGCTAAGGGCGTTCCAAAGTTCATAAAGAAGAAAATTGCTTATCAGCGATACAAAGACGCCCTATTCCAGAAGCAAACATTTAGCTTTGACTATCAGGGATTCACAGTGCGCAATGGACGAATGAGTACAGTAAAATATCCCAAGAGAGGGATATCTGTAGTTGAGAACAAAAGATACTACATTAGCACCTTGGAGTCACGATCTTACGGTCATCCCGATAATTCTATAGGGATAGAGGAGGAAGAGAAGGAGGAGGAGGTAGCCCAGATCATGACACTGTCAAACGAAGAAAATTTGGAGGAAGGCGATGAAAGAGGCACAACAGAAGCGAGACTAGCCGAGGTAATGGGTGGGCAAGAGATCGGTGAAATGGGAGAACTAGAAGAAGAAACCTATGAATTGTGGGGAGAACGGGATGTGCTGGCCGAGCAATATTTCCCCCCGAAAAAACAGGTAGAGACGGATGATGACATGTTAATGCTAGCCGCAGAACAGGAAGAAATAAATCAAATGCTCTCATCATCCCCCCTTGAATATATGCTAGAAGATACAGACTTTTCAGAATAAATTGTAGTTGTTTATAAGATAAGGACTGGTGTGAATGTTGTATATACAGTTTATAGTGTAAGAATTTGCCTGCTATTTTTATGTTAAATATAAAATATATGTAAATATATTCTGTATATAGGACTAATGTTGGAGCCTATGATATTATAAAATTGCACATGATGAATCTGGAATCATAATTTGACCAAATTCCAATAAACATTGAGTTTGTTTGACTTGTTTATATGTCCTTTATCAACAAAAAAAAACGGATGAAAAAACAATAATTGTCTTAAAATTTATTCGATTTGTGGAAACATTTGAATAAAACGCTTTTATGTTTCGATCCGGCTCATACATAAAAGACTGCCGATAATGTTCGCACCGACGGCGGCGGCGGCGGAGGAAGCGGGCGCTGCGGGCGCTGCGACGACAGGATGCGACAGGATTACGCGCGGGACTCGGGACGGGGCGGGACGGGGGCAGCACGGGGTAGTAGCGGTGACGAGTGAGGACCTGTGTGTGGAGCCAGACCTCAGATTTAAGCATGGTATACAAACCCCCGATAAAGGAACTAGAAAATTATTTATGCTTAGAATAGCTTCATGGAATGTAATAAACTTCAATATGAAAAAATCAATAAAGTCAATACTTACTTTTTATGAACACGTGTTAAATGTTTGATGACATACGGGCATTATAAACTTGCTGTAAGCGAGTCTCATCACGTGTTCATCATTCCTCGAATATTCGGTCTTGGAAAACTCCATACATATTTTTTCAAGAGTTTCTCTTACACCCAAGTGTGAAACATTATAGGCAAAGTACATGGCATAAGCCCCGCACACATCGCTTCAAGTGCTTTGAAGTCGAAAAGCATTTTTATACATACTGAGCCCGGGGTAATCAATATATTTAAAATGATCAGAATATAATTTTGGATTGAGAGCATAACTATCTAGGAACACTGCCATGCCCGGTTCACAGTAGAGACAAATCCAGTGTCCCATTTCTCTTTTAGAATAACTTGGTAGCGTATTGACAACGCACACTATAGGTTTTCTATATCGAGGTATAGAGTTTACCTCGTCTGCCAATAACACGCCTAAAGACAAGGCTTGCTTTCCTATGTGTCCCCTCAATCCTCTTTCAATCTCCATGTTGTTCATCGCACAGCCGCTTCAAGCGCGCACATTACACTGCAGCCGTCTTTCAGAGTTAACTGTTATTATACCCACTGTTTCGCCAAACAGTATCAACAGACGGTTCTCGTTTTCTCCCTTGCTTAGATTCAAGCTAAGTCTAAGCCCCCCATTCATTTCAACGGGCAAATTATCAATCAAGTTTTCAGGACGCAAATCAAATGTGCAAATCATTGCCCCCTTGCCGAATATATCCTTTCCAATTAAATGGTCTTTGTGAAAACCAAGTGCATCCAAAGTACGATGGTAGAGCTCAGCATAGTCATGAGGGAATTTACTTGGAATATTATACACTTAAGCTTATTTGACTTATATCGCCATGGCTCAAATACAATGGATTTAGCGTATAGTCGCCAGAATGAGCTTCCATGCTCGTTATAATAAGCGAGAGTTTTTCCGGAATAACATCACCCCACGGTTGATCATACGTTCCTGAGGTTTGGTCTTTCGCTAGCACATAGGTTTTCAAGAGGGTTTTGGTAAATGTCGATTTTAAAAGATTCCCTGTGGCGAGAGACGCGTTCAAAGCATGAAGTGCATTCGGATAAGGAAACAGTCGCGTATAAAGCAGCTTGGCTGAATCTATATGCAGACGAATGTTGTCGCCAGTTGGAGAATTTTGCAGCCATGCATTACTAGATAGTTCCATTCGGAGTCTAACCGAAATACCATCGAGCAAGTAACTATCTAAAGAACTTATATCCAGAAAAAGCGGGGTACAGAGTTGTATACCGTCAGTCTTAACCCGCTTCATAATGGTCTTGTGTTGCGCGCTGGCATTGTCAAAGTATTTTGTTGTAACTTTGGAAATAAAACCGTTCTCTGGGATGGTAATATTAGCATTGGCTCCAATTGTATTCAATTTGTTGGGCGACAAAGTATTCAGCATTTTAACGTATGACGTGTACCCATAAAGTACATTACTGTCAACAGCTACATCTCCCAAAAAACATTGCACTGATTTGAATAGGCTGTGCGCGGTATTATTTGTAAATTCAACATGTTGAGCGTCATCGAGAGTAGTAGTATTGTCTGGCTTAGTTAAGCGTAAAGAGGTGTGCAACACCAATTTCCCCAAATCAATAAAACTGCCAAGTGTTTCAGGAATGAGAAATTCTATATATCTATCGGATAATTTCATATTGAATCCAAGGTTAGTAGGTAAAACATCAGCATCATAACGGGAGGCAATCGTTGTTTCCAATAATTTCATTTTGTTGGGGCGGGGAAACAATTCACTGACACCGGCGGCATATTGCCCCAGTGGAGAACGCGGGTCCCCGACACCAACCGCGCTGGTGATGCTCGCCATACTGCTCTTAGTTCAACAATGATTACAACTCGGTAAAGATGTCCTTTTATAACACCTTTTCCTCCCGACTCGCTTGACTTTCTTTTTCCCGCTTCCTCTAGTCAATTTCATTGCAGCTTGCTTTAAGGAATTAATTCCATGATTTTTAAAGTGCTTTTCAAGTTGCTTCCCTGTGAAATATCAACTAGAACATTGTTTCCAAATGTTCGAGCTGACGGCACAATGACATTTTTCACTAGGAAAGGGAAAGCTCTTTTAGCGATTCCTGCTAAAACCGGGAATAAACCCCCGCCTCTGTGATAGCTTGGTTCATAAGAAAGTGTGACTATATCATCATACCACTCCCTCGGGATGATATCTGATTGCCATTCGAAAACAGGGTATGATATTCTGCTACGTAAGGAGGGATGAATGTAACCCGCATGGTGGCGACGAGGAGACTGTCTTTTCAAATGGACAACATTCCTATTAATACAGCAAAATGAACTCAGAGATTCAACGTGATCGGATATGAAGTAAACATGTAACAGGGTATCCTTCTTCGAAATGAATAGGACGACCTTTTTGATCTGTGAGTTTAATAGAAATCGAATCAATTACTATGGATTTAAAGGACTTATATATAATTGGATGCACGCCTTTTGTTAGACCTCCGGAGAGCGAAAAGGCATCAAGAATATTTACATATTTCCCTGCATACCTAGAGGGATTGACAAGGTCAGTGTAAATGAGAACACACTGTACGTCACCATTTCTCAACAGAGGGGCATGACCATGTCGCGGAACAAGAACGTTTTTTTTTTTTTTTTTCATGTGTACCCAAGGAAGAAAACACAGCATAACCTAAGTTGGGGACAAAACCGAGAACCTGGGCCAGTCGCGTATCAAAGGAAACCTTAATAAATACAACTAGTGGATGATAACCACTGTAGCAGAACAAAGTTAAATTATCATTTGTTGAGCTAAATGCAAGAATCTCTCTAGAATACGCTAGTAAATGGTAGTTGTATCCATCGACCATCTCCTTTAACAATGTCGTTATTATACCGTTAACACACATCAGCAAATACCCAGTGTCATTATACAAGATATTAGCATTAATAGCCTCTGACAGTGTGCGTCTTTCAATAGCTTCTGAATCTGGCGTTGGTCTTATACCACATTCAAGATGTATACTACACTTTGGTTCACCCGGTTTAACAATGTAATACCGACGGGGAAGCAACACGTTCAGTAGACCGACTTCATATTACACGTCCTTGTCTAATGTTAGAGTTTGTAAATTATTAGTAAAGCTAGTGCTGGAATTGGGGTAAATTTCCCCATACGCAATGCTGGTAACATATATATGATGTGACTCCATTTAGAGCAAGCAAGACACTAGCAAAAATATTATAATTATTTCATTATATAGAGGTAGACATGACGACATGCCAATTACATATTGAAGGTAAATCATACTAAACATCATTACATTGTTATTTATTGTACGAGGGAACAAGTGAGACACGGGCTGAGCGTACGTAAGTCCTTTAATGCGGCTGGTAACAGACTGCCCTACACAGCGGTGGTGCCGGCCAATTCCGGCGGCAGCCCAACGTATCGTACATCCCCCCTCAAGATATTGACAAGTAATAGGAACAAAAGTGTAATATCTGATAACTAAATGCAAATGGTGGTACAGAGAATAAATTACCTCAGCCTGTGTTAGGCCAGAACTAACAAAGTACAGAAATATCCTTCTACCCAGCACGCACACAACAGCACACACACACACACACACACACACACGCACACACACACCCTACGTGGGTGTATCTGTCACAAAGTCAGACAGCCATCCTGGTCGCTTGACACGTCGCTCCGGACGCTGAGACACTAGTGACTCGGATGGCGGGGACGTCGGGGCGTGCTGCGGGGGCGGGGGCGGGGGCGTGCTCCCAGCACGGACGGGCCGAAGGTGCCTCCGATTACGCAGTGAGACGCGGCCACTGCCCTCCAGCTTGATCGTGTATTGGCGGTGTGGTAAAGCCTCCACAACCGCGCCGCGTCTGTCCCAGACGTGTGTGGCCTGGTTCTGGACCCAGACCCGAGTGCCGGGCGACAGGGCAGGGAGCGTCCTGGGGGATCCCTGTCGCTCCATCACGGTAAGGCGCTGACGGGCTACCGCACGCTCTCTGCCGCGGAGCGTCTGCTGCCAATACTTGTCCACCATATAGTGTTGTCGGTGTACTGGTATGCCGTCGCGAAGTTGCCGCCCTGTAGCCAACTGTGCGGGTGACTTATTCCCCTCCCTTAGAGGTGTATTCAGGTACTGCAGTAGGGCCTTGGGGAACCTGTCACTGTTCAAACTGCCTCCCGGGGTCGTGTTATCACGTAGAACCCTCTTCGCTGATTTGACCGCTGCCTCTGCCCGGCCGTTTGATTGGGGAAAGTGCGCCGATGACGTCCTCATGGCAACACCCCAGCACTCCAAAAACTTGTTCATCTCGTCGCTGGTGAGGTTGGTGCCACCATCAGTGGAAATGCTTTCTGGGGCGCCCCATCTTGCAAAATACTGCCGAAGCACTGCCATAATCTTGCTTGACGTAGCGCCGTTGGGAAGGTGGTTGATTTCCAGCCAAACTGTGCACCTGTCAGCATATGCCAGATACACCTGCCACTCGAGCTGGAGCAGATCGGCTACCGTGTGCTGGAATGGGTACTCCGGTGGGGGCGTCAGGATGAAAGGCTCGGCTGCTTGGGAAGGCGCGTGGGCGTTGCATGAGGCACAAGAGTAACGGATATGCTGCAGGTCACCGTCCATACTGGGCCAGCACACCGCCTGTCTCGCTCGTCGTTGCATGCTGTCAAGGCCCTGGTGACTTGCATGAAGGTTAAGAGCCACCCACCGACGAAGACTCTCAGGGAACAGCTCCCTGGTCGTATGTGTAAGTCACCAATCCTTGGGAGACAGCTAGCCTGTCCCTCGCACCATAGAAGGGGCGCAGGCAGGCTGGCTCACGGGCTCGTTGTTGGTGCCAGTCCTCAGCTGACACTTTGGACACCAATAGCTGATAATCTGGATCTTCAGCAGCAACTTGTCGCACCATGGTGTCATCCAGCGTTATGAGTTCATCTATGGCGAGGGCGTTGACAGTTGCAGCAGCCACGGCCACCTCGAGGTCGTCAGCTTGTTCCTCGTCTGTGGCGTCAGGCTCCCCAAGCACTGGATAGCGGGACAGGAAATCAGAAGCACAGTTACGTTTTCCTGCAAGGTATTTAACTTGGAATTTGTACTGTTGCGTTTTTTCCTTCAACGCAAAGAGCCTCGGGTTGACTATATCCTTCAATGCCCTGTCGCCCAAGAGCTTCACTAGTGGTCTGTGGTCGGTAACAACCACCAGGTTAGAGCGGCCGAGGAGGAAGAGGCGCGCCTTGCGGACACACCAGGCCACTGCCAGTGCTTCACCCTCAACCGGGACATAACCCGCCTCTGCAACTGTTAAATGACGGCTGCCACAAAGTGCAAGGCGCCACCCACTCTTGCAGCAGAACGGAGCGTCGTTAGCTGGGCACGAACAGTACTGTTGAAGCACAACAAAACCGATGCCTACTTTGCTGAAGTCAGTGATGGCGATAGTTGGTCTGTTTTTGTCATAGAACGTTAAGCCTTCCTTAGCCAGTTTACATATGATCTCCTTCGCTTGTAGGAATTTCTGCTGCAATTGCGTGTCCCAGTAGACCTTCTTGCCTTGAGGTTTACGAAGTAATTCTCTGAACGGCTCCATGACGGGTGCTGTGGCGAGGAACGGCGCCAGCTGGTTCACAAAACCATGCCACGAGCGAATGTCTGTCAGCGTGGGTGCCTCGGGCATGCTGAAACTTTGTATGGCAGCCAGTCGCTCAGCTGTGGGCTTGTAGGAGTCCCACCCTATGTGGAAGCCCACGAAGTCAGGCTCCCTCCTGCAGAACTTGAATTTCTCTTGTTTGAGTCTGATGTCCTTCCTCGCGCACGTCTCCAGGAACTCGTAGGTGTGCCAGAACGAGTCCTCCACATTGGTGTCGTACAGTAGCGTGTCGTCAATGTACTTCAGCCTCCTCGTGATTCCCGCGATGGCGTCGTCGTACCTCCTAGTGTACGCATCCGGGGCTGCACAGCTTGCTTGCCGACTTCACAAAGAACACCTCTTGAGTTGTGGAGCGCCCACCATACTGGACGCTGCATGTGGCGGATCCCAAAGGCTGGAGGAGCACGTTTGCTACGTCGCGCAGGCCGCCACGGCGCTTCAGCAGTGAGTGTGAGATGCCGAGGGCACTCATCAGCTTCGGTCCGGCCACACACACCTGTGCACCCGTGTCTGGCACCCCATGGGTACCTACCAGCTTGCTTGCCCCATGCGCGCAGCGTACCGTCACAGCGATACTCGGCTGCGGCGGTGCCTTGCCGGTAGCCGCTACCACAATGCCAGACGCCTCCACGTCCTCCGCAGCCGCCGCCTGCTTCTTCTGCTTGCATACTGACGCCAAGTGCCCTACCTTGCTGCAGTTGTAGCACACCGCCTTCCTAGCTGGGTAATCAGTCTTTCTTGGGGGGTGTTTACAGCCACAATCGCCAAACTTGCGGGTCTTGTTGCACAGGTGGTGAGTGTTGGTCGCCGCGCAACAGCTGTCTGCTACGTCTGGCTGCGGGGCTGCAGCCGCCGCCACGGCGCCTTCTCGGGCGACGCTCGGTTTCCCGTCAGAATCCTGACCGGCGTCCTTGTGACCCGCTTCAAACGCTGTGCAATAACTGCGCAGCGAGTCCACATCACTGAATGACGCAAAGTTGCGGAACACTTCCTCTCTTAACACCACAGAGTACAGGTCCGACATGAGCTTCCGCAGCAGCACATAATCCGTGAGACTACTATCACAACTAGGGCACAGAAAGTTACAGTCCGCCGCGCCATGTGCCGAGCGCACAAAGTACTCACTTATGGGTTTCTCGGGTAACTGGCTGATGGCGAAGAACCTCCGCCACTCCGCGGCTTGATTCGTGGCCTGGAGCGCAAGGCGACCGACTTGATCCAAGGCTTCCACTGTTGATAGTCCTTGCCACTCCACCACGGTGAGCTTCGCATCCAGGGCGCGCTGCAGGGCTGGGGTGCAGAAGAGGCGTATGTGAAGAACTGCCTCTTCACGTCCCCATCTATTGAGTTCCAGCCAGCACTCCATAGATCTCCTCCAGGATCTGAACGCTGCAGTTGACATCACAGCCTCACACTTCTCGGGCGCGGCTGACGCCGGTGGTCTGGGCGGAGGGCGCTGCCCAGGAGGGAGAGGCGTCATCTGCCGCTGAAGTGCAACAATGGCCTGAGTCTGCGCCTCAAGCAGTTGCTGCGCCTGCTCAAGAGCCGTAGGTGCCCGCCGGGGCCGGTGACCAGACCGTGGTGTTGCAGAGAAGTGGGGGCGTCGGGATCCCATGGTCCAAGACTCACTGCGCCATGTACGAGGGAACAAGTGAGACACGGGCTGAGCGTACGTGAGTCCTTTACTGCGGCTGGTAACAGACTGCCCTACACAGCGGTGGTGCCGGCCAATCCCGGCGGCAGCCCAACATATCGTACATTTATTGACATATTTTACATTTAGTGATTTTTTTTTCTTTTTTTTTTTTACGTTGTTGCCTATTGCGCCGGTAGGCATCTTCCCGGTGGGGCCTGATGGTCGGCCCAAGGCTTCTTCCAGGTGGGGCCTGATGGTCGGCCCAGCCCGTTCTGGCGCAGGCGAGTGTTTATAGTGGCGCCATCTTGCATTGGCTCATGCTGCCCCCCGGAACTCGTACTTGATTCGCTTGGACGGCTTCCTCTAGAGTCCGGGTTGATGGGTGGTCTTCAGGACAGCATGTGGGTAGTTTTAAGCCACTCGGCGGTGACCGAAAAATCCGAGTGGTAGCGTGAGGATTCGAACCCGCGTCGTCCATCACGCGGCGAATGTGGGTCCAGTACGCTATCACTTCGGCCACCGCCTACATAATTATTGGGAAATTGTCTGGAGCTATAGTTATTTAGGATCCACGTCGACTACAGCTACTACAGTTTTCTTTTGCATTCGTCAGCCACAGCGTCGTCCTTTGTATCCACCAGTTTCCTCTTCCTGTTTCGCTCGGGAGACACAGATAGAGTTAATTTTGTTTCAGGCTCATCGCAAGTCCACCATCTGTCCAGGATGACGCACGATATATTATGCAGTTGGAGTTCAGCCGCAGCCTCTTGGAGATGCGGTTGGTAGTCAGCTTTCCACAACACGTAAAGAATTCCAGCGCTTGCAATATTGTAGGGGAAGACGACACTTGTAATGTTGCTTTTAATCACCCATTCTACCAGTTTTGTGATGGACTCTTTAAACCAGAGGAGACGGTCATCATAACTGTCTTCCTTTACCCCACGAATGAAATTTTGATCTTTTAACGTCTGAAGATATCCTTGGTTTATAGGGTTATTTTCCAGTTCGCGGCCAGGAGCATATTGGGTTAGGATACACGCCACATAAGGAAGATATTCACTCGAAGGATTGCGAATATGCAGACTACCGGAAATACCACGATCTTCCCAGCGACACCTGTTCAGTTGATAGATCGGGCTTCTTTCGTGGTAGAGATTACTGTGCGGGTATAATCCATGTAGGCGTCCAGTAAACCCCCTCTTTTCGTAGCAGGAACTGCAGTTGAGGGAAGAAACGATGATGGTCTTGTTGTTGCGGTAGATGTCATCGCCAGGAGAACCGTCTTTGTAGTTGAACACGTAGGCGTCCGACATGGTGTCCTCTGGTATACTGGTGAGTGATGAATAGTACCGCTTCAGCTGATGGCGAGGGACGAGTAGCGAACCATCGTCCCATCTGTTCTCTCTTATAAGCCCGCTCGGGACACCACCGTGTCCGAGCGTGTTCGTCCTCGCCTCCGGCATTTCTCTCTCCATGACGTCGCCGCTCCCTCTGTATAAGCCACGCGTCCAACGCGGCTCAGTATCTACCACGTCCATGATTCTGTTTCTTTCTTGAATCACAATGTAGGACTGCACTAGCACATTGGAAAAGCGGATTTAATATGGAACCCATCTGCAAGTTACCAACGATGGTTGTTTGGTGAAACCAGATCCCTGAATCTTTTGCCGCACGCGCTTATTTTGTATTTCGCTAGGTGATACACTCGTGGCGTCAATGATGTGTTTTATATCAGCAATGTCAGCAATCGTTGGTTTATGACTTGCATTAGAGAGTAAATTCAACATGTATAGGATATTGGAGGATCGAACAGAAGACAATAGGTTACCTCTGCTATCCCATTTTACGATGGGATTGTCTTTTATTCGTTCTAGCATCATATTGACGTATGGCACGTCGATACTTTTAACATACAGAGGTATTAAATTACTTATTTCAGGATTGGAGGAAATCTTGTTCTCCCTAATCCCTGTGACTCTAAGTTGCACGGGTGGTAGTTTTGTGGTTTTGTATACACCAGATCGCGATATTTTTATTTTTTTTTGTAAGTTTTCTTTTTTACAGAGCGAGATGACGGGTTCAATCTTGTAGGAGTGCTTGGTGTTGCACCATGGGACGACACGACAGGACTACTGCTGCTTGTTGGCACATGTTCAGAGACCGGCATGTGATCGGTATGGGTCGACTGGGGTTGAAACACGATTGGCCGTTGACCCCCGGACTCGTGGAGTTGGCGCATCTAGGCTTAATACCTGTTAAAACACGCTCAGCGGTAGACTCGGGAACAAGATAATACGTGCGCATTATCCAAATAATTTTCCGATTAAGAAAGCGGCAACAGGTAATATAGCAGCTAATATATTACCACCCCGTCTCGATGTCAATATAAGTCTTTTCTTATGGAGAGGAGTTTTCTGTCTAGCTATAGCACGTATGTCTTCCCGATAGTTACGTAATTTCTTGATAACTTTGTTATTGAGAGTAAGGTGCTTCTTAACAAATTGGAAAATATTTCAGATATACAGTTCAATTGTTCTCGAGCTGCTTGCTTAATAGCACGGTTTCTATATTTTACGCATTTTCTACATCATTAGCGTCAATCCAGCTGTTGAATGAAGTAGGGTATCCCAACCACGATACAAAATACTGTTTTTTTCCTTTAATTTTTCGTGAACGCAGTATTTTAATATCGTATGACTCAGGCAGAGCGCTTAAGACGAGCTCTGGCGCGTAGAATATCCCCTGTATTGGTTCTCCAGACAAATCTTCTAAGAGATAAGTTCTTGGGCGATTCTTGTGTTTAATTGATTTTATGCGAAAGAGCTCGTGAGTATTTTGCTGCGTGTATCCTTTATGGAATACAGAGGAACGAGCACTTCCAACAAGGCGAACTATTTCCCCAACTGCCAGTCGAGGACTTATGGAAGACGCTGGTTGCTTCGGGTTTTTATACATTGCGTGGAATTGCCGTTTGATTGCAGATGGGTCTTTTAAGTTATGAATATCAATGGGAGTTTGTTTGTTCTTCAGTCCAGAATGTTGTGAGCGGTTGTAGGCATTGACCATGTTTTGCAGCTGATCAATATATCTTGAAGAATTTTGAGACGTGATGAACTTGTAGATGCGTGCTTTCAGTGTACGAATGGCCCGCTCTGCCAAGGCTGCTTTGATCTCACTTGAGTACACTCTGTACAGCTTAATGCCCCGGGAACATAAATAGTTTCTTACTTTTGGATTCCAGAATTCTGTGCCCAAGTCGGTGTTTAATCTTCGTAAGCCTTCAGAATCTTTATTTTCCACCACTTGTTTAAAGGCCACGAGCATAGTATTTGCGTCTTTATTCCGACACGGGACAACTTGCATATATCTAGAAAACACGTCTATGCATACTAACAAGTAGCCTATGTTATTATTTTCCTTTCTTATATGTTTCACGTCTGCTAAATCGGCAGCCATGATTACTTTGGGTTTTGAGGATATTATCTTTTGCCGGGGAATTTTTTTAGTCTGTAGCTTATGCAATGTATATGTTTTATTGCTTCTCAAAAAGTTGAATACGTCATCACGTGTTATTGCCGGATTTATACTTTTTGCTTTTCCCATAATTTCGCCTGAGAGTTTAAACCATAGGGTTCGTTATGTTGGGAGTATAGAGCGTGTAAGAGTTTCTTCTTCCTGGAGTTCACCATTGGAATACGCGTTCACCTGGGGGTTCTCCAACAATGTTTGAGCGAAACTGTAGGGATTCAGGAGTATTTATACCCAAATCAACAAGAAGATATCCATAAGGACGTGAATATACAGCATATTTATATATATCTACAAACTGGTTTGCCTTCTCTTTTCCGAATATTTGTCTGCCCAGAGTGTGAATTTGAGATAAATCGCGCTGTCTTAACAAGAGGAAATGAAAACAGTTCAGGCTAATATTCCTTGCATGTTTTCCACCCATATATAGATTTTGAGTGATAAATATGCATGAAATATTGTTGTGCCGTCCGCGAGTAAAAGCATCAACCACAAATTTGTTCCTTACAGCATCAATGAAAATATCATCAAGTACATACAATGTTCCTCTCTGATCAAACGTATCGTCGTTGGCAATTGGATCAATTATTTCAGACGACACTATAACTTTAGGTCCTATTTCTTTATTTCTTTGAAGAGGATGAGACGTTAAGCCACATATGACAATTTTTTTGAACTTTTCATGATACTTCAGTATAAGCTGCTGTACAAGTTCCGATTTTCCGGAGTTGCTATATTCTGCAACTATTATGCGCGCAGGGTATTGGAAAATATCAAGAAGGTTTTCTGAATATGTCTCAGCCATAGCGGAAACTCTATTAATGATGGTAATTATTAAAGTATGATGCTTAGGTAGCACAGAATATGCATTTTTTCCGCGATTTTATCTCGTATGACCAGATGTGTGTGTGTGTGTGTGTGTGTGTGTGTGTGTGTGTGTGTGTGTGTGTGTGTGTGTGTGTGTGTGTGTGTGTGTGTGTGCGTCTGTGGGAGAGAGGGAAAGAAAAGAGATTAAGGAAAGATAAGACGCCGGGAACAGGTGCGCGGGACATATTCCAGCCTGGTCATTAACCTAATGTCTTTAACCTTTTCCGTGATTATTATCTTGTGGTCATTCGAGCCCTAGTTCCCCGCGATTTTATCTTTTTTTTTTTTCTTTTTTTTTTAATCAAGGGTATAGTACGAAGAGGAAGTGGGTTAGTGGTGAAGGTACAGGTGGGGAATAGGAAAGACAGTAGGAGTGTACAGTTGTATGGTGTAGGTTCGGTAGTTGTTCTGGTGTAGTTATTGTTTATCGGGCACCTTATTTGTATACCCCCGGCGTGCTGGGGGGGGAGGGATGTTTGAATTGTTTGTGTGTAGAGAGCTAAGCTAAGCTATGGCGTCACTTGTGTGAAGTGATGTGTGGGCGGTTGTTCTCGTACTGACTTCAAGCTGCGCGGAAACCAGGGGTGGACCAAGTTCGTGCTGCCGTCAAGCTCCTTGACGTGGGTGTAGTTCACGTCGTCTTGCTGGTCTAGTTTCTCCCATATCTTTCCGGCGGCCTCCCGTAGCCTTGTACTGACTAGTTGTACTCCAAGTCTGCGGTGTTGTGCTGCTGTGTTTTCCCTGTACGGGTATTTCTGTCCGGTGGCAAATCTCAGCGCTTTGTTCTGCAGCCTCTGAAGCTGTAACATCTTGGTGTGGGAAGCCATGTGTGTCGGGGTGGGTGATTAGTCTTATCTTAACCCTTCAACTACCCCCTCTTCCGTCACCCCCCCCCGCTTCCGAGAGGGGGGGGGTGAGGGGGGGGTGAAAAGGTGAAAGATGTGTGTGTGGGGGGGGAGGGGGGGAGACCAGCTACCCCCTCTTCCGTCACCCCCCCGCTGACCCCCACAACCCCCACTTCCGTGCCCCCCCCGCAAAAAATACCCCCACTTCCGTACATTTGTTACTACTTATGTTACAAGTCTCCTACCCCTACGCTACGCTCTAGTCTTGCATATATTATACTGAAACCAGATTGGCGAGAGCGTTTTTGCGTTGGCTTCCGCGGCTCCTTTCCTCCCCGCCGCTTTGCCACACAGTCCTAACACCTATCTTCGCCTCTCATATGTTGACTATGGGTAAAATATGAAAGGAAAAGATAGGTGTTAGGACTGTGTGACGGAACTGTATCATCACTTTTGCACTTAAAAGTTTACCGTTTACCGTTGATGAGGTTTCAGGCCCCGCTCCACTGTCAGCGCAGCGCTCCGCAGGGCCGTCAGCAATAATGATGTTAGCCTCAATAATAATCCTCGATATGCACTTATTCACAACGTCGTAGTGAGTGAGTGAGTCTTAATTGCTTTCATGGATAACCTACGTACTGATGTCCTTTCATAAACATGGCATCATTATTGTCGTGCTAATCACAATATCTTTCCTTTTTATAGTATCACAAATATCCATTGTTTCATTTTCCATTTATCTGATATTTTCTTTATATTATCACATTTCAATGTCCAACGATTATTTCCAACTCACTGTACATTTATCACATACAATTTATCTTCGAGTCTCAAACACCAATTAATAGCAATGATCGGTTATGTTACGAATTCTCTCAATTTCAGTTTGAAGTACTACACAACACTGGTCATTCGCTGAGTGGTTGATTTCAGGCTTATTGTACCTCACACAATTTATGCATTTCCTCTCAGCCATGGAACAATCTTTTGATTTATGATCACCAGCGCGCTTGTTACATTTTGGGGATTCTCCATTGTTTTTGGCAGTGCAGTTGGCCTGAAGATGGCCGTATCTTTGACAATGGTAACATATTATGATTGCATGGTATCTATCTCTCACAGTGTACACTCCCCATTCTAGTTTTATCCTGCCATGATGTTTATGAATTAATTCTCTGACAGTTGGATCACATTTCATAATATAGTGCATTGTGCCACCAGCAGCAGGCTTGGTAAAAATCTTCTCAATTTTCCCCTCAACTCCAGGAATCGAGTGTAGGAAGTCATTCGTGTTTAACATGGAGTGCAAATCCAATTTATTTTAGGTATATTATCCTGCTGGACTCCAGTCAAATTAGTACACTTCACATGACACCACCTTGGACACAAACAGCATGCAATCCACTTCTCGCCTGTAAAATCTTCACAGACACAACAGGAATCTTTCAGACTCCTGGTTCTGCCCGCCATTGTCGACTCAGTAGTTCCAAGGAGCGAGGAGCTCACCCCGGCACGTCGTCACCCTACCTCTCTCAACTTTATTATCGTTTTTTTTTTTTTTTTGCCCACTTATTCCTTTTTTTATTCTCTCCTTATTTCCAAACCACTTGAGGGTGCTGCACTGAACACCTGCTTACACACATCAGTTTGTTTTTCAAAAAGAAATGTCAATAGATAAATAAAACACTAAATATACTTACCGAAAATATCGATTGGTTGGCTGAGACGACAGACTATGTTGTGTTGGCGGTGTACTATACGCTGCCCAATAAAACGCTTATACAACAAAAATAAGAGTTTTGAATAATTTTTTTACTTATATATGCTTTCTGCATGCTAGGTATGTCATATCATTGCAGATTTACTCATTTACTTTGAATTTATTGGTTGCAAATCTCGTTTTCGTCACCTCAATAACTCACCAAAATCTCCTCACCAAAACGCCGATTTTTCGTTCGCGAGCGACTGAAAAGCAGCGGTCGAGAGCGACTGTAAAGACCCGATCGCGCAAGGAAGGCTGTAAGACCGAAGGCCCTCTGTGGAAGACTACTACCGCATTAATGTCTTCTTCAAGGCGACTGATGAAGTTCAGCAAGATATACAACTGCGCTTTGGACCAAAACAGCAGCAGGCTGCAAGCTTCTCTTGTGTCATACCGGCGCTCATGCACTTTGACAATGTCGAAGGAGATTGGCAGAAACTAGAGAAGGCAGTTGATCAATATGCCAGCTTGTTTTCTGACCCAATCACAGTGATCAGAGCAGAGTATGATTTGTGGTGCCGTAAGTGGCAGAATCAACCTGCTGTAGACCGACCTCGAACAGCGCTTGCTGCACTGGATCATTGCTACCTGTTGTGTTTGTGGTCTGCCAGCACTTGGTTACTCCTTACAGCACCACAACGTACCTGTAATACGTGGTAACTGGTTATATCCCATCCTCGTCGACGTGTCCGTGGTGTCAATCTTGAGGGGGATGGATGCGCGTGGAGGCACTTAATATTTATTGAGAACTCTACATTACTCCTTGAGTCTCAGCGCCTCGTGTTCTCGTGTGTGCAGAGAATCCTCTAGAAGCTATATGTAGCTGAAACTTACATATGGTATACAATCCTAGTACATAAACATACAAAAGTATAAAGGTATCAAAACTCCTATAAGGGATTTGGATTCTCTGTTATTACATAGTTTTGTCTGGGGTGCGTACAAAGAAAACTTAACAGTAATGCATAACTTATAAATACTTCCTACTCTATTCTTAATCTACTTACATATCATTTCCTTCCCCCTGTCAGAAAGAAGGGAAAACCTTACAGATTTAAGCGCTCTGAAGGAACTCCTCTTGTACTCCGAGCTGGAAGAACTCTCCTATTTACATTTTCTGGAGGAGTAGAAGTAACACTAGAGTCACTAGACTGATCAAGTACATTAATCTATTTACTCTCCAATGGCACAGGCTCTTCATCGCTTTGGTCTCCATTTGTTTCTTGAGCTGGAGCCGTGTATGGTCTAAGTTGGTCGACATGACGTTTCGATACGCGTCCACCAACGTTGACATCATAGTGCATCCGTCCTAGGTCTTTAGTAACTTGGCCTGGGACCCATTTTACATCTGTGTTGTAGGAACGAACCATTACCGGTGAAGAAGGTTTGAACTCATTCTCAGTTTGATGTTTTGATACTTGTTGCCATTCACGATTGTTTTGTTGTACGTAGAAGTCTGGTTTAAGTAAGTCCAACTTATTCCTGACTCTTCTACCCATCAATAACTGTGAAGGAGTTTGTCCGATAACAGAATGTTCAGAAGTTCTATAGGGCAATAGGAATTTGCTAATGGGAGCAATAAGATCTGCAGATGTTGCACTCCTACATTTCGTGTTATGCTTGAAGGTCTGCACAAAGCGTTCCGTTTCATCATTGGTGGCGGGATGGTAAGGTGCTGCCTTAGTATGCTGTATTCCATTAACTTTTAAAAATTCTGAAAATTCACTGGAGCGGACATTGTTCGTCACAATGCAAACTGGAAGTCCGTGAGTGGCAAAGACTGGCATTAACGCCTTTATAGTAGCTTGTGCTATGGTTGAACTCATGGGTAGGTATTACCTCTGGCCATTTACTGTAGGCATTTACAATTACTAGAAATGAATGACCAAGGAAAGGACCTGCAAAGTCTAAATGCAATCTTTGCCAAGGGTGTCTAGGGTATTCCCAAGGATGCATGCGTGCTGGCTTGAGATCATTTTGAAATGTTGAGCAGTTTGGGCATTGTTTTACACATGACTCTATTATGACATCTATTCCTGGCCACCACACATACGTACCTTGCGATCGCCTTTGATTTTACACTACCATGATGGTCAGCATGTACTTCACTCAGGACTTGCTTCCTTAAACTTTCTGGGATAACTACTCTGGCTCCCCTTAGAATACATCCTTATTCTTCTGACAGTTCTGACCATATCTTTAGATAGGGTTGAAATTCTGCCTGCTCTGGTACTGTGTTATAACCAGTAACTAATGATTGCAAAATACGTGACAACACTGGATCTTGTTTAGTGGCATGTTTTATCATTTTAGCTGTTATAGGTAAGTTATGACATTCTACCATGAATACACTTCAATCATGTTTTTCTGGAGCCCTTTCCACTTTCAAACGTGATAAGGCATTCCCATTACCCATTTTCTTGGTAGAACGATACTCTATATCATATGAGTAAGCTGCTAGTTTGAGTGCCCACCTTTGCAATCTGGCGGCTACCAAGGTTGGTAAACTGGCCTTTTTACCCAGTATTGCCAGAAGAGGTTTGTGGTCTGTGATTAAGGTAAATTTGGCTTTCCCATATAAGTTGGAGTAGGTAGGAAGACACCTACCGAACGGGCGCAAGCCACTCCCGGTGAGGTATATATGGGAGGTGAGAAGGGAGCTGAAGCCCTCCAAAGACCCTTCCCATGTCCTCACTAACCGTTTCCCTATTGTCTCATCAACACCGGAGAGTAATTCAGCATGCTCTCTAAGGATAGATCCTCTCTCTATCCACACCACACTACATTCACACAACATATACATCTTTTCCCAAAATTCAAATTTCAAAATGGCACACCTACATCATGCCTCGGAGTCCCCGCCTGGGGGGGACCACAAATTCCCCCAGGGAGGAGTCCCCTTCTGGCCCAACCCGAGAGGTGTCTTGATAACTCCTCGAACCTCTTTCTTCTCAATTTCTGCAACATTCGCGGTCTTCGTTCTAATTTTCATTCTGTGGAACACCATCTCTCTTCCTCTAAACCTCACCTTCTCTTCCTCACCGAAACACAGGTTTCTGAGGCTACTGACAGCAATCTCTACTCTGTTCCCTCCTACTATCTCTATCCTAAATTTCAATCCAAAGCTGGATGTTGCGCCTACGTGCGCAACGACACCACTTGCTCTCGTGCCCACAACCTTGATTTTTCAGAATTTTCCACCATCTGGCTAAGACTTCATTGTCATTCTATTACTAAATACATCTGTGCTGTTTACCTCTCACCTAACTCTACTAACTATGTAAAATTCTTTGACTATTTGAACTCTAAAGTGGAGCACATCTTGACCCACTCTCCCTTCGCTGAAATCTCCATCCTAGGAGATTTCAATGTTCACCACCAGCTTTGGCTTTCATCCTCTTTCACTGACCAGCCTGGTGAACAAGCCTACAACTTTGCTATCCTCAACGACCTAGAGCAGTTGGTCCAGCACCCTACACGTATTCCCGACCGTCTTGGAGACAGGCCCAACATTCTAGACCTCTTCCTTACCTCAAACCCTTCTGCCTATTCTGTCAAATTGTTCTCTCCGTTGGGCTCCTCCGATCACAATCTTATTTCTGTATCCTGTCCTATCGCTCCTGTACACCCTCTGGACCTGCCGAAGAGGCGATGCTTCTGGCATTTTGCTTCAGCTCGGTGGGACGACCTGAGGATGTACTTTTCCGATTTCCCGTGGAATGATTACTGCTTCCAGGATGGAGACCCCTCTGTGTGTGCTCAGCGCATTACAGAGGTGATTGTCTCTGGAATGGAGGCATACATTCCACGTACTTTCTCTACTCCTCACGCTAAAAAGCCTTGGTTTAATCACGCTTAGCAATACTGCAGGGTCACCAATTGTTGGTGGTAGCGAGTGTTCTAAGTGCTAATCGGTTCACGGATAGAGAAAGTCATATCTGCCAGGGTTACTTTATTGGACAAAAATCACAAAGGTCATTAGGACAAGGACAGCACATGGAATAGGTGTTTGTTTGTGTAAGCGTTTGTGTGAATGTTGTGAAGTGTGGGTGACATATGTGTTGATGTGTATGTGTGCAACTATGTGTATAATTTGACAATAGAAGGACGAAGACAGACAGTGGAAGATAAACGAGGACAAGGAAAGTTATACATTGAAGACGCTACAAGACAGAGGGAGTAAAGGATCGACGAACATTAAACATGAAAACGCAGAATCTTAGGTCTTTCTTTGCAGCACCCCATTTTCTTATTGTCACTGAGGGGAAGGAACACGGAATTTGAGCGGTGACTGCTACAAGCTTAGGTTTGGTTAGGTTTGGGTAGGTTAGTTTTGGTTATGTTAGGGGGCAGGTTTTTTTTTTTAATTGAAAAAATAAAAGTTTTTTTTCCTTCCCCCCTGGAATTTAGGTTAGTTTTGGTTTGGTTAGGAGCGGGTGGGGGGGCAAAAAAAAATTTGATGGGAAAAATGATCAAATTCATAAAGAGCACGTTGAAATCTATCAGGAAAAAATAATTTCAACCCCCAAATCCTATTCTGACCTCTGCTATAAATTTACCTACTTTTCTTTACAGGAGTTGCTGTTCCAGAGGCCTGACTCAAGGGGAAACTGTTGAGTCTCCTGTAAAATCAAGATCAAGCGGTTTTTGGAGGGAAAACATCATAACCAGAAACAGGGAAACTCCTCCACTCACTGGCCTCACTCCACATCCACAGACCCACAGTATCTGACCTCCTGAGTGGTAACCAAGACCCTGGCCTGGCCTTCAAGATCCTAAAACTCGCCAGAACCTTTCTCAAGAAAACGGAGCAACTCAAGTCAAACAGTCATCCACCTGCTACTTGCACCTTTTGGGCACTACCTAGAGGTTGTGGTACCACAGCCTTCACGGGCCCCAGCAAATACACAACAAGAACATGTGTACAGTAAGATCGCTCTTTTCCTCCCCCGTCTTTGGTGATTTCCTTGTTGCTCTGACCTGCCGTTTGCATCTAATACTAACAGTATGATGTGTGTGGATGTGTTTTGTGTTGTGTAGTACAGTACAGTACGTATGTTGCTCGTATTACTTGTTATGGTGTGCAGTTGCCTTTTTTCTTAACATCGTCAGGAGAAAACCTGTTTGGGGCGAAATATATGTGTATCAGTGTGTACATTTTTTTCTAGATCAATACACATCTACATAGGTGTGTGAGTACGTGTGAGTGGTTATTCCTTGTGTGTGAGTGCAGGTTTGGATGGTATACCTACGTAAATTGGGCACTCATTACGCAGAGTGCACCCTCACGCTCACACCCATTCCTGCTAATGTAACTAAACCTAACCTAACTAAAACTAACCTAACTAAAACCAACCTAACCTAATGTAATCTAACTTAATTTAACTCTGGTTGGAATGCTGTGAGCACGAGGGTGCACTCTGTGCAGTGAGAGCCTGTAAATTGTATGTTGGTGTGAGTGTGCACTTGCCAGCTAGTGTTATTGCATGTGTAGTGGATTGTTGCTGTTGACACCCCCGGTGGTGGCCACCTGACGTACGGGTGAGGAGAAAAAGGTGAGTGTGCAACAATAATTTTAATTTAGGTGCCAGTTGTTCATTAATTGTACCGAATTTTCCCTTGCTTTGGTGGGTATTTTATGTTGTAGGTACTATTATGACGTACATGTAGTAGGCGTACTGTACATGTTTATCTACTCTGTATCTGTTCTTTGACTTACCGGGTACTGCTGTATATATGTAGGCTGTGTGTTAATAGTTATAGGCCTGCCCTTGCCCTATTTATTTGTTGTTGTCTGCAATTGGAATGAGACTAGTGAGAGAATTTTTACCGAAAATTCTGCCTCATGCTATAATACTTCCTAGCTATATACTGTTAGGCACGGTAGGAGGAGGCTTGCTTTGTTGACTATTATTTTGGGTATCATTAGAGGGTAAGCCTGACTTCTGGCATCTAGCCAAAAATATCTCCTCCAATTTCACCTCTTCCTCTTTCCCTCCTCTCCTTAACCCTGATGGCAGTACCGCCGTCTCATCTGTCTCTAAGGCTGAACTCTTCGCTCAAGCTTTCTGTAAGAACTCCACCTTGGACGACTCTGGGCATATTCCTCCTTCTCATCCCCCCTCTAACTCCTTTATGCCTGATATTAAGATTCTTCCTAATGATGTTTGCTATGCCCTCTCTGGCCTCAGCTCTCAGAGGGTTTATGGACCTGATCGAGTGCCTCCTATTGTCCTTAAAAACTGTTCTTCTGTGCTGACACCCTGCCTGGTCAAACTCTTTCGTCTCTGCCTATCAACATCTATCTTTCCTTCCTGCTGGAAGTATGCCTTTGTACAGCCTGTGCCTAAGAAGGGTGACCGTTCCAATCCCTCAAACTACCGCCCTATAGCTTTACTTTCATGTCTATCTAAAGCTTTTGAATCAATCCATAACAGGAAGATTCAAAAGCACCTTTCCACTTCTAACCTTATATCTGATCGCCAGTGTGGATTCCGCAAGGGGCGTTCTACTGGCGATCTTCTTGCTCTCTTAACTGACTCTTGGTCATCCTCTCTTAGCCGTTTCGGTGAAACTTTCTCTGTTGTGCTAGACATATTGAAAGCCTTCGATAGAGTCTGGCACCAGTCTTTGCTTTCTAAACTGCCCTCTTTCTGATTCTATCCCTCTCTCTGTTCCTTTATCTCCAATTTCCTTTCCAGTCATTCTATCTCTGCGGTGGTAGACGGTCACTGCTCTTCCCCTAAGCCTATCAACAGTGGCGTTCCACAGGGCTCTGTCCTATCACCCACTCTCTTCCTGTTATTCATCAATGATCTTCTTTCCATAACAAACTGTCCTGTCCACTCATACGGCGAAGACTCCACTCTGCATTATTCAACTTCTTTCAATAGAAGACCATCACAACAGGAAGTACACGACTCCAGACTGGAGGCTGCAGAACGCTTAACCTCAGACCTTGCTATCATTTCCGATTGGGGCAGAAGGAACCTTGTGTCATTCAACGCCTCAAAAACTCAATTTCTCCACCTATCAACTCGACACAATCTTCCAAACACCTATCCCCTATTCTTCGACAACACTCAGCTGTCACCTTCTTCAACACTAAACATCCTCGGTCTATCCTTAACTCAAAATCTCAACTGGAAACTTCATATCTCCTCTCTCGCTAAATCAGCTTCCTCGAGGTTGGGCGTTCTGTATCGTCTCCGCCAGCTCTTCTCCCCTGCGCAGTTGCTATCCATATACAGGGGCCTTGTCCGCCCTCGTATGGAGTATGCATCTCACGTGTGGGGGGGCTCCATTCATATAGCTCTTCTGGACAGTGGAGGCTAAGGTTCTTCGTCTCATCAGCTCTCCTCCTCTTACTGATAGCCTTTTACCTCTTAAATTCCGCCGCAATGTTGCCTCTCTTTCTATCTTCTATCGGTATTTCCACGCTGACTGCTCTTCTGAACTTGCTAACTGCATGCCTCCCCCCCTCCCGTGGCCCCGCTGCACACGACTTTCTAATCATGCTCATCCCTATACTATCCAAACCCCTTATGCAAGAGTTAACCAGCATCTTCACTCTTTCATCCCTCACGCTGGTAAACTCTGGAACAATCTTTCTTCATCTGTATTTCCTCCTGCCTACGACTTGAACTCTTTCAAGAGGAGGGTATCAGGACACCTTTCCTCCCGAATTTAACCTTGCTTTCGGCCACCTCTTTTGATTTTTTTTTGGGAGCAGCGAGTAGCGGGCTTTTTTTTCTTGTTTTCTTTTTTTGTGTGCCCTTGAGCTGCCTCTTTTGTTGTAAAAAAAAAAAAAAAAGGCCATAACAGAATCAAATGTGGAAGATTTGGACTGATTTCTGCGCTCCGTCGATTGTATATAATGACTGCTGGTAATTCAAATTGCAATAATCAGAGTATTTCTTCATGAGGACATTATTTGAAGTTGTTTTAGTTGTGCAGTATGGGCTGTTTTATATAGCTCTTGCACACCCACCTACCCCTGTTATGTTTTTGTATTAACCACATTTGAGTGGCATGACCCTGAGACAGCTGGGCTTTCATGCTCTTAGGAGAAGCAATTTATGTATTTGCAGAAAAGTAGTAGACAGGTACAAATCATATTCTGCTGTTATTCATATGTGTTGATTTTATTGCATTGAGTAATTTCATTTACTATTTTCCAGCAAACCCATGTTCAGAATTAGTTGGTTGGCTGGCTATTCATGGCCTATGGAACCAGTGCATTATTTTCAGTAGGGTGAAAAATAACTTGTGTATTTGTAGTTTTCAAAAAGCAATAAACCAGGATATAGTTTTAAGTACATATTTTTTGCCTCAGGTTGTTGTTGGTGATTCCTAGGCTGCCTGGCCCCTGAGAAAGGTCATTGCCAAGACTGGGCTTTCTTACTGTGCTCTCATGGAGTGTATTCTATGTTGTTGGCACATCTGCCTGATAAATTTGCCTCGGGTTGATAAGCATGGATACTGTACTTAGGCCAACAGGATGATAGTTCCTGCTGCCCACAGATCCATTGTTGGAGCTCAAATGACATCCCTATGTACATCAGTTTATTGCCTTTTGTTGAAAGTAATTTCTTGGTTTCAAATCCTTGAAAGGTGACTTTCAAGGATTTGAAACCAAGAAATTACTTTCAACAAAAGGCAATAAACTGATGTACATAGGGATATCATTTGAGCTCCAACAATGGATCTGTGGGCAGCAGGAACTATCATCCTGTGCATCTAGGGGAATGTTGCCCATGCATGCCCATATGGTTAACACATGGGGCCCACTCTGCCCACCTGGGCCCCACACAGATACACTGTTGCATCCCCCATCTGGGGTCCATGTGGGCAAATGTGGGGCCCATATTTGCCTATCCGGGGCCCACCAAGATTGCCCAACTGGGAACCCATATTTTTGCCCACATTTTCCCATATGTTGCCCACATGGGGCCCACATTTTTTGCAAGCTGGGCATGGTCCCTTGTTTTATTTTCTTTGGGCTGAAGGAGACATTGGCCACGACGACAGGCACTTCCGCTGCAGCAGGGTCTGCCAAAGTACTGCCTACAATCACCCCGTTTTCTACCGGGCATCGTCTTCCACTCTCTACCACACACAGACTAGCTGGGGGGGCACCCGTAATTTGACAGGGTAACAGCATCTCTGACCTCGGAGGAATAATGGTGGTGCGCTTGACTGTCACTGGCAGGCCCTCCTTGTTCACAGTCGTCAGTGGCACCCTCCTTCCTCCTACAGTCAGCCGCTTAGCGCGGAAGTCTAGTTCGCACCTGTGGGAGACAAGATAATCCATACCTAGGATGCAGGGGTCGTCCATATCAGCCACGTAGACAGAGAGGAACTCTTCCTTTCCTCCGAGCTCAAACTTCACGTCCACTGGGTCTCTGAGCTCTGCATAGTGTCCAGTGACTCCGCACAGTCGATGCGACGTCTTAGGAAGCCGACGATGACTCACCACGTCAGGCCGCACCAGTGTGCGTTCCGAGCCTGTGTCGACGACCACAGGCCACAACACTCCGTCAACCTTGCCCTCCACTTGGCAGCTCGTCATGGTGGTTCTCCTGTACATTGATATCTTCGGGGCATGTACAGGACAGACTGGTCGTTTCCCCCCGTGAACCAGTCCTCCTTAGTTTCCCGAGTGGTGGTCCCTCGCCGGGGGCGCATTTTTCCGACACTCATTCTTCCAGTGCCCCTTTTCTCCACAGGTCCAGCACTTGGGTCCTTCTCTGGGCTTCTTCCTAGCGCCACCTTCATATTCCTTTTTCCTCTTATAGCATTCGTTCTCCTTGTGCCCAACCTTCTCGCAGTACCAGCACGTTCCTTGGAACCTGTCTGTGTCGCTGACAGCACCATTTCGTGCCCTAAAGCCAGAAATCGAGTCGTCTCTGAAGCTTGACAAGCTAGACCTAACAAAGGATTCAAACTCCACGGCACGTGCCAGAGCTTCCTGCATTGATGTTGGCTTAGCTTGCTTCACTTGTATCTTCAGCTGAGGGCTGTCCAGGGCATCGATGAATTGATCACGCAGCAAAACCGTCAGCAGGTCAGGGGTGGCACCTGGGTATGCCTTGTGCGCCATGCTCTCGAGGTCCTGAGCGAGTTCCTGAAGAGACTCACCGCGCCTCCTGTTGCGGGTTCTGAACCAAACCCTGAAAAGTTCGTTCTGGTGCTTGGTCCCATATCGTTGCTCCAGCGCCTGTGCCAGCCCGCTGTAGCTGCCTTTTGTCGCATTGTCGAGCTGAGCAAGGACCTCCAGCGCCGCCCCTTTCAGGCTAGTGGCCAGCTGTACCGCGCACTCTTGGTCATCCCATCCATTCCGAGCTGCCAACAGCTCAAACTGAGCGCGGTAAGCCTCCCAGGAGACCTTGCCATCAAACTCCTGAGGCTTCTTTCTAACAGGCGACCCCAGCAGACTTATGGTGCTGGCGGAACTTCTCGCGGGGGTAAACTCAGGCGTAACAGGGCTTAAACTACCCCGGACTTGCGTAGGAGAAGCATCTTGGTTACAACTAGCCCCTGCAGGCACTGGCTGTCCGTTTCCAGCCAAGCAGTTTTCAAGGGACTTCACTCTGTCACTTACTTCTAATATTTCTTTGCGTGTCGTCTCCCGTACCACCTCCATCTCTTGTTGAAGATTTGCGTGTTCTTTCTCCACTTCTATCAGGCGTTGTCCCAAGTTTGTGGTCACATCAGTCATTTCTCTTTTCACTGTCTTACTTTCATATTGTACTGCTTTTAGCTGTAGCTGTAATCCTATGAAGCGATCTTCTAGCTGTTCTTTGAGTTCTTGGAGTGTTCCTTCTTGTTGCTGTCCTCTTTCTTGTTGTTGCTGTGCTCTTTCTTGTTGTTCTTTGAATTCTTGTAGTGTTCCTTCTTGTTGTTGCTGGGTTCTTTCTTGTTGTTCTTTGAGTTCGTGGAGTGCTCTTTCTTGTTTCTCCCCTTGTAGTCTCAAGGCTTCCAAAAGTTCAGTCAACATGTCGTCCCTCTGGGCAGCTTGGGAACGAGTCTCCATGGCGAAAAAACAAATGCCTACACTCCTGATGCCAATTGTTATGCCGGACGTGTTACTCTGGGTTCCGTGTCGCCGTCAGGAGACTCCGTGGGAGGGAGATATGTAAACACCTTGCACAGCTTCTGTAGTTTTATATTCTTCCTTAGTAGTACAATTAATTCACTCTGACTCTTCACTGACCACTAGCTTACTATGACTGGGACTGACTCCTCTCGGCCTGTTCTCCTATATATTGTTACGAATGTGCTGTATGTGAATGATTGTAAGTGTAATGTGATGAAATTGCAGCATGATGCAATGTTAGCTCAGCATGGTGCAGCTCTACTTGTTGGGACAAGAGAGACAGAGGGGAGCCCGTGGCCACCGGCCGCCGGGCAGGAGAGGTGCTGAGTCGGCAGTAGAGAGTAGGGATGGGCAAGTACCGTTAATTTGAGTACCGGTAGTACCTGTACCGAAAACTCAGGTACCGTTAGTACCGGTACCGGTACCCGAAGGAGTATTTTTTTATCTTAATGACTTCTGATGAAATTCCCAAATAAATTTCCTGTAAAGAAAACTCTCTCTCTCTCTGAATGAAGTGAATATTTATTTTTTCGATAAAAAATAGCATGTATAGTTATTATGGATGTACTCGATCATAGTCTAATAACAATAACAATATTTATTAGCAACCTAAAAAAGAAAAAGAATCGGACATCAAGAATTATCCAGTAACTCCAATAAATAAATCAAATAATAAAATAATGGAAACGGGAGCTGTGATGGAAACGGAAAGCAGGGCAAAATGGTGGGAACTTGGGGAGACGGTCAGCGAGGCAGTGACTCAGCGTCTCCACACAGGGCCCATACCGCGTGATACCACATGGAGGCGGGCGAGCGCCGAGCGTCACTAAGATCCAAACGGTACCGGTACTAACGGCAATGCTCAGTGCCGAGTGATCATGAGGCTTCCCGGCACCCGAGTGATCATGAATCTTCGCGGCACCAGGTACCGGTACCGGGTGCCGGGAAGAATCGATTCTTCGCTGTGTGGGCCGTTGTCAGTGACTGCCATGGTGCCCGTGTGGTTGTTCTGGGGATCACGCCGCCTGCCTGCCCGTGGATGGTGTGTGGTGGGGGGTGGCGTAACAATATATACCGAACAGTACAGTCTAGAACGTTACAGTATATATTCGATCATACAAGAATGAACATGTAGCCTGGCGCCTGGCCGCGGGCCCCGCGGGGCGCTGGCGGAGCCTTGCTCCCCGCCCCCCTGCTCACTCCTCCCGGAGCCTTCCAGAGGCCCATAGACCCCGGGAGAAACTTCCAGCACAACAATATGTTCAGAAAAGAAAACGCAACCCCCAGCCCTAAGTCCATGGACCCCCCATAAGCCAACCCCCAGGATGGGATATGTACAGCATGTGGTGCTGGAATGTAAGAAGTATGACAGAGAGAGAACGACAATGATGCAGGTGTTTCTGAATGAGATGGGACGTGAAAAGAATGATAGGACTGGAAGGGAGTGGATGTTTGTGCTGCTGGGGCTGAGTGGGGAGATGAATGGACGAGTGATTGAGGCGGTGAGGGAGTTCTTGGAGAGCATGTGGCGTGAAAGATGTAGGCAATGATATCATACCTCGGGTAGAACACCGTCTTTCTGTATGTTTTGTTTTTCTTTCATAGGAGCTGCCAGTCTCGTCTACACGGCCGCGCTGTGTAGACGTGCGTTGTCCTGTGTTCCGTCCGTGGATGCCCTGCCTTCCACGGAATAAACGGTGTCTAGAGGACATGGCTGACGAGCACTCCTACTCGGCAGCTTCCGGGGAGTGTCCTGCCCCTGAGGAACGGCGCCTGTGGTCTGAAGAGACTGAAGGTTTGGACGACTCTGCCGAACTTGACCCTCGCCTTTGTTCGGAGGACCACGTGGCCAGCGCTAGCAAGCGGCTCAAGCCGGATAATCCTGGCTGCCTCTCCCCCACTGCCTCTCCTGTTAAAGCTGCCGCCGCACCCATGGAGGGTGTACAGTCTGGTAGCTCTGAGACTGTCCTGGTCGACGGTGAGGTGCCCCTGGAGGACACGCACCCAGCCGCGGGCTCTGCTGCTCCGCGCCAGTCACCCGCCGCCGCCTAGACTTCCCCGCCGAGGCCGGGCTGACACCAGCCCAGCAGTACACATGGTTTGCTTCTCTATTGAAGCAGCATGGTGAGTTGGAGCCGCTCTTCAAGGAGGGTAGGCTCCGACCTTATCTCACGGTCAGGGACGACGTCGCCTTCTACAAGCGGCTCATCACTGAGGGGTTCCTCGACGTAGTTTTGGTCGAAAATGCAACGGAGCGGCAGCACACTGTCATCATCCACAATGTGCCGCTCTACATGAATGCCAACCTCATTGAGACCCCAGACAACTTCCTGTGGATAAAGCGCAGGTATGCGGGCACGGCCCCTCGCCCGCAGCTTCTTGGAGCGGTGGTTGGCCACGTCCCGACGGAGGTGCACCTCCTCGGGGTGGGTCGTAAGGCTGTGGAGCCCTACACGGGGGAGCCCGACATCTGCCGCCATTGTTGCCAGTGGGGCCATCAGGAGTGGCGCTGCAGATCGGCCCCTCGGTGCCGGTATTGTGCAGGCACGCACAAATCAGCTCTGTGCCTCCAAAAGATCCAGGCGGGCACACCCGTCCCCCGTAAGTGCTGCAACTGTGGTGGTGAGCATAACGCCCACTACCACTCCTGCCCGGTGAAACCTAAACCATCTCGGGTCGCGGCGCCTGACCATCACCCTCAGCAAGGCCGACCTAGGCTTGTGTTCCGCCCTGCTCCTCTCCCTCAGTCCTCGGCCTGGGCCCGAGGGGCTCCCTCGACGTCCGAGTTTCCTCCCCTGCTGCCCCAGCCTCACCCACTGCCACCCCTGTGCCTCGCCAGGCTCCTGCTCCGGCACCCCAGCCACAGCCTACCATCCCCCCTGTGCCGGCTGCCAGTCCCCCCACTGTCGATGGGTCGACCCCTGTCCTCCATCAGATCCTCGCTGCGGTCACCCAGCTGCAGGAGACGCTGGCTGCAACGATCTCCAGGGTGGCGGCCTTGGAGCAGCGAGTCTCCACGCCCCTGCCTGCGCGTGAGCTCTCCTCCATCCCAGCCCCCGCTCCATCTTCGGCCCCGGCCCCGTGCCCTGCCCTGCCGTCTGCTGGTGAGGCCATGGACGCCGATAGTGGGGACAGTGTGGTTCCCCCTGAGGGCCAGATGCAGAACACCCCTGCAACCCCACCGGCTGTGGTGACTGCAGCTGCCAAGGGAACGGCCGAACCCCGCCATGGCCAGACGGGTCCTTCAACATCACCTGCTGATCCTCCACTGCAGTGGGAGGCCACACTCCAGGTGCTGCTGGCGCAGTTTGCTTCCCTGACTCAGCAGGTGGCCGACCTCCATCACCGGATCACCCCACTCCTTGACCGGCAACCACCCCCTCCTGACCAGTGAGTGTGTCCGCCTCTTAACTTGGAATGTCAACGGGCTACATGCCCGCTTCACTGACCTTCACTCCTATATCATCACTCATAGGCCAGATATCGTTGCTCTTCAGGAGGTTGGGCCCCGGGTGTCGGACCTGAGGGGGTATGATTTATATGTCTTAGATGGCGCAGCAGGCAGCACCCGGGGGATGGCTACGTATGTCAGACAGGGGACGGCGATAGTTTTTGAGGACATGGGTATTAATGAGGGCATTGAATATATCACTGTTTCTTTACTCCATACGGGTGAAACCCTATTTTTTGTTAACACGTATGTTCATGCGGGGGCTTTAAATCTTGCTAACTTTCCTGATTATGTCCATGAGGAGCCGACTGTTCTTGTGGGGGATCTTAACTCTCGCCACCGAGATCTTGCCAGCCACCGCACCAATAATGTCAATGGTGACCGCTGGAAGGCCTTCCTTGATGCCTCCGAGACGGCTGTCCTCACGGGGGATAATGTGCCACACATGTTCAGGGGACAGGTTAGACTATGTCACTCTTTTTAACATGCCAGCTTTTACTGCCAAGACCCTTATCTCCAGGTGCTTGCTGAGTGACCACTTTGCCCTGGAGACGACCATCCCGATCCAGCCTGCCCCTGCTGTGTCCCGGAAGCGGTTGGGTATCCCTGCTGCCCGGATGCCGCGCCTCGTTGCCGAAGTTGGGGCGTGGTACCATACTGTGAAGGGATCCTTTACCGACGCCGCCTCGCTGTACCACGGCCTGCTGGACACCGTCGAGAGTTTTATTGCAACTGGCAGGGCCCCTAAAAGGCCCGCCAAGCGCCGCCTGCAGACCTACGCCTCGGACCCGGCTGTCTCCAACTGTCAGCGGACCCTTGCCTCGTACCAGCGGCGCTGGCAGCAGGACCCCGCCGATCGGGCTGCCCGCGATGCCATGGTCGCTGTGGCGCGCCACCTCACTGAACTCAGACAAGAGGCCCGCTCACGACACTGGGTCGCTTTCCTTGCCAGCGTGCGCAAGACCCGCTCCCTGCGGGAGGTTTGGCACCATGTCAACAGGGTGAGAGGGAGGACCAAACGGCTGGTGAGTGACCCTGACCCTGCGGGCCGGGCCCAGGACCTGATGCGCCTGTGGCAGAGGGTCTCCTCCCGGTATAGGTCCAACTCGGCCCATAACCATCTCGGCCCATTCGATGTAACCAACTCGGCCCATCGCCTGTGCCAAGTCGGCCCATTTGTGATAGCCAACTCGGCCCATTGCCTGTGCCAACTCGGCCCATTTTTGACAGCCAACTCGGCCCACCTTTGGCAGAATAAGGGGATTTACTCAAATATTATAATGTTTTCGTTCTTCTTTTCCTCAGGTCAGATCAGATCAGATGAAGTCGTCCAGTATAGCTTCTGCAACAGCACTGAATTTGTTCGTCAATCTGGCTTCCTTTTCTTCCATATACACTGAATAAGTTCTTAGTACTTTTCTGTATTTTTACTTTCTTCAAATGTATATTTCAAATACTGCAGAACACACGCACAGCAATATTACGCAATGGTAGGTGTAAAGGTTTTATTATTCCTTTCCATACATTATTTAATGGCTATAATAACAACTGCATTTAGAAACAATTATAGGACAAATCGTTTCCCTAAACATTATAAATTATTTGGTTGTTGTTATAATTGTTTGTAAAGAAAGAAATACTGAGAGAGAGGGGACCTGATGGAGGGGAGATAAACGCGAGGAAGGGGAGATGAGAGAGAGAGAGAGAGAGAGAGAGAGAGAGAGAGAGAGACAGACGAGCGACGTGAAATGACTTGCACGGTTGCACGGTGGTGATGCAGCATCGTGATGAAAAGTGGTTTGGTATTTATATTATTCTGGCGGAATAGCTTAGTTAATCTGGTTAGGAACCTTCTTTATACAAGCACTTAAGTGTCTCATTGTAATAGTTGTTTCGTATATGGAGTTCAAGGCTTTGAATAATTTTCGAGACTGAACCATAGCTTATATAATTGATATGGTTACGAACCTACTGCTAGACTTCAAGCAGCTAGGACAACATGGCTGACCAGTGCTTGATATGCTGTGAAACTGTGTGTCCCCGCCAGGTAAGAAGATTTACCTTTAAAGTAAATAGTATCCAATGACATGTCACACATGTCATGTGTAATAATAATCTTGTATGTTTCAAACTGTAACGTGTTCTTTACATATGACAGGAAGCACTGCAATGTGATGGATGTAGCTACTGGCAGCACCGGACCTGCGGAAGTGGGATCACCCGGGAGCAATACAGGGCTGCTGTTAAAGAAGGTTATATTGACTGGATGTGTCACATGTGTATTCAAGAAAAACGAAGTCCGGGGGAAACTTGTGTAGTTTTGAGTGCAAACACGGAATATTTTGAGGATGCAGTGGCAATGAGTGATGTGCATAGCGAGAATTTGGATTCTTTTGAAGGTGGAGTGTCAAATGTCAGTGGTGGTTCTTCAATTGAGGATCCTACGCCAATGGAAATGTCTCCCTCAAGGGAGACAGTAACATATGAAAAGATTGAATCATCTTCACAAAGAGGAAATCCGAAACTTATTGACAGCACCGGCTACTCTTACACACTAAAAAGAAAAACTAACGTGAGTATTCATTGGCGGTGTGTGGTAAGAAACAAAAAAATCTCATGCCTGGCGACAGTAAAAGAAGTGGGTAACACTTTTATTAGAGGGCATGCTGAACACTGCCATCCACCCGAGACCAGGTGTGCTGTAAAAAGTAAGGTGTGTACACTCGTAAAGGAAAAGGCAATGGAAGACGTCTTTCGCCCTGCTTCTGATATTGTTGACGAGGTACTTCGGGAGCAAGTAAATCCTACCATTCCTGTTTCATGTCTACCGGCTCCATTAAATCTTGCAAGGCAGGGAAATCGTAAACGGAAGGCAAATCGACCACGAGAACCGCAAGACCTCGATTTCGAAATTAGCGATGCCCACATTCCTGAACACTTTTTGCAACGGGACATTACTGTCGGAGAGAGACGGCATTTGATATTTGCCACAGATGATCAACTTCAGTTACTATCTAAAGCGAAGCAGTGGTATGCCGATGCTACTTTCAAAATAGTACGCAAACCATTTACACAACTGTTCAGCATCCATGCATTTGTAAAATATGATGGGTAATTGAAGCAAGTTCCCCTTTTGTTTGCGCTTATGTCAGGAAAAAGGCGCAGAGACTACAAAAAAGTTCTTTGTGAAATAAGAGAGCTGATAGGTGAGCATGCCCTTAAAGTTGAAGAAGTTTTGATTGACTTTGAAGGCAGTGTATGGCGTGCTATTCCCGACATTTCACCAAATGTTACGATCCGTGGTTGTGCTTTCCACTGGGGCCAGGCTGTGTGGAGGAAAGTGCAAGAATTAGGCCTTCAAAGTTCTTACACAAACGATGTCGGCACTCACAAGTTTTTAAGGCAGTTGTTGTCGCTCCCATACATGCCACAGGAACATATAGAAGAGCTTTTTATCAGGTTTTATAGGAAAGCTGCAGGGGTGAAAGAACTCATAAGCCTTTTAAATTATGTGAAAGACACGTGGATCAATTCTGCAATATGGCCTCCTCACTCGTGGTGCGTCTTCGGTCGGAGCATCAGAACAAATAATGATGTTGAGGGATGGCAAAACAGAATAAACTTAAAGGCAAGGAAAGGAAACTTAAATTTTTATTTACTTTTAAAGCTCCTACATGATGAGGCAAAGATAGTTAATTTACAGGTGCGGCTGCTGTCAGAAGGGAAGGTTTTGAGAAAGCAGCAACATAAGTATAATAAACATCACGGCCAACTTGTAAAACTATGGGACGAATATAATAATGATGAAAGATCGGCCAAACAATTATTGAAGGCAGTTTCTCATCATATTGTCATCTATGTTTCTTAATATGTACATTATTATTTTTAGAAGCTTTTAGCAATGTGTTTTACTTTTTATCATTATGTTTTATTGTTTTAGGAATTTTAACGTTTTAATGATTTTATGAATTTTGACGTATGCTTTTATATTTTTATGAATTATGACTTTTTTTATAGTTTTACGAATTTTACGATATGACTTTATAGTTTTATGAATTCTGACATATGCTTTTATAGTTTTATGAATTTAGTCGTATGTTTTTATTTTTTATGAATTATGGCATGCTTTAATAGTTTCATGCATTTTGCCCTTAACTTTTGCCTTGAACTTTCAACAATAAGAAGCCCAATGTAACACTTTCAACAATAAAAAGCCCAATGCAAAAACCTCTAAATAGCTTTAACAATGTAAATTTGGATGTGATGGGCCGAGCTGATATACAGTGGGCCGAGCTGGTAGTGGGCCGAGTTGGCAATGGACCGAGTTGGTAGTCACAATGGGCCGACTTGGCGATGGGACGACTTGGCGATGGGACGAGTTGGACTACAATCCTTCTCCCTTGGTGTTCTCCCTGCACAACACCAGGCTGAACTTGCCCGCCACAGGGAGCGGCAGATGGCCCTCGTTCAGCATCACGTCACGCTTCTGGATGACACATGTGTCCCCATTACCCATGATGAACTCCTTCTTGCTGTCAAACATGGCAAGTCGACAGCCCCGGGCCACGACGGGTTGACTTATGACATTCTTAATGCCTTACTCATTGTGCGAGGTGACAACCCCCTGCTTGACCTGTTCAACATGTCGTTTGCCGCAGGTTGCCTCCCCCCTCCGTGGAAAGCTGCATTGATCGTTCCCATCCCCAAGGGTGATGGCACCTTTCGCCCTATCTCCCTGACGAGCTGTGTGTGTAAAATGTTAGAGCGGGTGATCTTGAACAGACTTCTCTATAAACTGGGGGACCGGCTCTCCCCAAACTTACATGGTTTTATGAAGGGCCGTTCCACAAGTGACTGTTTTCTTATGTGCCTTAGTAATCCGGACGTGAATTGTCGAGCTTTTGTGGACTTAAAAGGGGCCTTTGATAGGGCCAACAAGGATGTCATAATGGAAGAACTCATTCTGAAGGGTGTCCGTGGAAGACTCTTAAGCTGGATCAGGGACTATTTGTATGGTAGGAGGGCGCAAGTGGTCTTCCAGGGTGCTACCTCCACGGAGGAAGTGTTTGAGCTGGGCACCCCGCAAGGGGGTGTCCTCAGCCCCATGCTTTTCAACATTTTAATGGACAAAATTGCTCGGTGGCCCTTTCCGGGCAATACTCAGGTCATTATCTATGCAGATGACATCCTTGTGCAATGCAGCAGTCCTGCTCTTCTCAGTTTAGCTTTGCAGCAACTGTCAGCGCTGTGTGAACAAATGAGCCTTGTCATCAATGAAACTAAGACGAAATTTCAAGCCAGTGGGAGGAGAGTTTCTCACCTGCCCAGTATTAATGGCACTCCTTTAGCTAGAGTTCCTACATACAAGTACTTAGGCGCCCTTGTCAGCTTCCAGAAATCTGTGCAGAGCGTCACTCATGTTCAGGACATCTGCCTTTCTAGGTTAGCTCCTCTTAAGGTTTTGGCAAACAGGGGCCTTGGAGTCGGCATCCCTGTCCTCAGGATGTTTTACCTTTCTGTCGTCAGGTCCCTCATTGATTATGCTGCCCCTGTTTTGGTACAGTTTAATGCGGCACAACTTCACCCCTTGGAACTTATTCAAAATGAGGCCATGCGCCTCATTCTGGGGTGCCCCAGAACTGCAAAACTTGAGGTCATGAGGGCAGAACTGAATCTGCCTCGTGTTGTGGACAGAATCTGGGAAATTACTTGTCGCACCGTCAGCCGCCTGCTTCGTGCTGGTGCAGTGCCCCTTCAACAGGCACTGGTAACTCTGCACCGTGACCCCAGGGCTCCTGTTAATTCCTACCTTAGGAAAATTTATCTCTTGTTAGCAGAGACGGGTGTGTTAGAAGCGTGCTTAGGCCTAGTTTACTCCCCGGCCCAACCTGCCTGGCCTCCCTATCGTGTCAGTGTAGACACTGAACAACTACCTTTCCCTAAACGTAATTGGCTTCCCCATGTCCTCCAGGATCACTTCATGGTCAAACTGTCCAAGTACCCCCGTGTTCGGGCTGTCCATGTGTACTGTGATGGCTCCGTAGATGGCAGCAGGTCGGGCTGTGGCGTGTTTATCCGGGATTACGCTTCCACCACCCAGTACACTGACATTGAGGTTACCAGGCGGCTGCCGCGGTACCTGTCCTCGACCCGGGCTGAGCTGTATGCCATCCTTGAGGCTCTCCACACTGTAGCAGCTTTGCACGAAAATGTCTACTTGTTTGTCGATAGCCAGGCTGCATTGCATGAACTTGTGTCCTCCTCCCCTACCGACTGTGATCTTGTAACTAAGTGCCTGACTGCCGTCCATGCCCTTGAGGCCGCAGGTGCCACGGTCCACTTCACCTGGGTGCCCTCCCATGTGGGCATCCAGCTCAATGAGAAGGCAGACTGCCTTGCTCGACGTGCCCTTCAGGATGACACAGTGGACCCTGGCACTGACTATACGCTTAGCTATGTTAAGAATAGACTTAGGCATTATTCACGTGATAGCATTGCTACCCAACTCAGACACTGCTGTGACAATGGCAGCGCCAGCAGCCTCCACTATGTTAGTGTCTCCCAGCGCTGTGTTTACCCCTATGGGCGACACAGTGCCCCTCAGGATGTGGTAGCAATGCGCCTTAGGCTAGGCTATAGGTACTACTGGGAGGTTAGTAACTCCCCTGGTGTCTGCTGCACGCTCTGTGCCAGGCCGAGGGGCCACACACTGCATCATTATGTCATGGAATGCCCTCTCATTGCTAAGTGGACTGCCTTGACCTGCCCCAGACAATTTGTTGACTCCTGAGCCATGATGTCCTCCTTGATATCCTCAAAGAACACCCTCAGTTTGCACCAAGGTGGTGATGCCGTGTGTGGTACAAGGCTGTGATCTCTGCAGTATTTTACTTTAAGGACTATAGTATTTACTCTATCTCTGTATTCATTCCCATCTAGTGCTTGGGCAATGTTCTCCGTCCCCACATTTTATTGTCTTATTGTCCAGGGGGAGGTACCGCCCCCTCCCTTGTGCTTTCCTTCCTACCATTGTATCTTTTTAGTTTCATGGTGCTACCTACACATGTATTAATTAATAGTTGTATAATCACACTGTACTGCCTGGGGGTTGGGATGGCATGTTCCTCCCTTCTCCCTTGTTGTTTACCTGCAACAATAAATCAATCAATCATAGGAGCGGCCGATACAAAGGCCTGGCTGGAGAGAAATCTCAAGTCATATGTGACGCCGATACGAAGGCCTGACTCTCCAACGGGTCACCTGTACAGCAAGAGCAAGAGCAAGAGAGAGAGTCAGCCTGGCAACAACCCGGTGTGTTGTGTTGTATTGCCTTGTGGGCTGAGGTTGTGGCCGTGTCGCCGTGACAGTGTGTGCCGCGCCCTGCAGCACGCCGCCGCAGCACCCTCGCCTGTGTGGGAGTGGCGTAGTGCACCCGGACATCCACCACAGTCGTCCGAGGAGGGGCAAGCAGCGCACGAGTACGGGGGTCACCATGGTCCGCGGAGGCAGGCTGCTGGCCATCTTGCCGCTGCTGACGCTGCACAGATGGTCCGCGGCACAGCTGCTGCACCAGGACCCCGGCAAGTCCGTGCCCAGGATAGGTGAGGCTGGCACACACTCACTCTTAGTCACTGCATAGTCAGACTCAATTATGAAGTCCGTTTGGGAGGGGCTCGACCCTCTCCACAGTGGTGCCACATCACCCCCAGTACATCACTCATTTATCAGCCACTTATTTGAATTTGTGTACTGATTATGGTAAAGGTTCAGTATTTAATTACGAGATTTTCTATTCCCTTTTTTCTATTATTCTCTCGGTCCCACACGTCCTCTGCATGTATCAAAACACACGAGAAATTAATCACAACAAGGAGAGGGTATTCCCCGGATGCCTGGGATTGAACCCGCGACCAGCGTGACGGGAGAGCCACTCCTTACTGAGTCGGCCAAAGAGGTACCCCACTGGCTAAGTGGATTATGGAGGCTCGTTCATCAGGCATAGTCGCACAACGACTTTCCCTCTATGTAGATTAATTTCTGTGTGTTGAGACCTTAGACACTGACCACTATCGGTTCACTATTCCACAATGTCCCCGTGAGAGACATACCTCCAACTCTCCCATTTTCTATTATCCTTGAGAGCATAGGCCATCCTACCTGTTACTCCTTCAAACTCAACAGAACCACAGGATAGGATGCCCACCGCTTGCCACCAGTTTAATGACAAGATTTTCTATTCTCTTTTTCTATTTCTCAGTCCCACATGTCCTCTGCGGTATTGAAACGCATAGAAATTAATCACAACAAGGAGAGGGTATTCCCCATCTGCCTGGATTGAACCATGACCAGCGTGATGGAGAGCCACTCCTTACCGAAGTGCCAAAGAGGTACCCCACTGGCTAAGTGGGTTATGGCTCATTCATCAGGCATAGTCACACTACAAGTATAACTCCGGTGCCTTAATTTTGGTCTATTTTCTTCCAAACCCTTACAAAACCATATGTATACATTTAATACATTATTGAAAGTGAGCGGACAAATAGCGCTACTTGTTTTAGGATGGTTAGCGATTGTAGTGAAAAATCCTACCTACATGTTTTGGTGGTGGCGGCAGCCATTGGGAGGTGAGCAGTGTTGTCAGTGATCCAATGCTTGGTTAGCGATTAGCCCACGATAGGAGACCAGGTCCACCATGAAGTTATTTTTTTTTAGAACACGCACCTATACCCAAAGGGTTTTGTGAAGGTTTGGGCCTGTATAGTATTAGGTAAAGGTGCATGTTCTAAAAAAAAAATAACCACGCGTGGTGGACCTGGGGCGGTATTAATAAAGGGTCCTAGGAGTGAAATTCAACTTTTAAAGTGAGTTTCCTCCTAACTTTGCTGCTAGGTTCTAGAAGTCGCGACTTTCCTGCTAGTTCTCGCCGAAAATGTAAAAGTCCTCATGGAGGACTTTTAATGCCTTAAAAGCTAAATTTTCGGATGTCTCACTCAATATAATAACGATAATTGCAGCTGAGTGATGGCCCCCACGCACTAATTATCGTGTCAGACGTGCTGTGCCAATAAATTACTGACTCTGAGCTTGTAAAAATGGTTACACGAGACACTAATGCCGTGATATAAGAGAACTAAATGGTGAAGGGGCTGCGGGCATCGTTGTCGGAGAGGCAGGCCCCAAGGTGGAGGGGCCCTTGGGCCTGTCAGTGATGCTACAAACACAATTACTATGCAAAGTATAACGACAACTGGCAAGCTGAGTAACCTCCAGTGAATCAAGCCCAAGACCAAGACGAACAGCTGTTCAGGGGCCCAGGGGAGGTGCACAGCTACACAGCCCGGCTCAGACACATCAACAGGTACGTACAGTACATAATATAAATACGTGTTAGTGTAGGTTAAAAAATAGTTTAGAGGCACCTCGTCCTCAGCTCCTCCAACTTAAGTTGTCAGGGAAAAGCAAAGACTGCATTTACTGAGTGAGTAAAGCTCACCTACACCACTGACTTAATCTGACCCACCAAAGGATGGTAACATATCATGGTTAAATTAGTAACTCCACAGCATAACTTGAATTAGGAAACTAACCTGCTGCTGCCTATTCCTTTCAGAATCCTTGAAATTCCATATATTTACTGTTGTTATCCAGAGATAAATTAAGTAGGCAGCACACTGTGCTATGAAATAAATTGAAATCAATAATCAATGACTCAGTAAATGACTGCTCAGTTTATTTAAATAATAGTATCTTAGTTGCCACTCACCCCACAAATCTTGTGGCTTGACCTAATTTTACAATTACCTGGGACCGCCTAGCTGACGTTTGTATTACATCCAGACTATAAGAAGTATATCACAAATGTTTATGAGCAATGCTGCAAAAATTGTCCACCTGTTCATTTCTTGTCACGTACTTAAACAACAGCTCTCTGTTGTCATATGTGTCTTATTAACCTTCAAGCCTCATTGAAAACCATAGAAGAGAATGTAGAAATCAAAACAAGTGTGAAAATAGCCATTTGATTGTGTGGGAACCATCACAGCCGATGGCAGCGACGTAACCCATTCCTATGAAATGTGGAGACACAGGGAGGTCAAGGGGTGAAGCCCTCCATGAGGAGGTTAATGTGTATTGACCTGTCTTTTAGTTACCCTAAGAAGGGTTGGGGGGAATGGAGCCCCCTATTGGATTTTAGCTTTGGTGAGCCACAGGTTTCGGCTGCCACTGGACGTTGCGATCTAGTCAGCCGCCTGCGGCTGCTTGGGTTCCTACACACATTTCATGGCTATTCTATTATTTAGAGGATAAAATAATATATAACACTAGAAACTGCTTTAGTTTAAGGTAGGTACTTGTGTGTTTTTGTTTTATATTAGGTATTCATTTCAATCTCTTCAATCCGAGGCCACACGCAGTTATAGCGTATGCTGCAAAATTGCTTCTGAACACTAAAAAATTAAAATGACCTTTGTTGGATTACTTTTTGTTCTTGTGCTTAAGTTGAAGCCCTTGAGAGTACTTTGTTAACATTCAACACCTCTTAAGCATCTGAGTATAACATCAATAATTAATTTTGATTAATGATTTTCCTACAGAACACATATTTATGATCAACATGATGTTGATGATGGTGGTGGTGATGATGCAGATGCGGCTTATGGAGGTGGGAGAGTCCACAGTGCTGTGCCTCCAGCATTCCCTGTCAAATACGAGGAGGTGAAGGAAAGAGAGAGACAGGAGCACGTCCTGCACAACTTCAGAAGGAAGCTGCTAACCATCACCCACCTGGTTACCCTGCCATGGAGGAGAATGACTGCATGGATTCCTTCAACAGAGAAGAAGAGAACATCTGCTCAACGCCAAGCAGGGAGTAAGCAGGTGCCAGGATTATTACTCAGTTTCTCTAGTTTGGACAAGATAAAGCGAGCCAAACTGACAAATTTTGTGGGGCTAAAGTGACTTTGTTAATAATTTAATGGGGCTAGGCTACAAATGTATTTATAGGTTAATTAATATCATAGGTTACATTAGGTTGGTCAGTTAACCTTTAAAGCACGGGTGTCGGCAATAGCTGACAGCTGGTGCCTGGGCTCAAACTGCGGGTGTCGACAAAAGTCAACAAGGCATTTTTTGACTTAGCACGCCGTCAAATTTAATTTGTTTGTGCTGAAGTAGGGCAAGCATGTCGTTTTCTTTCAAAAAATACCAAACCATGCTCCCTCGACTAATTATTGGTCAGTGTATGCCTTGTGTTAGCTTTGAGATGTCCACTCGGCATCCCACCTCTTCTCACCTTCCAGTGAATTTCATCTGCAAGATGGGGGACCTTTGACCTCAGCACCCATTTAGGGCATCAGGAAAGCCCGGAAGTAAATTTGTTTGGGGTGTGTTTCACATAAACTGTATAAATGTTATGTTTTTGTTACTAAATCACAGAGGGGAAGTGCACTAGGGGTGGAAAACTCTATAATAATGTGTTTTCAGTGATCCTAATTCAATATTCTGTACTTGCTCTAGCAATGGTTATATAGTCTTCAAGTTAGTGTCAAAGGATGGTTAAAGTGCGTACGATTACAATGATAGTACTTCATACAGTCATTTGAGTAAATAGAAGTTAAGAGCATGAAAAGGTTGACAGTGAGGTTTGTTTTGCCAGAATATGCCCGTGTGGGAGAATTAAGCACAACAAAACAAACCGCACTTTAAGGGTTAATAAGTATTAATTAATAGTCACTATACCTACTCCTCTCTGGGGGAAAAAAGGGTATCAATATACGATTAAATGATTTACTGTGGTGTTTGTCATTTTTTCTGATATCTTTTGATAAGTTATTCATCAATTTGTACCATCACTGAGTAGAAATTGTTAAGCAAATATTTTAGGGTCAATAATAAAGTTCTTTGCAATTTGATTCATTATTCACCAAAATAAATAGTTGCATCCATTAAAACATCCATTTTTTTCTGATGACAATCAGCTACTTTGATCTTCCATTGTTTGTTTATTCCATTCCATTGTCTTTCATCATATTTCAATCACAGAAAACAAACAATTTTACTAATACCGACACTACAACTTCCATCTGTCATAATAAAAGCCAGAAGTAGAATAGTTAGGTAGTTTTCTTGTTTTGCCACAGGCTAATTTATACATGTAAAAATCTGCACCTGTCAGTCAAGTATACAAACTAGTTTCATCACAGAATGGATTATATTTTGCTCTCACAAGAAGAAGAGAAAGTTTATGTTTACTAAAGTCTATCCATCACATGCTGATACTGCAGCTTATGAACTGGCAGACTATAACACAACTATAATAGTTATAATACAACTTTTGCCATCACTGCAGGTATAAGTCTAGTTTCCACCACAGCATAAAGGTTATCCTATTAACTCATAGGTAATAGTAGAGGAAGTCTCAGTTTGCTAACAAGTGCTAACACCACGGTAGGGCTTTATTAATAATGTCACCCACTGGAAAAATAATACTTCAAAGCAGCTTTTCATTTCTCGTTACCACATTTCATTGCTATATTCACACTTGTTTTGCTTTCTATAATTCTTTTCCATGGGTTTCCAAAAGTCTTGAGAGTTAGTAGAAGCCACATGACAACAGAAACAGTTGGTTGAGTAGGAAACAAGGGGAAGAGTGCATAAGTAAATCAACATGGTGGCTTTTCATAGTCGCAAAGGTGATGCGGAGCTCTGTATTCACCTAATTGTTAACTTACATTACCTTTTCATTACAACAATCTTTGACTATCCTCGGTAAGCCGAAAGCTGGCATGGCAGGTACGTCTAACACTTTGGTGACTGGTTATCAAACGATTAAGCAGAATTCGTAGAAACTTATAAGAGAGAGGTTTACCTCTACTACTTTTCATTATTTCTCTCCTTTATTCTGCTATTAAAGTTAATCCAACCATTAAACAATTTCACAAAGAAAAAATCGGGCTCTGGCGATATACTACGATGGTGAGTGAAATTCAAAGAAGTCGTCGAGGTTGTTGAAATGTTACAGTTGATACCTTTACAGTATTTTATCGCAAGGAACAAATGGCTACTACCGATAAAGATAACCTTGTTGACAGAGTGAATATAACAGGCGTGAAATTGCTATATTACAGTATCTTCCGTGAAGCCGAAATGTTGCATGACTAATAACAAACGCACTATGCCATACACTTCAATATAATCATCGTAGATAGATAGAATTGAAAAAAATAATAAAATACCGACTGTAATAACTGAATCCTTTTTTAGTCATTGCCATTTATATATATGATTTGTTTGATTTTAATAAGTTAATGGATTATTATTTATGCTTTTTGCGTGTTTATACATTTTTTTTTTCTGCCAAGTTGTTTGTTGAGAAAACTAGTAGAGTCACACACTGGCAGCCTTTTGAATTAGGACTCAATAAGAACATTCTTGCCGAGAGATGATGATGAATGAAGAAAAGTGAAGAAAATAATAACAGGTGACAGACATATAGCCAAATGAACAGACAGAGATAAGAGTAGAATTTTTTCCTTTGGTGAGATCAACAAATTTGGTCAATTCGCAGAAGACATACATCACGCCACATGTTTACTTTTCTTCCACTCATTCTACTTTCAACCTCACCTATATCCTCAATTTGTTTTTTTTTTCCCTCAACAATCTCTACATCTTGCTCTTTCTTATACCTACTAGTATTTCTTTCTTCAATAATCGCCATTATTCTTTCCTTCAATAATCATATTTATTCTTTCAGCTAATAATATAACTATATATATATATATATATATATATATATATATATATATATATATATATATATATATATATATATATATATATATATATATATATATATATATATATATATATATATATATATCTCTCTCTCTCCTTCTCTCTCTCCTTCCTCTCTCTCTATAGATATATATATATATATATATATATACTTGATATATATATATATAGATATATATATATATATATATATTTATATATATATATATATATTTATATATATATATATATATATATATATAAATATATATATATATATATATATATATATATATATAATATATATATATATATATATATATATATATCTATATATATATATATATATATATATATATATATGTGTGTGTGTGTGTGTGTGTGTGTGTGTGTGTGTCTCCTATATATCTATCTGTCTACTCATCTATCTATATATATACATATATCAATATATATATATATATATATATATATATATATATATATATATATATATATAATTCTCATTGCAATGGGTTCTCTTTTCCGTTTCTCAACTCGCATATTTTGACTATCATCAAATGATTTTAATTTCCTCACTTCTGTTTCGTTCAACTTCATTCTTTATCATCTATTATTTCATCGCCATGGATTGTCTAATGGTGATGCAGTAATTCTTTTTTTTTCCTTTCATGTTGTGACATGTCTCATTTCCTCGTTTCCTATTTTGTCCTTTTTTATTGTTGTTCTTATTATATTTTCATCGTCACGAACTGGCTGCTGTCAAGCATTTTATCTTCCTTAATTTATTCTCCGTGCTCCTGGGCCCCTCGTTTTCTTAGATGTATTTGTGCATCACCAGGATACCTCACTCAGTGACTCAGGGCAGATCAGCTCAAAAGTTCTATTCAGCGACATTTCTTTCAAGATGAACTCGACGACTAATGGCAAGTTGAAATTCATAACGACGCATCATCCCATCTCTTTCACGTTGCTTATTTACTTTTATATCAATCTATTGCCGCTTCCTAGTGCAGTGGTTAACGTGCCCAACTATGAATCTGCGGGCATGGGTTCAGATCCCAACAGTCGGCTTTGCAGCTCATCCAATTCTTCATCCTTCCTTTCAGAATTGGTCAATAAATGTGTACTGGGGAAACCTGGGGAAGGTAAACAGAATGTTGCATTGGCCTTGGAGTCCCGGAGTGATGGGTTCCCCCTACTACAACCTCAAGGGCCAATGGTTTATAAGACATATGAACACCGCAGTCCATTGGGAAGAAGAGGAAGTGAGAGGAGGAAAAAAAATAGAATGAGGACTTGTGAGAGGAAGTGGATGTAAAGATATGAATATATTTCTCACCCTTATTTCCTATACTTTCTTTCTTGTTCCAGTTTCATTTACCTCCATTCCGTTTCAGTTTCAGTTTCACTTCCATTCCTTTACTGCTGACGGTGAGGAAAGAGATGTAGAACGAACAGCAAAGAAAGTGGAGAAAAAGGAATGAGGATGAATGATTTATTCTCTTTTCACCACATCATAATCTAAGTGCTGACGGAGAATTTCAAGATTTTTTTCCAGTAGTATTTCTCATAATTCACCATTTCGCTTCCCAAAACACGAAATTGCCATGTCATTTCCTCCTAAATACTAAATAACTTCACACCATTTCGTTCTAAACATAAAAAATTCACATCCTTTCACCTAAACGCGTTATTTCATCCTGACACAACATTTTCTTTTTTTTTCTTCACATCTTTTTGTTTAATATGCGTTTCTATCGCACTGTTTTCGTCCTGTACTTTTTTTTTCCATTTCGCTCAAAAAACAGAAGTTATTTCCACTTATTTCTTGTCCAACATAAGCACAGTTATTTTGTCGCTTTCAGTTCGTCCTAAACACACAAGGTTTTTCAAAGATTTCCTTCAAAATACAAGTTTTATATACCTTTTGGTCCTATACACACCAGCTTTTGTTTTTACATTACTTCGTCCTAAGTACTATAATTTCATCTACACACAAACACATAATTTCTTCACATCATTTCGTCCTACTCCACCATTAAATTTCCTTTTCTTCCTATACTTTCTTTCGTTCCAGTTTCATTTACCTTCATTCAGCCTTCAGTTTCGCTTCCCATTCCCTTTACTGATGACGGTGAGGAATGCGATGTATGAGAGACAGCAAGAAAGTGGAGAAAAGAAATGAAGGATGAATGATTTAGTTATATGATGTGGGAGAAGAGGAGCAAGGAAGGAGGAGGAAAAGAGTGAAGGACCTGTGTGAGAGAGGATCCATTGAGAGAGAAGAGGAAGTGAGAGGAGGAAAAAAATAGAATGAGGGACTTGTGAGAAGTGGATGTAGTAAGATGAGAGAGAGAAGAGAATACAAAAGAAATAGAATGATGAAAAACGAGAACGGAAGAGAGAAAAGGAAAGAGGAAGAAAAACAAGTAGATAACTCACTAAATAGATGGATCAAAGTAGAGGAGAGAGAGACTCAGGAGAAGAGTTAAGAGGAACAAACAGAATCTTAACCCTCATCCCAAGCACTTAGGTAACATTCAAAAGCTCTCGTCAGGAACAAGGCAGGACCAGTATTGGAGGGATGGGCAGTCACACAGGTGAGGCAGGCGATCAAGTGTGCATCTCCCCACCTGGTCTGCCTCCCTCCTCCTCTTCATCACCTGTCCGCCTGCCAACATACCCTTCAGGTGTGTGTAAGTCCACCACCACGGCCTGATCACGTGTTGGACCTGTAATCATCCAGCAGCTACCCTCCCGACTTTGCGTCAAATGCCCTTTATCGTCGATCTCACATGTTTGTAGTTTGTGTTTGTGTGTGTGTGTGTGTGTGTGTGTGTGTGTGTGTGTGTGTGTGTGTGTGTGTGTGTGTGTGTGTGTGTGAGAGAGAGTGTGTGAGATTATTTTTGTTATCAGGAGAGACATAAGCAAGGAGAGAGAGAGGAGAGAGAGAGAGAGAGAGAGAGATGGGGTGGAGGAGGGGCGACCGGGCAACAGACACAGACAGAGACAATTGACAGGCAGAAGACACACAGCAGACAAATGACGGAGCTATCTACCCGACTCTTTCGCATATGTAATATTGTCAAAACCAGAACCACCAGTGCAGCCAAATTACACCATAAAAATAGAAAAATAGCTGACATAAGAAAACTCTAAATAGGTGCTGGCAAGTGGTAAGGTTTAGCAACGGGGTATGGGGGGAGGAGGAGGGAGGAGGAGGATTACCTGGACTCAGGTAATTAGGGCGTGGCATTGACGCTTAAGTAGAAGGTATACGTCTACAGGTGATA
>NC_066519.1:10730083-10800083 GCF_024679095.1 Eriocheir sinensis
CACCAAATCTAGGAATGGATGTCCAAAGCTCCCAAATTCAGGTTTTTAACGTTAATTTCATGCACCCATATTTGTTGCCGAATGACGCCTACGCCTACGTTGCCTCAGCCACAGCGACGCTGCTATTTCAGCGACAGCGTATACGTCCATACACGTGGAAGCCTGCCTTGGTACTGCCTTTTGAATGTTGACTCAAAATTCAGTCAGTTGGAACTATGCTGATTCAAAATTACTTCAGTCAAACGATTCTTCATGAATGGAATCGATTCGAGTCGCTTGGTGTAAACGCAGCCTAAACCTGCGATGCGTAACTTCTACTTCTATGACATATTGTTACGAATGTGCTGTATGTGAATGATTGTATGTGTAATGTGATGGAATTGTAGCATGATGCAATGTTAGCTCAGCATGGTGCAACTCAACTTGTTGGGACAAGAGAGACAGAGGGGAGCCCGGGGCCGCCGGCCGCCGGGCAGGAAGTGCTGAGTCGGCTGTTGCGAACAAGGGTGGCTGAGGGGCAGTTGAGGGTGGCGTGTCTGGGCTCAGAGAGTGTTGAGCTGCTCCGCTCGCGAGCTGTGTGCATCCGGTGTGCGTGTCTGCCGTGCCCCTGTACTGTGCCTGATTAACTAACTGTTCTGTGCCCTTGAAAGTTGCTGTACTGTGTGAGGAACCTGTCATTAAACTAGAACGTAGTGTTGAACGTGTATCCTTTGTGTCCTGCCTCGTTCCCTCGGTGTTCGGTGTGGGCCGCTGTGAGTGACTGGTGCCCGTGGGGTTGTTCTGAGGATCACGCCACCTGCCTGCCCGTTGATGGTGGGTGTGAGGATAAGTGAACAGTGAAGTGCGCTGTGTCGTCATGGCGTCCCAAAATGGCCGCCGTGAGGGTGAGGAGGAGGGCAAGCCGAGGCTGTAACGGGTGATGCGAAGCCGAGCCAGATGGACTTGTACGCTGCCATGCTGGCCAGTCTGAGGCAGGAATTGGATCAGAGGGCAGATGAAAGGGCACGCGAGCAGGCTCAGAGGGCAGACGAGCAGGCCCGCCATCTTGCCGAGGTCCTCTAGAGCTGTTTCTCGTCGCTGAAGGTGGAAACCCAGCAGTACACCGACCAGGGCTGCGACAGCGCGAGGAGTGAACGGCTGGAGGAGGTGCGGACCCAGGAAGGCGAGGTCCGAGGCCTGAGGGAGGCGGAGAGGCAGCTGCGAGTGGTGGCACCGTCGCACGCGGAGGAAGAAGGCTCAGTTCTGGCAGGAAGCGCCGGGGCGGCGGTCCTGCTGGGGCCTATCAGGGGCCCCTGGCAAGGACTCCTGGAGCCTGGTAGCGTCGTGGCGGAACCAGTAGCTGCCGCAGGAGGTTGGGGAGCCCCCGCCTCGTTGCCTCCCTCACCCCCTCCCTCTCCTCCATGCCAGCCGGCTCGCAGGTCACGTAGTCCGCTCTCCCATGGCAGCAGCGAGAGGTGGCAACGTGGTGCGGGGAGGAACAAGAAGCGTCACGTGTGCTGGCGGCGGGTGCACGGGTGGCGGACTGGCGGGGCTCCGCTTGGGGCCCCTGAAGCCTGGTGGCGTCGTGGCGGAGCCGGTGGAGGCTGCAGGAGGCTGGGGAGCCGTCGGAGCCGCTCCCTTGGGTCCATCTGGTGCTGGAGTCGGACCCATTAACCCTGCCTCGTTGCCTCTCTCACCGCCTCCCTCTCCGCCATGCCGGCCGGCTTGCAGCCCACGTGGTCCGCCCGCTCCCCTCTGCGGCCCCCCAGCCTCCCGGCGCTCAGGGAGGTTTAAGCCAGCGGGGCACGACGGGGAGTTGGCATGGGAGGCCCAGTTCAAGATGCCAGCTGCTGCCCAGGGCTGGGGCGAGGCTGAGGAGGCGCTGCTGTTGGCATCACCGCTGCGGGGCTCAGTGGACGAGCCCGGCCGCTTGGTGGGGAGCGCCGAGAGGACCTTGGGGCGGCTTGACATGCCGGCCGCTACACGACTCCAGGACGCGCCACAGGGCCTGTGTGGCGTCACGGGGCACTGCGTGCAGTCTGAGGGCCCAGTGGAGGCTCGTATCGGCGTAGGCAGCGCTGTGGAGCGCCGGCCGATGGACGTCGCCGATCGAGACGAGCCGTGCGTGCTGGGCCTCGACTACCTGCCGCAGGGCGAGGCCTGTGCCGACCTTGGACGGGAGCTGGAGAGGCTGCGCGGACAGGTGCCTTTGCTCCCGAAGGTCGGCTGTGCAGAGGTAGTGGCGGCGGAGCGACTGCACCTTGTCCCGGGGACGGAGGCCAGGGTCCTGTGTTGCCGGTCGGACGCGATGCCAGCGGAAGGCGCGGTGGAGTCCACGGAGGGCATGCAGCTGCCTGATGGTGTGGCAGCCGGACGGAGTCTCGAAGGAGCGGGGGAGGAGTCAGTCACGGTGCTGGTGACTAACTCCTCCGACGAGGCTCGGAAAGTACCCGCTGGTGCCAAGCTGGGCACCTGTGAGGAGGTGGAGCAACAAGAGGAGGCGTCGGGGAGCGCGGAGTCGGCCGCTGTGAGGCCGCTGCCCGACTTCCTGGAGGATTCGGCGCACCGGAGCGCCGCTCACCTGACGGAGGCGCAGACGAAGGTGCGCCACACCCTGGCTCGGTGCGCGGACGTGTTCAGCGGGGGTGGATTGGACCTGCTGGGCTGCACGGGGTTGGTGAAGCACAACATCAGCACGGGAAATGGTGCACCCACCAGGAGCCCGCCCCGACGTGTCGTGCCGGCCAGGCGGGAGGAACTGCAGCGCGCCGTCAACGAGCTGGCGGCGCAGGGGGTGATGGAGCGGACAGACAGTCCGTGGCCCTCAGCAGTCGTTCTGGATATGAAGAAGAACGGCACGCAGCACTTCTGTGCGGACTGCCGGGCGCTGAGGGACGAGACTGGCGAGGACTCTCACCCCCTGCCGTGGACCGACGACTCGCTGACGAGGGCCTTGGAGTTCGGGGCATTGACGACGATCAGCGGCCTAGCGGCGGCCGCCCCGCCCTGCCATGACCTCCGGGGCCGGATGGCGAAGGTGAAGATGAAGGCAGCGTCGATGAAGGCGAGCCCGGAGGGTCTCCGTGGCTCTTGCGGGGGCTGTGGCAAGAGGGGGCATAGGTGCAGTCGGTGCCTGGGGGAGCGAAGGACGCGTTCCCTCGACCGGCTGAGCCCCGACGCCCTCCAGCCGCGCTGTAAGGACTGTGGCCAGTCAGGCCACCGCTTGAGTGCCTGTCCCAGGTCCAGGGACGCGGCGCGGGCGGGAAGCGCGGACGGGCTGGAGAAGGGAGTCGACTTCCAGCCGTCTCCCGCTCTCGGGCCCCGCCTTGAGTAAGCTGCCGCCGCCCGACCAGCGTGTTGCCTATGGGAGGATCAGCGGTTGTAGCCACGACGCGTGACAGTGGACACCGGGGGCTGAGGAGTGCTCGGCGCGGCCTGACCCGGGGTAGTGTTTGCTGCTGGAGGGGCCAGTGGAGGCTCGTATCGGCGTAGGCAGCGCTGTGGAGCGCCGGCCGATGGACGTCGCCGATCGAGACGAGCCGTGCTTGCTGGGGCTCGACTACCTGACGCAGGCCAGTAAGGCTCGTGGTGGCCTCGGACGGGTGCTGGAGAGGGTGACCGGAGAGGTGCCCTTTGCTCCAAGGAGGTTTTTGAGCATGGCTGCGTGGGGAGGTAGTCACAGCCGGGCGAGGGCACCTTGCCCCGAGGGTGGAGGCCAGGAGCCGGTGTCGACTGTCCCGAGCGTCACGTGGAGTGGATGGCGTGGAAGAGCCCACTGAGGACTGGCGGCTGGTCGACGGCGTGGCTGACAGGCGGAGCCCCTTGGGGGCGCGAGAAGAGACTGTGGAGGACGTGGTGGAGGACAGACTGATTTATGTGTATTGCATGTATTTTTCTGTGTTCAATGTTCGGCCGGGAGCTCAGGCTACCGGTGGATTTGGCCACGGGGCGGCCCCCCGACGTGAGCTTGCCCACCGTCACCTCTGGCTTCGCAGCGGCACTGCAGGAAAGCCTGGCTGAGGTGCACCGACGCGTACGGGGCAAGCTCAAGGTGGCAGGCCAGGCCATGAAATGAAGGAGACATACGACCGGCGCAAGAGGGACGTGAGCCCCAGCAGCAGCGAAGGGGACGTGTCAGAGGTCGACCAAGGGGCGAACGAGAACATGGGCGGTGCGGGCGAAGCGGCAGATGTCAGTGACGACCCTGAGCAAGAACTTGGGGCCGACGACGCGGCTCTGAGTGCCACCGCCTGCCTGCCGCCCGCTTCCCAGCGGCGCCCTCGGCGAGAGAGGCGTCGGCCGGGATGGTTAAGAGACTTTAGTGATGTCCCAGGGGACTGATTAGTTTGATTTATTTCATGTGTTTTGTTTGTTGAATGTTGGAGCAGCCGGGTCGACTGCCTTCTGAAGGAGGGGATAGTGTTACGAATGTGCTGTATGTGAATGATTGTATGTGTAATGTGATGAAATTGTAGCATGATGCAATGTTAGCTCAGCATGGTGCAACTCTACTTGTTGGGACAAGAGAGACAGAGGGGAGCCCGGGGCCACCGGCCGCCGGGCAGGAAGTGCTGAGTCGGCAGTTGCGAGCAAGGGTGGCTGAAGGGCAGTTTGAGGGTGGCGTGTCTGGGCTCAGAGAGTGTTGAGCTGCTCCGCTCGCGAGCTGTGTGCATCCGGTGTGCGTGTCTGCCGTGCCCCTGTACTGTGCCTGATTAACAAACTGTTCTGTGCCCTTGAAAGTTGCTGTACTGTGTGAGGAACCTATCATTAAACTAGAACTTAGTGTTGAACGTGTATCCTTTGTGTCCTGCCTCGTTCCCTCCTCCCCCCGGTGTTCGGTGTGGGCCGCTGTGAGTGACTGGTGCCCGTGGGGTTGTTCTGAGGATCACGCCACCTGCCTGCCCGTTGATGGTGGGTGTGGGGGGGTGGCATAACAATATGTAAAAGGTATCACAAATGAGAAAAAAAATCAATACCTCAACAAAAGATGCCAGTTTATCTGGAAAGCATAATATAATACAGAAAACTGGGTCTACTATAAAAAAGAAGTTTTGTTATTCCAATGTAATTCAAAACAAAGTTATGAATATTGAAAAAAAACTTCTTCAATAATCTCTGACACAGATGCGGTATTATAATAAATTAAATTATGAACCTTTGGTTGGACCGCTGTACAACCTACGACCTGGGGAAAATAATGTTCGTTGTTTTTTGGTCTACAAAAAAACATCTGTAATGTCAATTTTAGGAACTTTATACACTAAAGCAATTAATAAATCACGAACACAGACTATACTTGTTCATATGTATTAATACGGCTAGCCATTCTTATCTGAGATTGTCCGTAACCAAACCAAAACAAACCTTCTTTTGACCTGTAGCGCTCTGTATCGGTTCTTAGGTCATCCTCCTCTCGGTCCTCTCTTCTTATTCACACACTTTGCTTTTCAATAGTATTGTGTTACGTATCTTTCCTCACTGTAATACGCTTTTGTATTATAATTTTCTGTTTGTTGCTGAAATAATTTTTTTTTTTTTACAGCAAAGGAGACAGATGAAGGGCTTAAAAAAAACAATAATAAAAAAAAAGCCCGCTACTTACTGCCCCTAAAAAGATTAGAGAGGAGTGGCCGAAAGAGAAGTCAATTTCGGGAGGAGAGGTGTCCTGGTACCTTCCTCTTGAAAAAGCTCAAGTCGTAGGCAGGAGGAAATATAGATGAAAGAAGATTGTTCCAGAGTTTATCAGCGTAAGGGATGGAAGACTGAAGATGTTGGTTAACTCTTGCATAAAGGGTTTGGACAGTATAGGGATGAGCTTGAGTAGAAAATCGTGTGTGGCGAGGCCACGGGAGGGGGCAAGGCATGCAGTTAAGGCGTCTTCTATTTAGAACACTGATCAGCTTTAGATCACTGGCCCGGATCTGAATCTGATCTGGATTTGCTCTGGGTAAATAGTACGCAGAGCAACAGATCAAAACAAAGCGCGCGCGCGCACACACAGACATCGCTCCGGTAGCTTAATCGGTTAGAGCTCCGCGCCACAAGGCTTCAAGGCCAAACAGGCGGCGGTTCGAGCCCCGCTCAGGCCGGATTCTTTCCGTTGACTAGGAGTGGTTATTGTCCCTCCTTGAACAAGGGGGATGGGGTGTGTGGTGTGTGAGGTCCTGGCAGTCCCCAGAAATCGACGATAATGAGCACTTCCTCACGTTGGTGTGGCCTGTATATCCAATTCCGTTGTGTAATACTTCTATTTTACATTTTACTGCCTACAAAAACCATTTCTGCAACATCATCTTATTATATGCTCCTCACTCATTATGGGAGGCGCTCTTGGGTTGTATACTTGAAATAAAGTCGGAGGAGATACTGAGTGTAACCGCGTGAGAGCTGGACGCGAGTGTCGTCTGCTACAACCCACCTCGGCCTCTGGATCAGGCAGATCAGGATCCGGATCACCCAGATCATGAGAATCCAGATCTCAGTGGTAAATAGAACACGGGGTCTCCAGCCAGATCATTGATCTAAAACGGATCCTTGTAAATATAAGAGGTTTTCAAGTTCAGAGGAGCAGTCACCATGAAAATACCGATAAAGGATAGAAAGAGAGGCAACATTGCGGCGGAATTTAAGAGGTAGAAGACTATCAGTAAGAGGAGGAGAGCTGATGAGACGAATAGCATTAGACTCCACTCTGTCCAGAAGAGCTGTGTGAGTGGAGCCCCCCCCCCCCCCCACACACACATATGAGATGCATACTCCATACGAGGGAGGACAAGGCCCCTGTATATGGATAGCAACTGTGCGGGGGAGAACTGGCGGAGACGATACAGATCAAACAAACTCGAGAAGCTAATTTAGTGAGAGAGATGTGAAGTTTCCAGCCAAGATTTTGAGTTAAGGATAGACCGAAGATATTTAGTGTTGAAGAAGGTGACAGCTGAGTGTTGTCGAAAAATAGGGAATAGATGTTTGGAAGAATGTGTCGAGTTAATAGGTGGAGAAATTGCGTTTTTGAGGCATTGAAGAACACAAGGGTCCTTTTACCCCAATCAGAAATGATAGCGAGGTCTGAGGTTAAGCGTTATGCAACCTCCAGTCTAGAGTCATGTAATTCATGTTGAGAGGGTCTTCTATTGAAAGCAGTTGAATAATGCAGAGTGGAGTCGTCAGCGTATGAGAGGATAAGACAGTTTGTTATGGAAAGATGATTATAGATGAATAACAGGAAGAGAGTGGGTGATAGGACAGAGCCCTGTGGAGCACCACTGTTGATAAGTTTAGGGGAAGAACTGTGACCGTCTACCACTCCAGAGATAGAACGGCCGGAAAGGACACTGGAGATAAAGGAACAGAGAGAAAGTTAGAATCCGAAAGAGGGCAGTTTAGAAAGCAGACTTATGCCAGACTCTAGCGGAAGCTTTCGATAAATCTAGCGCAACTGAGAAAGTTTCACCGAAACGGCTAAGAGATGATGACCCAGAATCAGTTAAGAGAGCAAGAAGATCGACAGTAGAACGCTCCTTGCGGAGCCCATACTGGAGATCTGATAGAATGTCAGAAGTTGAAAGGTGCTTTTGAATCTTCGGGTTAAGCATTGATTCAAAAGCTTTAGATAGGCAGGAAAGTATAGCAATAGGGCGGTAGTTTAGAGGGTTGGAGCGGTCACCCTTCTTAGGCACAGGCTGTATGAAGGCATACTTCCAGCAGGAAGGAAAGGTAGTTGTTGACAGGCAGAGGCGAAAGAGTTTGACCAGGCAGGGTATCAACACGGAGGCACAGTTTTTAAGGACAATAGGAGGCACTCCATCAGGTCCATAAGCCTTCTGAGAGTTGAGGCCAGAGAGGGCATGGAAAACATCATTTGGAAGAATCTTAATAACAGGCATAAAGGAGTCGGAGGGGGGATGAGTAGGAGGAATATACCCAGAATCGTCCAGAGTGGAGTTGTTACAGAAAGTTTGAGCGAAGAGTTCAGCCTTGGAGATAGATGAGACACTCTACGGAGACGGAAGATCAGTTTACCCTAAGGTGAGGTATATAAGGTGAGAAGGGAGCTGAAGAAGTCCAATTGAGGAGATATTTTGCCTAGATCCTATGTCCTCACTAACTGTTTCCTATTGTCTCACTCAACACCGGAGAGTAGTTCAGCATGCTCTCTAAAGACAGATCCTCTCTTTATCCACACCACACGACATTCAAACAACATATACATCTTTTCCCAAATTAAAATTTCAAATGGCGCAATTATATAAGCCTCGGAGTCCCCTGCCTTGGGAGACCACAAATTTTAGGAGGACTCCTTCTGGTTGCTGAAGAGAGGTGTCTTGATAACTCCTCGATCCTCTTTCTTCTGAATTTCTGCAACAATCGCGGTCTTCGCTCTAATTTTCTTTTTGTGGAACATCATCTCTCCTCCTCTAAACTTCACCTTCTCTTCCTTACCGAAACACAGGTTTCTTAGGCTACTGATAGCAATTTCTACTCTGTTCCCTCCTACTATCTCTATCCTAAATTTCAATCCAAAGCTGGATGTTGCGCCTAAGTGCGCAACGACATCACTTGCTCTCGTGCCCACGACCTTGACTCTTCTGAATTTTCCACCATCTGGCTAAGACTTCACTGTCATTCTATTACTAAATACATCTGTGCTGTTTATCTCTCACCTAACTCTACCAACTATGTAAAATTCTTTGACTATTTGAATTCTAAAGTGGAGCACATCGTGACCCAATCTCCCTTCGCTGAAATCTCCATCCTAGGAGATTTCAATGTTCATCACCAGCTTTGGCTTTCATCCTCTTTCACTGACCATCCTGGTGAACAAGCCTACAACTTTGCTATCCTCAACGACCTAGAGCAGTTGGTCCAGCACCCTACACGTATTCCCGACCGTCTTGGAGATCGGCCCAACATTCTAGACCTCTTCCTTACCTCAAACCCTTCTGCTTATTCTGTCAAACTGTTCTCTCCGTTGGGCTCCTCCTATCACAATCTTATTTCTGCATCCTGTCCTATCGCTCCTGTACACCCTCTTGACCCACCGAAGAGGCGATGCTTCTGGCATTTTGCTTCAGCTCGGTGGGACGACCTGAGGATGAACTTTTCCGATTTCCCGTGGAATGATTATTGCTTCCAGAATAGAGACCCCTGTGTGTGCTCAGCGCATCACAGAGGTTATTGTCTCTGGAATGGAGGCATACATTCCTCGTTCTTTCTCTACTCCTCACGCTAAAAAGCCTTGGTTTAATCACGCTTGTTCTCGTGCTGTCAATGATAGAGAGGTAGCTCACAAAGGTACCAGAGCCTTCAAACCAATGCTAATTATGAACTTTACATTTCTGCCCGAAATCGTGCCAAATCTATTCTCCGACTAACCAAAATTCTTTCATTAATAGAAAATGTCAAACCTTGCTTTTCTAACTCTTCCTGTGACTTCTGGCATCTAGCCAAAACATCTCCTCCAACTTCACTTCTTCATCTTTCCTCCACTCAGTCCTGACGGCAACACTGCTGTCTCATCTATCTCTAAGGCTGAACTCTTCTCTCAAACTTTTCTAAAACCCACTCTGGACGATTCTGGGCATATTCCTCCTACTCATCCCCCTCTGACTCCTTTATGCCTGTTATAAAGATTCTTCAAATGATGTTTTCCATGCTCTCTCTGGCCTCAATCCTCAGAAGGCTTATGGACCTGATGGAGTGCCTCCCATTGTCCTTAAAAATTGTGCTTCTGTGCTGACACCCTGCCAGGTCACAAGCTTTCGCCTCTGCCTATCAACATCTACCTTCCTTCTTGCTGGAAGTATGCCTTCATACAGCCTGTACCTAAGAAGGGTGACTGCTCCAATCCTCAAACTACTGTCCCATAGCTTTACTTTCTTGTCTATCTAAAGCTTTTGAATCAATCCCAACCGGAAGATTCAAAAGCACCTTTCCACTTCTGACCTTCTATCTGATCGCCAGTATGGGTTCCGCAAGGCGTTCTACTGGTGATCTCCTAGCCTTCTTAACTGACTCTTGGTCATCCTCTTAGCTGTTTCGGTGAAACTTTTGCTATTGCGCTGACATATCAAAAGCTTTTGATAGGGTCTGGCACTCATCTTTGCTTTCTAAACTACCTCCTACGGATTCTGTTCCTCTCTGTATTTCTATCTCCAGTTTCCTTTCCGGCCGATCTATTTCTGCTGTGGTAGACGGTCACTGTTCTTCCCCAAATCTATTAACAGTGGTGTCCCACAGGGTTCTGTCCTATCTCCCACTCTTTTCTGTTGTTCATTGATGATCTTCTTCCAAAACGAACTGTCCTATCCATTCCTACGCCGATGATTCCACTCTGCATTATTCAACTTCTTTAATAGAAGACCCACCTTCAGGAACTTAACGACTCAAGGCTGAGGCTGCAGAACGCTTAGCCTCAGACCTTACTATTATTTCCGATTGGGGCAAGAAGAACCTGTGTCCTTCAACGCCTCAAAACACAGTTTCTCCACCTATCCACTCGACACAATCTTCCAAACAACTATCCCCTATTCTTTGACAACACCCAGCTATCACCCTCCTCAACACTAAACATCCTCGGTCTATCCTTAACTCAAAATCTCAACTGAAACTTCATATCTCATCTCTTACTAAATCAGCTTCCCTCGAGGCTGGGCTTTCTGTTCTGTCTCCGCCAGTTCTTCTCCCATGCACAGTTGCTGTCCATATACAGGGGCCTTGTCCGCCCTCGTATGGAGTATGCATCTCATGTGTGGGGGGGCTCCACTCACACAGCTCTTCTGGACAGAGTGGAGGCTAAGGCTCTTCGTCTCATCAGCTCTCCTCCTCATACTGATAGTCTTCACCTCTTAAATTCCGCCGCAATGTTGCCTCTTCTATCTTATATCGATATTTCCACGCTGACTGCTCTTCTGAACTTGCTAACTGCATGCCTCCCCCCCTCCTGCGGCCATGCTGCACTCGACTTTCTACTCATGCTCATCCCTATACTGTCCAAACCCCTTATGCAAGAGTTAACCAGCATCTTCACTCTTTCATCCCTCACGCTGGTAAACTCTTGAACAATCTTCCTTCATCTGTATTTCCTCCTGCCTACGACTTGAACTCTTTCAAGAGGAGGTTTTTTTTATGTGTTTGCTTTTGTGTCTTGAGCTGTCTCCTTTGCTGCAAAAAATATATATATATATATATATATATATATATATATATATATATATATATATATATATATATATATATATATATATATATATATATATATATATATATATATATATATATATATATATATATATATATATATATATATATATATATATATATATATATATATATATATATATATATATATATATATATATATATATATATATATATATATATATATATATATATATATATATATATATATATATATATATATATATATATATATATATATATATATATATATATATATATATATATATATATATATATATATATATATATATATATATATATATATATATATATATATATATATATATATATATATATATATATATATATATATATATATATATATATATATATATATATATATATATATATATATATATATATATATATATATATATATATATATATATATATATATATATATATATATATATATATATATATATATATATATATATCATTATTCCACAAGACGTTTTTTACGCACTCGTTTAAAACTTGTGAGTCATCAAGTACTGCTTCACTATTACCTTTAACTGAAACCCGAAAGTACTTTTGAATTGATGTCTCGTCTTTTTTTATTGATCATCTGTTCATACATAATTCTTTCTGTCATACATTCCCTCTAAAACCTAACAACTGACTTTCGTACTTCAATCACAGCTAACGTGTCCCTCTTTCATCCCTTCTGACTATCTTTGCAATTACCAAATCCTATTACAGTGACAAAGACTGTCAGCACGAGATTTCCCTTTATCATAGGTTCAAAGCATTGCTCTACTCTTTTATACGCGAGAATTATTTTCTCGAAGAGTAATACTTTCTTTTTTCAAAATTTTCAACATCAGGTACTCTTCTTACGAGAGTTTTATTTTTTTCTCTAAGTTAACAGAAAATCCTCACTCACTTTTCAACTTGTAACTAAAATTGTTGAATGCTCATACGCTCTTCTACATTATGCTATTCTTTAGTCTGTTACACACACACACACACACACACACACACACATACACACGAGCACTTATCTTCGTCTGCACAAAGCCTCTGATATTTCATTTTTATCTAAGTCCGCACTGGATGTTTATGAGCAATTACCAGGAAGCGACCGATCGATCCCAGAGTTGTATCGGAAGGACAGGCAAGGGCAGAAGGCAGGGAGGATGGCAAGGCGAAGGCAGAGGGAGGTAGGAGCAAGGGGAGGCAGGAGCATGCAAGGAAGAGGCAGGGGACTCGAAGAGAGAGAGTAAGAGGCAGGGGAGAGGGAGTGGGGAGAGAGCACGTTTAATAGGTGTGTAAGTATCGGTTTCCGTTCAAAGTTTGATTGGGAGTCGTATTTGGGAAAGTTGTGAAGATGGCATGTCGGGGTGAATGATGCTTCTGTTGTGGTCAGGGGAGGAGGCGCAGAAAAGTGGGGAGACATGTAACAGTAAAGGTTGGGTAAGGCAAGGTAGGATGTGTGTGCAATGGGGAGGGTTTTAATGTGTTGAAATGTGTGTGTGTGTGTGAGTGTGTGTGTGTGTGTGTGTGTGTGTGTGTGAGAGAGAGAGAGAGAGAGAGAGAGAGAGAGAGAGAGAGAGAGAGAGAGAGAGAGAGAGAGAGAGAGAGAGAGAGAGAGAGAGAGAGAGAGAGAGAGAGAGAGAGAGAGAGAGAGAGAGAGAGAGAGAGAGAGAGAGAGATTACTTTCAACAGTTTAGCTACAACTACTTCTACCATATCTACTTATGTTGGCACTACTACTATTCCTATTACTACTGCTACCTCTACTACTGTTTTTATTCTGTTTTCGGCGGTAAGCTCTCTTGGTAGGACCTGATGGTCTGCCCTAGTCCGTTGTGGCTGCCCTAGTCCGCTGTGGCGCAGGCAAGTGTTTATAGTGACGCCATTTATTATTGGCTCATGCTGTCCCCCGGAGCTCATTCTTGATTCACTTTGACAGTTCTACTAGGGTTCGGGTTGAGAGGTGGTCTTCAGGACAGCATTTGGGTAATCTTGGGCCACTCGGGGGTAACTTGAAAAATCCCAGGTGCTAGCGGCGGATTCGAACCCACGTCGTCCATGACACGGCGAACGCGGGACCAACACGCTAACGAATCAGCCACCGCCTCCCCCAACTACTATTACTGCTATTACTACTACTACTACTACGACTGCTACTACTACTACGACTACTACTACTTTTACTGCTTCAACTACTACTACTACTACTGTTACTGCTGCTACTACTAGTTTATTTTACAGTAAAGAAAGCAGCTCAAGGGCGAAACATGAAAATAAAGTCTGTGACACAGTTCTTTCGGTTCCCTTTCCATTTCCAGATATGCCACACGGCAGGCAGCACTGCATGCAACCCACGGATCATGGCTTCACTCCCAGCTTTCAACATCTCTGGGCTGAGATTACATATCCCAGCACAGATGGAGCTTTTCGCTTGGGGGCTCTGCCCTGCACAACTGCTCAAAGTACTCGGTCCAATGAGCCTTCTATCCATCCGCATCTGATGCCATCTGCCCATCAGCCGTTCGGATAGTACTCACTAAAATGTGGATTTAGAGCGGAGCTTCTTCAGAGCCCGGAAGGTAGGTCTAAGGTCGTTTATATTTAAACAACCCTCGACGTCCTCAGCGAGATGGCGAGATGGCACTCTTAAGAATTTTAATAACAGGCATAGTGGAGTCAAAGGGTGGGGGTGGGGGGTGGGGGGGGGAGTAGGAAGAATATGTTCTGAATCGTCCTGAGTTGAATTTTAGAGAAAGTTTGAGCGAAGATTTCAGCATTAGAGACAGATGTGACATGACCATCAGGACTAAGGAAAGGTGGGAAATTAGAAGAAATTAAATTCTTAGAGATTTTTATTTTAGGCTGAATGCCAGAAGTCCCTGGAAGAATTAGTGAAAACAAAGTGTTGTAATTTTTTTATTGATAAAGTTTTCTTTTGGTAAGTCGGATAATAGGTTTGGCACAACTCCGGACAAATATATAAAGATCATGATTAATACATGCCCACTTACTTTTGTAAGCTGCCTCTCCGTGACTGATAGCACGAGAACAAGCGTTAGACACACACAGAAGGGACTCTCTCTTGGAAGCATTACTCATTCCATGGGAGATCGGAAATATACATCCTCATGTTGTCCCAATGAGCTGAAACAAAATGCCAGGAGCTCCGCCTCTTCAGTGGTCCCAGCGGCTGTACAGGAGCGATAGGGCTGAATGCGAAATTTACGTGGTGATAGGAGGAGCCCAAAATAGAGAAGTTTGATAGAATAAAATGAAGGATTAGAGGTTGTGTGTTGTAGTGATGTCCAGGTGTTGAAGTAAACACGTGAGAGTCCGTAGGTCCGTTTACTGCTACTTAAACTAGAGTACAGAGGCACAGAGATGGGAGGGCACGGAGGCCTCCCGTTGAGTCGAGCGCTACCCGGCAACTGACTGTCCCTTGTTGCCACCCGCCTGAGGGCGGCGTTGTTGCCACGTAGTGTGATATTTCGACATACCACACCTCCCTCCCCCCTTTAGCTCATAGTTCTGTCTTGAGCTACGTCTCCCTCGTCTGCTGGTATAGCCTCATCCTTGTTCAGGCGGCGGGAGCGGCGAGGAGTAGGTGCTTCTGGGTGGTCTTCGACGGCAGGTGTGAGGTCCTCGGCGGCGATGACAGCTGGGCGGAGGTGGCGCCGGTTCCGCCACAGAATACGGCCGCTCGGTAGCAGGATCTGGTACTGCCGTGACCTGCCACGGCCCATCACCTGCCCACCTTGTCCCAACGTATGGACGTGTGGTCCTGACTGCGGACCTGCTGCGAGATCTGCAGGTCAGGAAGGGGGCGGGCGTGCTGGTTGTAGCGCGACGTGGTGTCCTCGGCTCGCTGTGCTGCACGGCGGTCGCACTCCTCCGCCTTGGCCTGCCACTCCTGCTTGAATGACTCGGGGTGGCTGGCACGCACGTGCGGAGGGACGGCTGTACAAAATCTGGGCTGGGGAGCGTCCAGTGTGATTCGGGGTGTTGCGTATTTCGAGCAAACCCCTGTCGAACGGCTCGCAGTCGATGTTGCCTGAGGGAGCGACTTTCGTGATGAGGTGCTTGATTGACTTCACGGCTGCCTCAGCGTGTCCGTTCGACTGCGGGTGATAGGGTGACGTTACCACGTGCTTCACTCCCCAACGCGCCAGGAACTCGGTGAATTCCCGACTGGTGAACTGGGGTCCTCCGTCGGTACGTAAACGCACGGGGACTCCCACATCCCGGAAATAGCACCGGAACTGGCGGATGGTGGCGGCGGCTGTAGTATCCCTGCCACAGGGGGCGACAGCAGGCCAACCCGACAGACGGTCTGCGATGACAAGGAACGGCTTTCCAGCCACGGTGAAGTGGTCTGCCGACACGGACTCGAATGGGCGTGTGGGGCGGTCATCGTTGAGGTAGGGCTCCTTCTGTTGGCTCGGCAACATCGTCTGGCAGGCATCACAGGCGCGGACGACGTTGGTGATGTCTGAATTTATTCCGGGCCAGAACACCGTCTGCTGCCCGGCGTTTGCGGCTTCGGCTCCACGGTGACTGTCGTGCAAGCGGGCCAACACGGAGCGGCGCAGGGTGGCGGGGACCACGACGCGCGGGCCATAGAGCACAAGGTCACCGTCGCAGTACAGCTCGTCGCGTAGTTTCCAATACGGCAGGAGTGAGGATGGAGATCGTACCGATGGCTTAAACCCATTTCATACGCAGTCGAGCAGCCTGGTGGACGCCTCGTCGTCACGTGCGGCCTGCTGCAGTTCTTCCATCCTCCTGTCGTCTGTCGTGGCCTGTGTGTTGGGCTCGGCGAGTGTCTGGATAGCTCGGAGCGTAACCGCGGCCTGACAGAGATGTCGGAGAGCATGTCGTCGTCGCTGCTGGGGTGGCTGACTGGATGACGGGAGAGTGCATCGGCGATACATAGAGTCTTTCCCGCACGCCACCGTGCTGTGAAGATGTACGGCGACAGCTTCTCCTTGAGACGCTGGAGTCGAGGATTTTCAACAGCGTCAAGGGTGTAGTTGTTCAGAATTGGTATGAGCGGGCGGTGGTCAGTCACATGTTCGAAGTGGTGCAGCCCTTTCAGGTAGAAGCTGCACTTCTGCATTGCCCAGACTGCTGCCAACATCTCGAGCTCGATCGTGGCGTAGCGGGTCTCCGCGTCAGTAAGGAAGCGAGAGCCGCACTGAATGAGCCGGAACTTGCCTCCTCCGTGATCCTGCAGCAGAGCGTACCCGATGCCATTCAGCCGTGAGGCGTCGGTCTGCAGAGTGGTGGGTAGCTGGGGGTCGAACATTGCCAACTGTGGTGGGGTCGATAAGGCTGCCTTGACCCTCTGGAAGGCTTCCTCGTGGTCGACAGTCCACACGAATGCACGTCGCGGGCTCATGAGAGGTCGTAGAGGTTGGGCCGCTGCGGAGATCTCTGGAGTAAACTCAGTCAGCTGGTTGACAAGACCCATAAATGACCTCAGGTCAGTAATGTTGGCTGGTGTAGGGAAGTCTGTGATGGCCCGTACTTTCTCAGGGTCTGCGTCGATTCCGTTGGCGGACAGTACGAAGCCACAGAACTTCACCGCAGGCGCTGCTAAGATGAACTTCTCAGCATTGAGCGTAATGCCACTTGCTCGGCACCTGGCGAGGACGGTGTTGACATGGTGAAGATGTTGTAGATAATCCTCACCGTATACCAGCACGTCGTCCACTACCTTGACGCAGTTTGGGACTCCTTGCAGTGCCATGTTCCACGGAGGCAAAAGGCGTCGCCTGTAGCAGCAAACCCCATAGGTCCGCGTAGGTACTTGTACCGGCCGTAGGGTGATAAATGTTGTGAGTGGCTGGTCTTGTTCAGCCAGCCTGCTGCCAATATCTGCAGAGCGCATCGATGGTGGTGATACCTGGCCTTAGGGTCGATGCTCCGAACGGCTGCAAAGGGTGTGGGCGACGGGTGTGCGGGACGTGAAACTTGACTGTTGAGTTTCGACAAGTCCGTGGTTATGCGCACACCTCCGCTGGGCTTAGCTACTGCAACGAGTGGATGGCACCAGGGTGAAGGTTCGTCTCCTGTAGGGGTGATGATTCCCCGTGCTACCATTGACTCCAGTTCAGTCTTCACCGTTTCACGGAAGGCCAGCGGGATCTGCCGAGGCGTGTGGATGGCAAACGGCGTCGCGTCCTCCCGGAGATGGATTCTCATCAGCGGCCCCGTCATCGGTCGAAGTTGTGAGCCGTGAAGGTCTGCCTTGGACACCAGCACGTCACTGTATTCCTTCACAAAATACGCCCTGGCTTCTGCAGGCGATGTGACGTTAGTGAAGGGAAGTGGTAGTGTGCTCTGTGCTCCGTTGGACGTGCACACGTTCGCATGCGTGACCTTGGCGATTGGCTGCGGGAAGCGTTCAGGAATCAGTGCTAGCTCCCGGCAGGCGTGGCATGACAGAAGTGGGTTCGGTGTGCCCTCGTGTACGTCCATCCACACGGTCGTCGTCTTCTGCTTCACACTGATCTCCACTTGCAACGAGCCAAGGGCAGGCGCCATGGGCGACCCGTCGGCTGTGTACTTTGGGTCGGTGGGTGATGGCTGAAGGTCACTGATGGACAACTGAGGCTTCGAAGATGCTCGGGTCCGATTACTGTCACATCGGCGCCCGTGTCCGGCAGCATGGACAGAACGCCCGATCCTTTGTGGTGGGTGACAGTGACAGAGATGGTAGGAGGGGGCATGGGCGGGGCACGAGATGTGGAGTGACCGCGCCTCACACTGCTGCGGTTGTTCGACTCCGTAGATCCTTGCTCTCGCCTCTCCTTCGTCTTCTCACTCCCTGATGCTTTGGATTTCCGGCAATGCTGGTAGTAATGCCCCGTGATTCCGCATTTGCCACAGGAAGCGTTCTTGGCTGGGCACCGCGATGTGCGTGCCCAATGCCCTTTCTTACCGCAATTGTGGCACATTGAGTCCGCAGCTGGGCATTTTCCTTTGACATGAGACTTGTTGCAACTGTGGCAGGCTTCCTTGGTAGGCGTAGGTGACCTTGCCTTCCTCTGCTTCAGCTTCTTGTCTCGCTTGTACTGAGACGTTGCGCGTACAGCAGGTGAGGGTGAAGCTATAGCAGACGCCATATTTCTGGCTGCCTCAAATGCGTAGCACTGCTTCACCACGTCGTCAAGGGAGTGCGTAGGGATGGTGCCGATGAGTTCTTGAACTAACTCCGTATCGCGCACACCCATTAGCAGTACTTGTTTTAACTGAGTCTCCTCGCATCCGTTGTCGCCTGACTTGCATATGTCCACGGCTTCAGCAAGGCTCTTGACGCGGACATAGAAGTCGTCAAATGTCTCTCCCGCCGCCTGCTTGCAGCTGAACAGGTCCCTGCGACGTATGGCCTCGTTCGTCTTGCTCTTGATGTGGGCTTCTAGGGCGTCCAACACCTCAGTGACGGGCTTGGTGTTGTCGCAAGGGACTTGGAGGCGGTATTCCAGTGTATGCAGCACATCCGAGGAGAGACACATCCGTAGCTGGATATGCTGCTTCGGTGGGGACTGGGGAGAGAGTTGACAGGTCGATCATGGTTGCGTAATCCGTCCATTTCCTGCGCCACTCCCGAAACGCCTGAAAGTTAACGTCTGAGAGTAAGGGTGGCGGAGGATGTATAACGGCCTTGGTTGGCTGGGCGGGGCGGGGCGGAGTGTCTCGCTCCGAAGGCTGTGTCGACGACAGCTGCTGGCCCGTGAGGGCGGTCAGAAGCTCACGAAATTCTTCCCTTCGCTGTGCATCTTCAACTCGACGTCGTTCCGCCTCCTCTGCCCGTCGCCTGTCCTCGTCTTGGCGCCGCCTGTCCTCGTCTTGGCGCCGCCTGTCCTCGTCTTCGCGCCGCCTGTCTTCGAGGAACTTGATGAGCTGCAGAGTGTCCATGGGCGGTTCTTGCTGTGGTAGTGGCTGCTCCGCTTCGGCTTGCTGTCGTGTCTGTGGCATGCTAGTCAATACAGACAGAGAACGGGTCAACCCCTCGAGAACTCCTCTGTAAGACTGCAAGGTCAAGGACTTGAGCCGCCGTGTACGTGGAACAGCTGTTCGGGTGCGTCAGTGGGGCAAGTGTGTGCGTATGTACGTGTATGGGTGTCCGGTGCACGGTCAGCGCGCTTGTCGTCGCGCCGCCGCCGTGATACTTCAGTGCTGCCTCAGGGCTCAGTGCGGAAGGATGTACTGCGCTGCGCTCTGCTCGGTCGTGGGAAGGCGAGGGACTGCGTGCCTTCATGGGTGGGCCACGATCGCAGAAAGCACAGGCACTAAAAAATACGCCCACTGCACTGCACTGGACACTGTATGATCCACAGGGGGCGCGGCGGTCCGTCGTCACAGGCTCACAAAGGATGAGGCCGCGCCATCTTGAGCTGAACCGCTGGGCAGTGGCTGGTGCGCGTCACTTCTCTGGCTGTCCCTCTGCACTCTAAGTAGCTTTCCACTGCGCCATGTGTGTTGTAGTCATGTCTAGGTGTTGAAGTAAACACGTGAGAGTCCGTAGGTCCGTTTACTGCTACTTAAACTAGAGTACAGAGGCACAGAGATGGGAGGGCACGGAGGCCTCCCGTTGAGTCGAGCGCTACCCGGCAACTGACTGTCCCTTGTTGCCAGTGCCACCCGCCTGAGGGCGGCGTTGTTGCCACGTAGTGTGATATTTCGACATACCACAGAGGTAAGGAAGAGGTCCAGAATATTGGGCGTATCACCAAGGAGGTCGGGGATACGTGTAGAGTGTTGAAGTAGCTGCTCAAGATCATTGAGGAAAGCAAATTTGTAGGCTTGTTCAGCAGGTTGGTCAGCGAAAAAGGATGAAAAGCTAAGTTGCGGATGAAATCTCCAAAGATGAAGATCTCAACGGATGGAGAGTAAGTCAAGTTGTACTCCACTTTAGAGTTCAAATAGTTAAAAAAAAATAGTTGATAGAGTTAGGTGAAAGATAAACATTACAGACATTTTCATTAATAGAATAACTTAATGTCGTGGGCACGAAGGAAATTATGTCGTTGCGTACGTAGACGCAAAACACAGCTATCGATTAAAAATTAGAAAAGAGACAGTAGGAGAAACAGAGTAGAAATTACTATCAGTAGCCCCCGAAGCGTAGGTCTCGGTTAGAAAGAGAAGGTGAGGTTCAGAGGAGGAGAGAAGGTGTTCCATAGAGTGGAAATAAGAACAAAGACCGCGAATGTTGCAGATGAAAAAAAAAATCTAGAAGAGCTATCGAGACCGTTCTCAGGTGTAAAACCAAAAGTGGAGTCCGGTCCCCCACCCCCGGAGACAGGGACTCCGAGGGATAGCGTTTTGTATCCAGTCATAATGAATTTTGATTGTGGAAAGTGAGAGAATTTTTCTTTAGAGTGGGGAAGATGGCGCCACTATAAACACTCGCCTGCGCCAGAACGGGCTGGGCTGACCCATCAGGACCACTGAATAAAAAAAACCGACCATCAGATCCATCAGGAAGAGAAGTTTACCGGCGCAATAAAAAAAAAAAAAAAAAAAAAAATGCTTATCTACTCTGTGGCGTTGATAAGACACTTAAGACACAGATGGTAAGGACACGAAAAAGAAGGGTCTTTAGGCCAAGGGTTACCGTAACGCCCCCCCCCCCCCCCTTTGGGGATTTTCGGCCACTAGTATTTTTGGACACCCCAAGGTGTGCCATTTATGACTCTGCCTGTCTGCACTTATATTAGCGGTGGGTAAGGGCATGGGGCAATGTCAAAGTTAGGGGTGTATTTGTACGTTTTTAACCTTGAATTTAGGGGTAGGGGAAATATGAATCTCGATATCTTCATTATTTCTAATCAAAGGACAATAAATTATGGCTCAAAATGATCGGCTTTATGTCCTCTTTCAATCAAAATCAACAATACACAAATTAGCCCAAGAAGCAGGTCACCAGAGGTTAAAAAGGTCAAGGAAAGAGAATGCATCTTACAATGTTATCCACATTGGAAAAATACAGAAATTGAGGCATATTTATAGTAAACAGTTTTTTTCATGATTTCTTACTGAGAAAAAATGGTTTACGGTTATATTGATATAAGTTGTATGCCCCGAAATACTTTTGTAGCTCATTTTTAAAGGTACTGTAGGACATGTTTAGCCGGTTATGGTGTAAAACTGTTCTAATGGATAATTACCAATATTTTTGCGTTTATACATTATATTCCTCCATGCCTAAAAGTTTGTTAGTCCACCTTCATCCTGAGTCAAACACCAGCTCAGGGTCATCAACCCTCCTCCTCCTCGTCCTGGTCCTCCCTTTCCTCCTCCTCATCATCTTCCTCTTCCTCCTCAAAGATCACGTCATACATGTTCTCCATCTCATCAGCTTCGCTATCATCCTGCTCCTCCTGATCTGGTTGTTCAACCAGAATATCAGTTAATTCCTGAGGCATCAAATCCCCATCAGTTCATTTGATTGTCCCAGCCATGGCCATCAGGTTGAGGAATATGCTGCATTGCCTGATCCGCCCCGATACCAAATAAGGGCCTGGTAGTTGGCTCTCTTGACATGCTGCCTCTACAAGGTGGAAGGACGCCCATGTCTGTGCCGTTGTAACTTGAAAGAGGTTTCCCACTCTTTGCTTTGAAACGTTCTGCAAACTTCAAGTAGCGAAGAGTGTTGATGTTAGTGGTTGGCGTGCGTTTCTGGTAGAGAAGGGAGACAAAGTGTTCCAAACTGTCAAAGATGTAGCTGGGTATTTCAGGTGATCTCCCAAGTGCATTGACAACTTCAAAGAAGTCCGAGTGTTCTTTCAGTGTTTTCAATGGAATCTGCTTTCCTTTTCTCACGAAAGCGCTTGTAGAATCACTGCCACTGAAGGCATGTAATGCTGGTAATGCAGCACACATGTCCTCTCCAAGGGTTGCTGACACTTGCTGTACATCAATGAGGCGCCCTTTGTTACCTACTCCAGTATCGATTAGGACCTTCTGTTTTATCCGATGGGAGAAATGTACAACACGAATACATCAGTGTCGGAGGATCTGACTACGATTGGAACATCTTCCTGGATCTCTTTGGGAATGTGCATGAACGATTTCCAATCTCTCGGCACCTTGGTGTTGGGTCCTTTGATTAGGAGAGCCTTTGAGGTGCCCCTCCTATGTCTTTCAATCGACTTGATGGATTGCTCCAAGTACGAATCAGTTACAAAATCTACTCGCTTCTCCCTGGGGAGCAGTGAAAACACACTCCTTGCCAGCAGTCCGGATGTCTCGGTAAGAGCCGTCAGAGATTGTAACAACGCATTTCCATCAATGGTGTAACTGGTTTCCTTTTTTTTTTCAGCCGTGAAATCCTATTCAATGGCATGCATCAATGCTGCTTTGTCTGTTTTAGCAGGCACACCATCAAATGTCGCCAGTGATGCAGGAACCGGTATTAAGGGACAGATGAGTACTTTCTCCATATTGCGTTCGTTCTTCACTGAAAGTAACACCAGTTGGGCAAACACATTTCGTTCAGGAGTTATCTGTCTAGTCTTTCTGGGCTTTCCAGTTACTTTCACTGACTTAGCCATGTTTGAAAATGTCTTGAGGTTTTGCTTTTTTATAGGGTCATGGAAGCTCTTTGTGTTTTCAACCAATCTTTCTTTAACAAATGTCAGGTGTGCTTCTTTTTCAACTTTGTCGGCTTGAAGAAGATCTTCGACTGCACTTGGAATAGGGGCACCGGAAGACAAGCAGTAGAGTACCTCTTTGTTGTCTATTTCAAATGGGTTCATAAAATTCTGTATGGCACAGGTAACTTTCTTGATTTCTTTTTCACTTTGACTAATATTGGATGGGCGTAGGTCCTTGTGTGAGGAACTCTCCTGACTGTCCATGTCAAATAATTCCAGTGTAGCTTGATGGTAATCTGCCCTTACATGACGAGTCACGGACCATCTGTAGTAAGCTGACTGGTTCCTACTGAAGCCCACTATTCCACCATCAGATTTTGCATGTTTGTTCATCGTTTGTTCAATGATAATATGTACTGCGTTTCTTGATGATGGAACATCAGACCTATTAACACTGAATCTCTTTTGCCTCGGAAGTTCATCGGCACCAGGGTAAGTTTCTGAAAAGTTCAGCATTGAGAGTAAATGCACAGTAGCATATATGGCATAGTTGTGATGGTCATAGCTGAAGAACAAGGGGCACATATTTTGAAGACTTGCAAGGTAAGGGTCAAAGCAGTTCTCCTTTGTTGCCCGTTGGAAATGCAGCATGTGCCACACTCTATCCATGTAGTTCGTCCAGTACACAGAGAGATACAAGAGAGCCGTGCAACTAGGATTCTCCTCTGCCCTTTTCAAGTTTTCCTTGCATGGTGTCTCAGAAAGCTTCATTGAAAGGACATTTGCTTCTTCGTTATGGATATCGGGATGCCTTGATTCGAAGGCTTGCAGCAGAAGGCGTTCTAAAGCCTCGAAAACCAACTTGTGGACACGCAATGCTCTGTTGTAGTGTTTCCCATGCATTACCTTCTCTATTGAGCCATCCTTGAAGGATACTGACTTTTCTCACACCATGGCATATGCTTTCATTGCAACCGCCACGTCAAAAGTGACAATAGTATACATCTGCCCAATCCCCCTTGATGCAGATTGAGACAGCCGCAGAATGTGCTGGACAGTGGTGTATTCATTTACTGAAACAAAAATGGGTGCAAGGAAGTCAACTGTTGATTGTTTGTTGCTTTCAGTTTGAGCTTCGGTTCCAGTAAGGGAGACCCAGCCAGCCCATGGAGGCGTAGTTTGTTGGCGACTATATACCTGAAGTAGTGCTCTTGCAAATACCCAGAACATATCCGAAGACTTTGCTGCAAGCTCTACTTGAGATTCAGGCACTTGGGTGCATGACAGCGTCAAGTTTGGTTCTGGCTTTTTAATTTTCAAAAAGCAGGGTTCCACATTGGTTTGTGTCACTGTGATAGAACGCTGCTTTGTCCTAGGCACGGTTTCCAGATTTTGCAATTCGGTACAAGCACTGCTTGTTTCTTGTATGATAATACCATGGGTATTGTGAGTGGTTCCACTGCCGGAGGGAGTTTCCTTCAATAGATCAAAGTTGTCCAAAACATAGGTGTGTGACTATGTTAGTGTCTGTGTCAATTGTGTGTGGGATCAATGAGTTTCTCAAGTCAGTGCTTCTGCATATTGCACTTTCCAACTCAAGCACTCTGGAATATGATGCACAGCGCCCGAAGCGATTGATCATGGTGACTATGACCTCACTACCAGTAATATGTCGCAAGGTCATGTCGAGGAGGAGGTGCTTTGGCATCATCCGTTTTCCACATGTTACTGCATAGTAAAGATCATTTGCAAGTGACATAATTAACCTCTGCTTTCTAGCACTAGACCGCCCCCTAGACTTTTCTTGCCAAGCCAGTGACTCATAAAATCTAGAACACTCTGGGATGGGCACAGTTTGTTTTTCAATAACGCACTTGCAGAGGGTTCCAGGGTACTTCTTGGGACTGTTTGTAAGCCGTCATAATCGCTCGCCTTAAGATTAAAGCAGACTCTTCTAACCTTTTAGACTCAGAGGCAGCAATTTCAAAAGCAGACTCAATGACCTAACCCTTCTTAACACCTGGGGAGTACACAAGCTCACTTTCGTAGTTTGGTTGCCAGAACTGAATTTTATTACCAAAGCATTTGATCAACCTGGATTTCAGTTTGTAAGTTTTGTAGTCTGGATTGTAAAAATCTGGATAATGTTCAAGCATGAACTGGAGGTAGTGTTCTCGAAGCATTGTCATACGCTCAACATTCAAGTCCTCGATAATGCTTTTATTCACATAGTTTGCCAGAAGAGAAAAGGCTGCAACATGAGCAGCCTGCAGTTTCACATTTGACTGGTAGACTTCACTTCATCACTGCGCGTCAAATCCTTCCGGCAGGATTCATGGTAATAAGCCTCTTAGGCACACATATCAACCTCCTGCAGTCTATGGACGAGATTCATGCTGTTCTTTTCTTCTGCATCACGTTTAATAGACTTTTCAGCTGTCTTCGTCATACATTTCACTAGGAGTTCTTCTTGGCCACATTTTTTCTTCCTCCTACAAAGGCAAATTACACCTTCATCGTCAGGGAGAAGAGGGCGACCTACCGCTGCTTCTGCAGGTTTACGTCGTTTCGGTCTGGATGCTGCGCCTCCGGGTGTACATTCCTCGTCGACAGCCTCTGAACGCTTACGTTTACGAAGACTAGAGGTATTAGTGAAGTTCTTATAACACCATTGATGAGTACTGTGGTAATGTTTATTGAAAACTGTTGAAACACCAGCACAAATGTCATCCAGCCTACCACTGTCATTTTTAGCAGACTGTCGCAGCTGAACAGTCTCTGTTATTGTTTTAAAGCTAGTTTCCGACAATGGCCTGACTTTTTTGTCTGATACTTGAGAATAATGGATGATGAACACTAAGTCACCTGCTTTTTCATTCTTCCTTTTTGACTTTGACATTTTGAGAGGCTTTTCATCTGCCATTTTATTTTGGCCATCATCAAAGTAATTTATGCAGACCACCTGAAATTAAGAAATTGCACGTTAGAAAGAGGACATTCAGCCGGTCATTTTGGTGTATAATTTGCGTTCCTGTTATAAGAATTGAAGATATGGTTGTTTATATCTCTCCTACCCCTAAAATTTTAGCTCGAAACAAGCAGTGCACCTCCAACTTTGACGTGGGCTGGTACACTTACCCACCGATGGTTAAACTGCAGACAAGCAGATTCATGAATGCTGATGTGTACCCTATCTAAAAATACTAGTCTCTGAAAATCCCCCAGGAAGGGTAGGGTTTCAACCACTGGCCAATGCCCTACTTTGATAGGCTTGCAGCACACCCTCGTCTCCCGTATATACCTTACCGGGAGTGACTTATACCCGTTTCGGTAGGCGTCTTCCTACTTACTACTACTGCTATTACTACTACTACTACCTACATACACACAAGACCTACATATATGACTACTACTGTTACTACTGTTTCTATCATTGAGGACAAAACCATGAAAATATCCCACAAAGAACAACAATAAAAAAAGGAACAAACTTTGATTCAGCTCAGGGAAATAGAGAAAATTACTCCCGTTGTTATCCCCTGAATCCTAAAATAATCTTGCTAAAAAGAAAGGAAAATATATAAAATAAAGACAAGCGTAATTGAAGGTTCCGAAATAAGTAAAAATGTTGCAATTAAATACCGAGGGATCATCCTGGGCAACGCGAGGCTCTTAGTAGTATTAAATGATGCTCCGTTATATTTTACACATTTGCACTCTCTCTCTCTCTCTCTCTCTCTCTCTCTCTCTCTCTCTCTGTATATTGGTCTTTCTGTTTGTATTTTTGCCTCTCCTTCTCTGTGCCTCTGATTATAATCTCTCTCTCTTTCTCCCTCCGTGTGTTTTCGTTCTAGATATATATTTTTTTACAACTCATCCTGTCGAAAATGAAAAAAAACTGTAGATACTTTGCAAATTCTGCCGGTAATTTACGTGATGTAGCAGGCCATATTTAGCAATCAGGGAATACATGTGACGAGGCAAGCAGGACAGTGTTTTTGGTGAGTATCGGGATGTGCTGGAGCCGATTGCAGTGTAATTGTTGCGTGCGTGTAGCTATGACAGGGGCTGCAGTGGATAGGGGGGTGTAATGCAATGCTAAGAAATGAGATGTTTGTAGATACCTTAATGTTTTGGTGTAACGTGTTGCGGTTTCGTAGGATTCTTTGGTCGTATGTGAAGGAGAAATGATGTCTGAGATTCTTGAATGCATGCAGACATTATTTTTTGAGGATTCATAAAATGCTGTGGTGAGGTTCAGGGTGTACTGAAGAAGGGCAGGGTGTGTGGTAAGGTAAGGTAAGGGTGTGTGCATAGGCTATAGCTGCGCGTGGCTGCGATGCTTATCTGTCGGCCCTTTGAGCCTATAGTAAGAACCAGTTACCCCAAGACACTGGCCAATGTGAAATCCGGGATTGCCACAGTTACCTTCCTCAGGTTTCTTCAGGTACCCGTTTATCGACCAGCCCGAAAGGACAGCTGGGTGAGCTCCACGCCGACTGCCTGGGCCGGGATTCGAACCCGGGCCCGCGGAGTAGTAGCCAGGCACGCTGATCACTAGACCACGGAGGTGTGTCTGGTGGTTAAGTGTAATATGCGAGGTAATACGAGCTCAGGGGTGTTATGGTTGTGTTTGTGTTGGTTGTGGGTGCTTTGATGACAATAGGTAGTACAGTTTGCGTTGTGGCAATGATACTATGTGTTTGTATATACGTAATGTTTAGTATATCTAAGAGTGCAGCGATCCAGAACGAAGGGTATGTGCTATACGTATGTAGGGATGAAGCAGTGAACCCTAAACTATGGAACGGACATTTGCCCCAGCCTTGTCCATTAAGCCGCGAATTTTGGAAACTCAACCGCTTTGGTGCGAATCGCCATAACTCCCTTATTTCTGGAGCTACAGAAAAGTTTATGCTATCAACCGACGGCAAAATGAAATGGGCTATATTGTGTAATTAGCGATCGGGCTCGAAAACCGACTCAAAAGGGTCAAATATCGAACAAATTCGCAAAAAAACGACTCTGAAAAAAACTGTTTTTGAGTTCCCAACCTTGAAACCCACTCATTTTTTGAGAACTTCAAAATACTTATTTAACATATGATTTAGCCCTGCCTATGTGCTTTCCAATATGGTTCATAATATTACCCTACTCCTAGTAGTTTCGTCGCTAAAGCTCGAAACGCAAACCCTGTCGAGAGCGATTTTGACGAACTCCAGACACTTTGCCGTTTTTGTCTAGTGTGGCCTTGCCATTGCCTCTAGAAGGCTGTAATTTAGCATGTAGCCCCTCTTGGCAATGTAGTTTGACCAACTAGAAGGATCTTTTGATAGCCCTTTTTCAAGTTCGTCGTCGAGCCGTCACAAAATAGCCTGTTTTTCGGCCCTTTTGCCGCGATTTGGACAGTTGGATTTTATTTGCTTATATTTTTAATTTTTTTATTTAATGCTTTCCATTTTTCTAATTATTAATCTGTATTAAAAGGGCTTTCATTTGCCACCAAGCACGCCTTCCTAGCTTCAGTAGTTTTCGCTCGAGCTCGACCAGAAATCGCGACGAACATTCGCAGAGTCTGACTCATTTCAAGCGCCGCGACGAAAAAACTTTCTGACGCCACAAAAAATAATATACCTGCATAAAAATTCATATATGAACACTTCAGTATGTTGACTAAATTGTATTGAAACCACTGTAAGATATCTAAATATTTTTTTTCTATAATCAGCAAGGGAAATGTTATGCACTATATTGGAAAGAACATTGGCAGGGCTAAATCATTTGTTAAATAAGGTTTTTGAAATTCTCAAAAAATGAGTGGGTTTCAAGGTTGGAAACTCAAAAATAGGCTTTTTCCGAGTCGTTTTTTGCGAATTTATTCGATATTTGACCCTTTCGAGTCGGTTTTTGAGCACGGTCGCTTATTAAAAATATAGCACTTTCATTTTGCCGTCGAGTGATATCAAAAACTTTACTGTAGCCCCAGAAATAAAGGAGTTATGGCGATTCGCACCAAAGCGGTTGATTTTCCAAAATTCGCGGCTTAATGACAAGGGCGCCGCAAAATCAAAAGAGTAAACCGTCCATTACTTAAAATGTCACTGGATGAAGTAATAACGAAAAAGCATGTCTCCGTGCAGTCACCTCTCATATCAAAAACATTCAAGCACGATCCATCAGTTTCCGCCTACAAGTCTGTGATCGCCCCCTTAACATCCTCCATTTATGTTGTCTGGAGTAGGTAGGAAGACACCAACCGAACGGGCGCAAGCAATTCCCGGTGAGGTATATATGGGAAGTGAGGAGGGTGCTGAAGCCCTCCAAAGACCCTTTCCATTACCTAACTAACCGTCTTCCTCTCGTCTCATGAACACCAGAGAGTAGTTCAGCATGCTCTCTAAAGACAGGTCCTCTTCTATCCACACCACACTACATTCCCACAACACGCACAAATTCCCCCAGGGAGGACTCCCCTTCTGGATGCCGACCCGAGAGGTGTCTTGATAACTCCTCGAACCTATTTCTTATCAATTTCTGCAACATTCGAGGTCTTCGTTCTAATTTTCATTCTGTGGAGCACCATCTCTCCTCCTCTAAACCTCACCTTCTCTTCCTCACCGAAACACAGGTTTCTGAGGCTACTGACAGCAACTTTACTCTGTTCCTCCCTACTATCTCTACAACCTAATTTTCAATCCAAAGCTGGATATTGCGTCTACGTGCGCAACGAATCAAATGTCTCGCCCCACGACCTGACTCTTTGACTTTTCTTCTCCATCTTCATGAACACCAGAGAGTAGTTCAGCATGCTCTCTAAAGACAGGTCCTCTTCTATCCACACCACACTACATTCCCACAACACGCACAAATTCCCCCAGGGAGGACTCCCCTTCTGGATGCCGACCCGAGAGGTGTCTTGATAACTCCTCGAACCTTTTTCTTATCAATTTCTGCAACATTCGAGGTCTTCGTTCTAATTTTCATTCTGTGGAGCACCATCTCTCCTCCTCTAAACCTCACCTTCTCTTCCTCACCGAAACACAGGTTTCTGAGGCTACTGACAGCAATCTCTACTCTGTTCCCTCCTACTATCTCTAACCTAATTTTCAATCCAAAGCTGGATGTTGCGTCTACGTGCGCAACGACATCAAATGTTCGCGTGCCCACGACCTTGACTCTTCTGAATTTTCCACCATCTGGCTAAGACTTCATTATCATTCCATTACGAAATACATATGTGCTGTTTATCTCTCACCAAACTCTAATGACTATTTAAAATTCTTTGACTATATGAACTCTAAAGTGGAGCACATCTTGACTCACTCTCCCATCGCTGAAATCTCCATCTTGGGATATTTCAATGTTCACCACCAGCTTTGGCTTTCATCCTCTTGCACTGACCATCCTGGTGAACAAGCCTACAACTTTGCTCCCCTCAACGATCTAGAGCAGTTGGTTCAGCACCCTACACGTATCCCCGACCGTCTTAGAGACCGGCCCAACATACTAGACCTCTTCCTTACTTCTAACCCTTGTGCTTACTCTGTCAAACTGTTCTCTCCGTTGGGCTCCTCCGATCACAATCTTATTTTTGTATCCTGTCCTTTCGCTCCTGTTCATCCTTTGGATCCACCGAAGAGGCGATGCTTCTGGCATTTTGCTTCAGCTCGGTGGGACGACCTGAGGATGTACTTTTCCGATTTCCCGTGGAATGATTATTGCTTCCAGGAGAGAGACCCCTCTGTGTGTGCTCAGCGCATCACAGAGGTGATTGTCTCTGGAATGGAAGCATACATTCCACGTTCTTTCCCTACTCCTCATGCTAAAAAGCCTTGGTTTAATCATGCTTGTTCTCGTGCTGTTTAAGATAGAGAGGCAGCTCACAAAAGGTACCAGAGCCTTCGCACTCCTACTAACCATGATCTTTATATTTCTGCCCGGAATCATGCCAAATCTATTCTTCGATTCACCAAAAACTCCTTCATCAATAGAAAATGCCAAAACCTTGCTTTTTTCTAATCTTCCCGTGACTTCTGGCATCTAGCCAAAAATATGTCCACCAATTTCACTTCTTCTTTCCCTCCTCTCCTTAACCCTGACGGAAGCACCGCCGTCTCATCTATCTCTAAGGCTGAACTCCTCGCTCAAACTGTCTGTAAGAACTCCACCTTGGACGATTCTGGGCATATTCCTCCTTCTCATCCCGCCTCTGGCCTCTTTATGGCTATTATTAAAATTCTTCATAATGATGTTCTCTATGCCCTCTCTGGCTTCAACTCTCAGAAGGCTTATGGACCTGATGGAGTGCCTCCTATTGTCCTTAAAAACTGTGCTTCCGTGCTGACACCCTGCCTGGTCCCACTCTTTCGTCTCTGCCTATCAACATCTACCTTTCCTTCCTGCTGTAAGTATGCCTTTGTACAGCCTGTGCCTAAGAAGGGTGACCGTTCCAATCCCTCAAACTACCGCCCAATAGCTTTACTTTCCTGTCTATCTAAAGCTTTTGAATCAATCATTAACCGGAAAATTCAAAAGCACCTTTCCACTTCTAACCTTCTATCTGATCGCCAGTATGGGTTCCGTAAGGGGCGTTCTACTAGCGATCTTTTTGCTCTCTTAATTGACTCTTGGTCATCATCTCTTAGCCGTTTCGGTGAAATTTTCTCTTGCACTAGACATGTCGAAAGCCTTCGATAGAGTCTGGCACAAGTCTTTGCTTTCTAAACTGCCCTCTGTCGGATTCTATCCCTCTCTCTGTTCCTTTATCTCCAATTTCCTTTCCGGCCGTTCTATCTCTGCGGTGGTAGACGGTCATTGTTCTTCCCCTAAACCTATTAACAGTTGTGTTCCACAGGGCTCCGTCCTATCAGCCACTCTCTTCCTGTTATTCATCAATGATCTTCTTTCCATAACAAACTGTCCTGTCCACTCATACGCCGACGATTCCACTCTGCATTATTCGACTTCTTTCAATAGAAGATCATCCCAACATGAAGTACATGACTCCAGACTGGAGTCTGCAGAACGCTTAACATCAGACCTTGCTATCATTTCCGATTGGGGTAGAAGGAACCTTGTGTCCTTCAATGCCTCAAAAACTCATTTTCTCCACCTATCAACTCGACACAATCTTCCAAACACCTATCCCCTACTCTTCGACAACACTCAGCTGTCACCTTCTTCAACACTAAATATCCTCGGTCTATCCTTAACTCAAAATCTTAACTGTAAACTTCACATCTCCTCTCTCACTAAATCTGCTTCCTCGAGGTTGGGAGTTTTGTATCGTCTCCGCCAGTTCTTCTACCCCGCACAACTGCTATCCATATACAGGGGCCTTGTCCGCCCTCGTATGGAGTATGCATCTCACGTGTGGGAGGGCTCCATTGACAGCTCTACTGGACAGAGTGGAGTTTAAAACTCTTCGTCTCATCAGCTCTCCTCCTCTTACTGATAGTCTTCTACCTCTTAAATTCCGTCGCGATGTTGCCTGTCTTTCTATCTTCTATCGATATTTTCACCCTGACTGCTCTTCTGAACTTGCTAACTGCATGCCTTCCCCCCTCCCGCGGCCTCGCCTTACACGACTTTCTTATCAAGCTCATCCCTATACTGTTCAAACCCCTTATGCACGAGTTAACCAGCATCTTCACTCTTTCATCCCTCACACTGGTAAACTCTGGAACAATCTTCCCTCATCTGTATTTCCTCCTGCCTACGACTTGAACTCTTTTAAGAGGAGGGTATCAGGGCATCTCTCCTCCCGAAATTGACCTCTCTTTTTGGCCACTCCTCTGTACTCTATTCAGGAGCAGTAAGTAGCGGGCTTTTTTTTCATTATTGTTTTCTTTTTTTACGCCCTTGAACTGTCTCCTTTTCTTTAAAAAAAAAAAAAAACATAGACCACTCGTCGAGAAGGGTCATATCTGGGTTGTGTGTGACATGCCCCTTAACCGGAGTTAGTGTTATTACGTTTCGCCTATGGCGCCGGTAGACTTTCTTGGTGGGGCCTGGTGGTCGAACCCAGCCCCTTATGGCGCAGGCCATAGTGTCGCCATATTTCTTGGTTCCTGCTGTTACCCGTAGCGCATATTTGATCCTCTTTTACAGATAATCTAGAATCCTGGTTGATAACTGTCTTTCCGGACAGGATGTGGGTAGTCTTATTATTATAGACCACTCGGCGATGTTGATATTTGACCATGATTGAAGCGGCGGGCGGGACGCAAACCTGGGTCCTTCTCGACGCTGTGCCCGCATGTTGACCACTCAGCCACCACCCTTGAAATAGTAATTAATTCTCCTCTTTATGATTCTTCTCTTTAGGTCAATATTTGGTGTCAATATCTGACAGCCATAAGGAAAGACAGGGGGCACAAGAGACTTGAGGACCCGCATCTTTGTCCTGCATACGCTTCAGTTTATCAGTCAACAGGGTCATACACCCGGAAGCGGCGGTGGGGGAGGGGGTCATTGTCTCGCACACCCTACGACGCCACGGAGTTTTCCGAGAGTTTATCCAAGGCAAAATCTGTCGATTTGCTAAGATCAATAGCTTTGGGAGTCCTCTTGACCTCCTCCTCCAGAGACTGTTCCTTGCAGAAACAACTCGGTGAGCAGGGTAAAAGTCTGGGTACCAAGCCACATACCAGCTGGAATTGGCATTCAGAAACTATGCAGGTAATTTGCCTCCATCCAGTCGGTTTGCCACCAAGTTATTCCAGCGGGATTCCATGATTCTGCTTAGACAATTATCACCACAGGCATCAATCCGACTCTTCAAGTCAGTATTCAGTGTTCATGTATCACAACCATAGAATAATACCGGGGCACAAACGGCTTGAGGATCCGGATCTTTGTCCTATTCAATATACTCGTATGCATATATCATATACTTGTAATGAGCGAGTCCATAACGCCCTAGGCCAAGCCAATCCGCTGTAAAACTCCTTAACGAGACCCGCTATTGTTCATCACTTCGCTATCAACGTATGTAACACTTTTTAAGATATCAATGTCATCGCCACAGGCATGCGCAGACTGTACTATTTCATCTAGTAAGCATCCAAACACCAGTACCTTGATTTTAGCCAAGGAGACCTGTTATCTCAGCATCATCGCCTCCTCGCGCAATACCTCGAAACCCGTTATCAGAACATCCAATGACTTAGCAAGGATTACTACATCATCGGCTCTGTAAGAAGGTAGATCATTAGCATTGAAATGACTCGTGACATCCTTAATGACACTCCTGCCATACCTCTTTTTGCTTGCCTTAACTCCAGAAAGGTATTTTCCGAAATGACATTATAATTATTCAACCAGTTTTACAGCAAGCCTGGCAGCGCAACCCTCTCCCAATATCTGAAAAGTCCCTTTCGTAAGAAAACAAATCGTTGACTTTTTGTTGCACTTCTTTGCTCCTTGAAGTATATCACACTTAAAAGTATCTCAATGTTTTATAGTTTTTTTTTTTTTTTTAACGGTACCGAGCAAATTGAACCAATCAAGAGTGTTACTACATACTCATGCGAGGGGAGACGGTGCTGTTGTTTTAAGGCACCACTGATAGGTAAGTATGTTGTGATATGTAGTGTGTTGCAATGTAGCTACTCAGCATTTTTAACCATGTCTATGTAAGCTCCAAATATTGGAAACTGATTCGGCTGTTTGAGAAAGTTGCTTGTACCTAAACCGCTTCTCCGGTCCAAGACTGCCAGAAAACGATGGGGTGTGGCGACTCCTTTGTAATTAACTCTGAACTCCGTATAGTGTAAATTATGGGTAAATAGTAAAATCATAGGACCTGAATGGCTGTAATAACGAGAGAGAGAGAGAGAGAGAGAGAGAGAGAGAGAGAGAGAGAGAGAGAGAGAGAGAGAGAGAGAGAGAGAGAGAGAGAGAGAGACGGACTAACACTGCAACAATAGGCTTTGTACTAGACCTATAACACAATAACACACAGAAACACCACAGCATGGGTCTCCAAACTTTTCAGAATGAGGACCACCTTATATATTTAGCACATTTTTACGTGCCACAGGAAAGTATTAAAGTAGTGTCAGTTTTTTTAAATTTCATGAATTCAAACCAAAGTAAAACAAAAGGAATATATTCAAAACAAAATTAGTAGGCATTGATCAAGGCAAATAAAAAAAATATACCTGCCTTCATTTTTATGGACATTAATGTGAAGGATGGAACTGCTTTTTTTTATTTCAAAGTCTCATTGACGTCTGGTTCCATAACTGAGGAGACACTTATAAGAACGGATTTTAAATGTTCATCAGATAAATTTGCTCGGTAGTTAGACTTGACATACTTCGTTTAGAAAAATGTCTTTTAACACAGGTATGTTTTATAAGAAATTGACACAGAACTACAAGCAAGTTGTTTCAGATTTGGAAACTGCTCTGGCTTAAAAAAAAATATAAGACACAATCATGATTTCTTCTTTATACTTGTCTTTAAATCTGTCATCTGCCTGGATATCAAGAATATCTTTATGAAACTGATTTGGAGAATTTTCAACACTGCAGTGTAATGGATTTTGAAAGCGCATGATTTAATTTGATTTGGCATCAAGATCAAATTTCTTTTTTGCCTTGCAACTTTAAATTCAGTTGATTCATATGGCCTGTCGCATCAGCAAAAAAATGTCAGTTTCCAAACAGGGGTTGAGATTTCTTTTTCTTTTTGAGAAATATATCAATTGCCTGCCTGAGCTAAAAGAACCGCAGTAGAACCTTCACACAACTAAGCCATCGAACTGCTCTACAATAAGGCAAGTCTGCAAACTCAGAATTAATTTCTTTCAGGAAATCGCGGAACTGGCGATGACTTACTCCATGAGATCGAATGAAACTAACCACAGAAACAACAGGTTTCATGACACAAGACATATCAACATATTTAAGCACAAAGCGTGTTGATGGATGATACAATGAAGAAACATGGGTCTTAATAAACCCCCAACTTCACAAGCTGTTGTAATATGCCCAATCAAACCTTTTTTCACCCTATACATATATTTTCCTCCGTCATCTGTTACGTATTGCAGTTGTTTCCTTTCCAGGTTATATTAAGTCATATTTTTTTGCATTTCATTGAAAATGTCCTCTCTAGATGTTGTGGTGTGCATGCTATGAAGTGATGCTAATTCTTCTGTGACATTAAAAACTCTGTCGACACTACGGATGAATACTAGTAGTTGTGAGGTATCAGACGCATCACTTGATTCACCAAGCGCGAGAGAATACCAGCACAATATTGTTGCTTTGCCCACAATTTGCTGAACTATGTTGCTTCCTAAGTCTTCAGTTTTAAGAGCAACAGTGTTTGGTGAAGGCCATACCGTTTTGAAAAGATTTGCCTTTTCTGGACAAAACTCTCCTGTTGCTTCCATCATACACTTTTTTACGATATCTCCATCAGTGAAAGGTTTTCCTCTTTTAGCGAGCACATGAGCAAACTTTATAAATGCACTACTTCATATTACCGTTCAGGCAGCATTTAATGTTAATGCACTTCACGTGAAAGGCGTTTACTCAATTGTTTAGTCACATTTGGGGCAACTCCGAAGTTTAAGAAGCAGGATGAATGTCAGCACTCATAATACATACTTACAGGTTTTCAGTTATAGAAGGAAGAAAGAAAAGAAAAGTGGACAGTGAGTCTCGTCAGTTCAATGAAGAATGAGACAAAATACGACATTAAGCGGTGCGTCTTCGTGAAAGCAAATGATAAAGCCTTATGCATCACATGTAATGACAGTGTTGCTATTTTGCTCACGTAACTCATTGTCAGGGCAAGTCGATCGATCCTGCCGGGAAGGATGTAGAATGGATAGAGCAGCTGCGTGTGGGGTTTTTGGCGTCCCTTGGCTCCTCTGTCCCTGCAGCTCTCATGCAGTGTTGCCAACTCGCAGTCCAGGAATAGCGCTAGATTGGAGTAAAATAAACGCTAAAATGAGCTAAATTTCCATGAGAAAAAGTAAAAAAAAGGCGCCGTCATATATATATATATATATATATATATATATATATATATATATATATATATATATATATATATATATATATATTCATTAGTGTAGTAGCTTTTATTGTAGGTTTGATAAGTCTCACTCTGCAGTATCTTCTTCGATGTCTGTCACCATTCTTTCTTCCGACTGCTGTGACGTTGACGGCCGAGTAGTTTGATATGCTTTTAAACTCTTAACAGTTAGTCTATTACTTAGTTTTGACGTGACACTCCCCATCTGACTGAACACACGTTCCACATCAGCATTAGAATGAGGAGTATTTTCAGAGCCAAATCAGATAGTTCTTGAAAAGGATTTTCTCCAGCTGCATCCACATATGAGGCTATTTCTGCCCACAGTCCTACAGTGTCAGAGATATGTGTCCAGTGTGTGACGAAGCTTTTTCCACTGGAAATCAATACGAGTCAAAAGTACATTTTCACATACAAACAATTTAGCTAGATTTATAATGTCTGCTTTTATTGGTTTCAGACATTCCGTTGCACTTAAGCATGACACTGACAGCAACACTTGAATGTTTTAAAGCAAACGTTGGCGCAGTTGTATGATAAGCTCAATGAAAAACTCTGTGCACCTTCGATGAATGTCACCTTCGTCAGGAAATTTATGTTCAGCTAGTTCCTTTTCAAACTCATAGCCTAGGTGGGGTTTAGGATCCAAAAAGTCACACAGCGAGCCTTAAAGTTCCTCTTCGAAGGAGTGCAGTATCCCTTGACTACAGCCCCACTGGCAACCTACACGTTTTTTTCAGCCAACTTTTATGGCATTTAAAGTAATTTTGGGTCCTTTTTGAAGCTTCGTTCGCCGTCGACACGTTCGTCGCGACCCTCTGACCTAAACCTTTTTGGGTGTCACCAGCGGTAATCAAAAATTCCTTGGTGTGTGTTCTTTTACCCGTGGTTTAGGCAGAAATAGTCAGATAAATAGGTGGTTGGAAATTTGAGCTTTACGATCTTTTTTTTTTTGCACAGAATGGTGCATAGTGATCGTCTCCAAAGACTAACGACGGCTTGAGGTTCAGACTGACGCTGCTTTGTGTATGTTTCCACCACACGACTATAACCTGCATCCTCGCATCTACTAATTTATGTTTGGTTCCTAAGCTTTTGCCTGCATCTTTTTCATGCGAGAAGGGGAGTGCTTGAGTAATACTTTTCACTCTAACCCACTATTTTCTTTTATTGCTGAGTTGATGCAAGGCAGTCAGTCTTCTTAATTTAATTGGAGCCGTAATAACCGAGGGTGTAGACTAACATAGGGATAGGTACAATTTAACCTTGAACCTCATGTGCTTAAAACATACTTTTTCTCTGCACTGACAGACTTAACTTAACTTGAGCAGATGCTGTCCCTAACTTTTATTGTAACCAGCATGTGAATATCTGTAAGCTTTGGAAGTAAGCAGACAAGTCTTACTTACCCTTCCTTGACATACCACTGTTACCCGTTACGGGAATTATTTTTGGAGTCACAGATGTCAGTCATCCACGTTCGTTACGATCGAGGGATAGGTGGAAATTTGTCTTTTTCATTTGATGTTTATTAATGCTGGAATTACTTTAATCAATTATGCTGGAATTATATATTTCAGTGAGATTTGTTACAACAGTGATTTCACAACTTGGTGACAGGATTTTCTTTCATAGTACTGTAGACCTGAAAAACGGAGTATTAGGAGTTAGAGGTGCTGACTGCCGATGCTTCTAAGGTTCTCCATACTTGTCCTTGTTATCACATTGTAATTATTAGGAGACTCTACGGATAGCATTACCTCTTTTCACACAACCTTATCTATTGTTGTAAGCCCCACCCGTCTCGAAGGCGTGCCGAGGGTAACGACACTGGCAATTAATTGTCACGCAACGGATGAGTGTTTCTCTGCGACAGTTTTGTGTCCAGGTGTGACTCGAAGGTTCAGTTTGTAGCAGATCTTCTTCAAGGATTGTTCCTTTTTCTTTTTACTATTCCAAATAGCTCCATTACCATGTATCCTAATGACAGTTTAGTCAATTTAATTTTTCTAGGATGTATCATGTAAATAATTTTTCGAGCTATTATTTTGTTTTCTCGGAATAGCACTGAGCTTCCATGTCCACGACTCTAGCCCTGTTTACCTCGCCCTGTATGTACTTTGCCCATTTCTTGTTACTTCCATGATTATTTTTTATTATCATTGGCATTTCCCGATGTTGTATCGTTAGGCGGGCTCTGACTTGTATATATTTTTTTAATGCGACCATAACAGGACCTCGTTTAACTAGTACACATTGTGCGACTGTAACATGGGTAGGTACACTGCTTTTAAAGGTCGGGTGAGTCGCGAGGTCGCGACTTTTAGAGAACCGAGCGATGTAATGTGTATATTATAATGTACATGTGTATGTATGACTGTACGTGTGGCGACACCCGGTCGGTGTCGCACAACAGGATGTTTAACAACACGTCGTGCTTTTGGCCGTGGGAAGCTGTGATGAACTGACACTAGGATCAGCAAATGATGACTTTCATCAACAGTCATCAACCGGAACCCACACTCTTCCGGACGATCTAACAAGCAAATAAAACGAGCGAGCAACGCGAAGACGGGGGAAAAGACGAGAGAAGACAGCGGGCAGCGGGCGGGCGAGTGGTGCTCGCAGGCCCCGGGCTCCTTGGTGTGGCTGGCTCTGGTGTGCGTGCGACTCGCTCACGTAAACTGTAAACCTTATGTAGTACAACTGTTAATATAGTTAAAATTACATTTTGTCTTGGTATTGCCCTGTGAGAGAGAGAACTAAAGTGAACTAAAGTGAACTTATAACGGCTACCGCTCGGCCACACATCACTTAACTAAAAGGCTATTGTGTCGTCTCAACCACTTCAATCAACTGGAGAACGCAGGCAACGGTACACCGGACCTGACGTGAGACAGCAGTCCGCGCCTTAAATATTTAACTATAACACTCAACGCAACCACGTTAAAAATAAAAACAGCTAACAAAAAGGCTAACAAGGAACAACTCCTCATAGGTAGGAGCAACCCCTCACATAACTATTGCTTAAATGACACTCTCATAAGTAGGTCTGGGTGCGAGAGGGATTTAGGGGTTTTAGTGAGCTCTGATCTCCGTCCAAGGGCACAATGCATTCAAGCTAGAAATCGAGCAAACTGGGTATGATACTGGGATCTTCCTCAAACTATATTTAGCATTAGTTAGACCTCATCTTGATTATGAGGTTCAGTTCTGGTCACCTTACTATAGAATGGATATCAAAATGTTAGAATCGGTGCAGAGGAGGATAACCAAGATGATTCAGGGGTTGAGAAACTTACCATACGAGGAAAGACTCAAACAGTAAACTTGCATTCTCTAGAAAGGCGAAGGGTGCGTGGAGACATGATCGAGTTTTATAAATGAATGAAGGGCTTTAATAAAGGGGATATTCATAAGGTTTTGTTGGTAAGAGAACCGGGTAGGACACGTAGTAATGGGTTTAAACTGGATATATTCAGATTCAACAGGGACATAGGCAAAAATTGGTTTACTAACAGAGTGGTGGATGAGTGGAACAGGCTGAGCAGAAGTGTGGTGAAGTGCAATAATGTTGTCATTTCAACAGGGACATAGGCAAAAATTGGTTTACTAACAGAGTGGTGGATGAGTGGAACAGGCTGAGCAGTTATGTGGTGAGTGCCAATACAATTGTCACATTTAAAAATAGATTAGACAAATTCATGGACAGCGATATTAGGTGGGGTTAGATTCACTGGAGCTTAGGTTCAAAGGAGCAGCCTTGTACAGGCCTACCGACCTCTTAAAGATTCCTATGTTCTTATGTTCTTATCTATTTTCCTGGGATGACGATCTTGTTGGTGAGGGAGTCGATGAGATAAACTAGATCACGGAGCAACTTTGTTGGGTCTTGTGTGTCTGCTTCAAAATGTTTATTCACTCTTTGTACTTCACCTAGAATTTGCTTAAAAATAATAAGATAAGCTTAGTTTCTCATGTCACAGAACATAGATTAAAGAAGTTGTGCAGTGTAGCATCGTTCCTCATTTCTTGCCCATTCAAAATGGGTTTTCAGCTCAGTCCACTGCTGAAATACTTTAACAATTGTTGATTCAATGGACATCCATCGGGTTTGGCTCATCTGAACAAGTTTCAAAGGTTGAGTTATTTTGTTGTTTTGTTACTCCATGGTTATGTCACTCCTTTAATACGGTATTGATGACACTACTCTCTACATGTTTTTACGTTAAAAGGAACTACATTTCGAGCTAGAATTTTTTTTTTTTTTTTTGTTTTTTTACATTGCAGCCTATTGCGTAGGTCCTGATGGTCGGCCCAGCCCGTTCTGGCGCAGGCGAGTGTTTATAGTGGCGCCATCTTGCATTGGCTCATGCTGCCCTCCCAGAGCTCATCTTTGATCCTAGAATCAGTCCGTTGATAGGTGGTCTTCTGGACAGCATGTGGGTAGTTTTAAGCCACTCGGCGGCGGCTGAAAAATCCCAGCGGGCTTGTGGATTGAACTCGCGTCCTCCTGAACACGAGGCCGTTACTTTGACGACTCAGCCACCGCCTCCCCTAAGAAATGGTAAAAGAGAGCTAAATTTCGTACAGCCTGTGCCTAAGGAGGGTGACCGTTCCAATCCCTCAAACTACCGCCCTATAGCTTTACTTTCCTGTCTATCTAAAGCTTTTGAATCAATCCATAACCGGAAGATTCAAAAGCACCTTTCCACTTCTAGCCTTCTATCTGATCGCCAGTATGGGTTCCGCAAGGGGCGTTCTACTGGCGATCTTCTTGCTCTGATTCTTGGTCATCCTCTCTTAGCCGTTTCGGTGAAACTTTCTCTGTTGCGCTAGACATATCGAAAGCCTTCGATAGAGTCTGGCACAAGTCTTTGCTTTCTAAACTGCCCTCTTTCGGATTCTATCCCTCTCTCTGTTCCTTTATCTCCAGTTTCCTTTCCGGCCGTTCTATCTCTGCAGTAATAGACGGTCACTGTTATTCCCCTAAACCTATCAGCAGTGGCGTTCCATAGGGCTCTGTTCTATCACCTACACTCTTCCTGTTATTCCTCAATGATCATCTTTCCATAACAAACTGTCCTATCCACTCATACGCTGATTACTCCACTCTGCATTATTCAACTTCTTTCAACAGAAGACCTTCTCATCAGGAATTACATGACTCAAGGCTGAAGGCTGCAGAACGCTTAACCTCAGACCTTACTATCATTTCCGATGGGGATAAAAAGAACTTCGTGTCCTTCAATCCCTCAAAAACCCAATTTCTCCACCTATCAACTCGACACAATCTTCCAAACACCTATCCCCTATTCTTCGACAACACTCAGCTGTCACCATCTTCAACACTAAACATCCTTGGTCTATCCTTAACTCAAAATCTTAACTGGAAACTTCACATCTCCTCTCTCACTAAATCAGCTTCCTCGAGGTTGTACGTTCTGTACCGTTTCCACCAGTTCTTCTCCCCCGCACAGTTGCTATCCATAAACAGGGGCCTTGTCCGCCCTCGTATGGAGTATGCATCTCACGTGTGGGGGGGCTCCACTCACACAGCTCTTTTGGACAGAGTGGAGTCTAAGGCTCTTCGTCTCATCAGCTCTTTTCCTCTTACTGACAGTCTTCTTCCTCTTATATTCCGCCGCGATATTGCCTCTCTTTCTATCTTCTATCGTTATTTTCACGCTGACTGCTCTTCTGAACTTGCTAACTGCATGCCTCCTTTCCCTCCCGCGGTCACGCTGCACACGACTTTCTTCTCATGCTCATCCCTTTACTGTCCAAATCCCTTACGCACAAGTTAACCAGCACCTTCACTCTTTCATCCCTCACGCTGGTAAACTCTGGAACAATCCTCCTTCATCTGTATTTCCTCCTGCCTACGACTTCAACTCTTTCAAGAGGAGGGTATCAGGACACTTCTCCTCCCGAAATTGACCCCTCTTTCGGGTACCTCCTTGGATTCTTTATGGGAGCAGCGAGTGGCGGGCTTTTTTTGTATTATTGTTTCCTTTTTTTGTGCCCTTGAGCTGTCGCCTTTGTTGTAAAAAAAAAAAAAAAAAGCGCCATGGCGCTACACACAGAAAAAAGCTAAGTCAGTACAAAACGCGCTGAATCTAGTGCAAAAAACGCTGATTGGGAACACTGCTCATGTGCATGTGCGGCCGGCCCACCAGTCTAGACTCCGCCCACCACACACACACACACACACACACGCCACAGGTTCCCATGGCAGATGTTTCTGTCAAACAGAAACGATTTCACCTTTTCCTGGTGTGTATGAAATTATTTGGTGGGTGATTCACACAAATCAAACATACCTAATGGAGAGAAGAACACACACACACACACACACACACACACACACACACACACACCATTGCTCTTCTCTCCATTAAGTATGTTTGATTTGTGTGAATCATTCACCAAATAGTTTCATACACTATAGGAGATGGTGAAATCATTTCTGTTTGACAGAAATATATGCCATGGGAACCTGTGGCGTGTGTGTTGTTAGTCGATCTACGTGCATATGTGGGCGGAGTCTAGACTGGTGGGTTGGCCTCGCGCGCACATGAGAGCTGTGGGGACAGAGGAGCCACAGGGACGCCACAGCTTGTTCTATAGGACCGTCTGGAGTATAGGCGGCGAATGAGTGAAGTGACACGCGCCCCGGATGCATGCTCCTCATTAGTTAGTTAAGTAAGGTTTCCCCAGGTTCCCATTAAGCGACCAGCCCCAAAATTAGGATGAGCAGCTGGTTGAGCTGCACGCCGATTGTTCAAGCCGGAATTCAGACCCGGGCCGGCGTATTCGTACTTAGGTACGCTAACCACTGCACCAAGGAGGTGTCGTATTTGGAGCTTTACTAGATTAAACAGTATAGTCCGTAGATACGTACAAAGAGGGCATTTTATCTTGGAAAATTTCACATACCGTTGTAGGGCAGCGCAGAACAACGGCGGATCTTGTTTTACGGCGGATTGGCTTGGCCTTGGCCTGTTATGAAGTCACTCAGCACGAGTGAATTGCGTTGTAGAAATCTGTGCTGGACAAATATCCATATCTTCAAATCATCTGTGTTCCGTGTCTCATTCTATGGCTGCAAGACATGGGCATTGAATAGTGACTTGACGAGACAGACAGATGCATTCGGGGAGGCGGTGGCTGAATGGTCACGCGCGACGCCCTGGAGGACGTCGCGTCCTGCCTACAAGCCCGCTTCAAGCTAACATTTTTCAATTATCGCGGTGGCCACATGTTGTCCTAAAGACGAACCATCAACCTGGACTCAAGATTAGCTCTATAGAGGATCAGAACTGAGTTCTGGGGACAGTATTAGTAAAGCAAGATGGCGACACAATAAAACACTTACCTGCGCCAGAACTGGCTGGGGCCGACCACCAGGCCTCACCAAGAGATCCTAGCGGTGCTCTAGGCTTAACTTGAAAAAAAAGGGCCAACACCGAATCGTGGGATGTCACTGAAATGACTGTCAAACTGGTGATTACTCCGTAAGACTAAATTGAAGCATATTATCTCTATAGACCGTAAATGCCAATTCAGGTTATACGGGTATGTAACACTCTACCCAGAATTCGATCATGCTCACCGAGCTGTTTCAGTAAAAGGCGATCTCAAGTGGAGGAAGCCGATGGCCAGAGATCATCATAAGTCTCTCATATTGCATGAAATTAGTGAGGATTAATTAGAAATCGTATTAACGCTTTTTTAATTTTATGAATCGGCATATAAAGAAATATGAATGAAATCAATTATTAATCAAAACAAATAAATAATCTAAAATTGATTAATTGACGGAAGGAAAATTATTTAGTTCTATTAATTATCCAAGCATTATCCTTAACACAAGAAAAAAAATTATAGTATATAAAAAGTTCATCTGTTTTATTCATTAAGATATCTTGGTAAAAAAATTAGCAATAAGTTTTTTAGATGAGTCTATTCCTCCGAAAAAAAAAAAAAAACTAGTCCTCCGTGAACCAGAGTTGGGCCAAAACTATCAATATTACAAAGGCACTGCACCCACGTCCTCGCCACGCCACGCTCTTGCCACTTTCTTGCTTCCCGTCCCCACCAAGCGTCTCAATATGCCTAAAAATGTAGAAATTTCAGAATGGAAAGAAGGGAATTCCATTAGCGAAAGCAATTATTACAAGACGATATAAGAGAGATGCGGAATGAACCTGGCGGGGCTGAGTACATGAATTTTTTTTTATAAAATTGAACAGCCGTATTCAATTTTCGAAAACTCGCGGCAGAAAATCGGAGGGAAAAAAAGTATACCACGGTGTCTGTCGAGAATAATTTGAAATTCTGCAGACCCTTCACCGTCGCATATATATAAATAAAATTCGGTGCCGTAATTAGAAACTTTATGACGCACAGAAATAAAACAGTTTTCTCTGCAATTTGATATGCACCTTAAAGTGTCCATTTTTATGATTCCACATAATAATCAACTCCTCAGCTTTCGTCCGGCAGGGTGAAATTGCTCGGACCCTCTGAGGTAACCGGAGCATATTATACGCCTCCGCAGTGAGATGTTTAGCGTCCCTGACTACGAATCTGTGGGCCTGGGTTCGAATCCCGGCCTTGGGAGTCGGCGTCCAGCCCACCCAGCAGTTCATCCTTCCTTTTGGACCGGTCAATAAATGGGTACCCGGGGAAACATGGGGAAGGTAAACTGTGGTAAAACAGATGTTACCCTGCTCCTGTGTCGGGTTACAGGGTTCTCTTCCACCACAGCCTCAAAGGGCCAACGGATCGTAGATGAGCACCGATATATATATATATATATATATATATATATATATATATATATATATATATATATATACATATATATATATATATATATATATATATATATATATATATATATATATATATATATATATATACATATATATATATATATATATATATATATATATATATATATATATATATATATATATATATATATATATATATATATATATATATATATATATATATATATATATATATATATATATATTTTTATATATATATATATATATAAGGGGCACACAAAAAGCAAACATTAATAAAAAAAAAAGCCCGCTACTCACTGCTCCTAAAAAGAATCCAAAGAAGTGGCCGAGAGATAGGTCAGTTTCTGGAGGAGAGGTGTCCTGATACCCTCCTCTTGAAAGAGTTTAAGTCGTAGGCAGGAGGAAATACAGATGAAGGAAGAGTGTTCCAGAGTTTACCAGCGTGAGGGATGAAAGAGTGAAGATGCTGGTTAACTCTTGCATAAGGGGTTTGGACAGTATAGGGATGAGCATGAGTAGAAAGTCGAGTGCAGCGGGGCCGCGGGAGGGGGGGAGGCATGCAGTTAGCAAGTTCAGAAGAGCAGTCAGCGTGGAAATATCGATAGAAGATAGAGAGAGAGGCAACATTGCGGCGGAATTTAAGAGGTAGAAGACTATCAGTATGAGGAGGAGAGCTGATGAGACGAAGAGCCTTAGCCTCCACTCTGTCCAGAAGAGCTGTGTGAGTGGAGCCCCCCCACACATGAGATGCATACTCCATACGAGGGCGGACAAGGCCCCTGTATATGGACAGCAACTGTGCAGGGAAGAACTGGCGGAGACGGTACAGAACGCCCAGCCTGGAGGAAGCTGATTTAGTAAGAGATGAGATACGAAGTTTCCAGTTGAGATTTTGAGTTAAGGATAGACCGAGAATGTTTAGTGTTGAGGAAGGTGATAGCTGGGTGTTGTCAAAGAATATGGGATAGTTGTTTGGAAGATTGTGTCGAGTGGATAGGTGGAGAAACTGTGTTTTTGAGGCGTTGAAGGACACCAGGTTCTTCTTGCCCCAATCGAAAATAATAGTAAGGTCTGAGGCTAAGCGTTCTGCAGTTTCCAGCCTTGAGTCGTTAAGTTCCTGAAGGGTGGGTCTTCTATTAAAAGAAGTTGAATAATGCAGAGTGGAATCATCGGCGTAGGAATGGATAGGACAGTTCGTTTTGGAAAGAAGATCATCAATGAACAACAGAAAAAGAGTGGGAGATAGGACAGAACCCTGTGGGACACCACTGTTAATAGATTTAGGGGAAGAACAGTGACCGTCTACCACGGCAGAAATAGAACGGTCAGAGAGGAAACTGGAGATAAAGGTACAGAGAGAAGGATAGAAACCGTAGGAGGGTAGTTTAGAAAGCAAAGATTTGTGCCAGACCCTATCAAAAGCTTTTGATATGTCCAGCGCAATAGCAAAAGTTTCACCGAAACGGCTAAGAGAGGATGACCAAGAGTCAGTTAAGAACGCTAGGAGATCACCAGTAGAACGCCCCTTGCGGAACCCATACTGGCGATCAGATAGAAGGTCAGAAGTGGAAAGGTGCTTTTGAATCTTCCGGTTAAGGATTGATTCAAAAGCTTTAGATAGACAAGAAAGTAAAGCAATAGGACGGTAGTTTGAGGGATTGGAGCGGTCACCCTTCTTAGGTACAGGCTGTATGAAGGCATACTTCCAGCAAGAAGGAAAGGTAGATGTTGAAAGGCAGAGGCGAAAGAGTTTGACCAGGCAGGGTGACAGCACGGAGGCACAGTTTTTAAGGACAATAGGAGGCACTCCATCAGGTCCATAAGCCTTCTGAGGATTGAGGCCAGAGAGGGCATAGAAAACATCATTTTGAAGAATCCATATAACAGGCATAAAGGAGTCAGAGGGGGGATGAGTAGGAGGAATATGCCCAGAATCGTCCAGAGTGGAGTTTTTAGAAAAAGTTTGAGAGAAGAGTTCAGCCTTAGAGATAGATGAGACGGCAGTGTTGCCGTCAGGACTGAGGAGTGGAGGGAAAGATGAAGAAGTGAAGTTGGAGGAGATGTTTTTGGCTAGATGCCAGAAGTCACGGGAAGAGTTAGAGAAAGCAAGGTTTTGACATTTTCTATTAATGAAAGAATTTTTGGTTAGTCGGAGAATAGATTTGGCACGATTTCGGGCAGAAATGTAAAGTTCATAATTAGCATTAGTTTGAAGGCTCTGGTACCTTTTGTGAGCTACCTCTCTATCATTGACAGCACGAGAACAAGCGTAATTAAACCAAGGCTTTTTAGCGTGAGGAGTAGAGAAAGAACGAGGAATGTATGCCTCCATTCCAGAGACAATCACCTCTGTGATGCGCTGTGATGCGCTGGAAGCAATAATCATTCCACGGGAAATCGGAAAAGTACATCCTCAGGTCGTCCCACCGAGCTGAAGCAAAATGCCAGAAGCATCGCCTCTTCGGTGGGTCCAGAGGGTGTACAGGAGCGATAGGACAGGATGCAGAAATAAGATTGTGATCGGAGAAGCCCAACGGAGAGAACAGTTTGACAGAATAAGCAGAAGGGTTTGAGGTAAGGAAGAGGTCTAGAATGTTGGGCCGATCTCCAAGACGGTCGGGAATACGTGTAGGGTGCTGGACCAACTGCTCTAGGTCGCTGAGGATAGCAAAGTTGTAGGCTTGTTCACCAGGATGGTCAGTGAAAGAGGATGAAAGCCAAAGCTGGTGGTGAACATTGAAATCTCCTAAGATGGAGATTTCAGCGAAGGGAGATTTTGTCAAGATGTGCTCCACTTTAGAATTCAAATAGTCAAAGAATTTTACATAGTTGGTAGAGTTAGGTGAGAGATAAACAGCACAGATGTATTTAGTAATAGAATGACAGTGAAGTCTTAACCAGATGGTGGAAAATTCAGAAGAGTCAAGGTCGTGGGCACGAGAGTAAGTGATGTCGTTGCGCACGTAGGCGCAACATCCAGCTTTGGATTGAAATTTAGGATAGAGATAGTAGGAGGGAACAGAGTAGAGATTGCTGTCAGTAGCCTCAGAAACCTGTGTTTCGGTAAGGAAGAGAAGGTGAGGTTTAGAGGAGGAGAGATGATGTTCCACAGAATGAAAATTAGAGCGAAGACCGCGAATGTTGCAGAAATTGAGAAGAAAGAGGTTCGAGGAGTTATCAAGACACCTCTCGGGTTGGCAGCCAGAAGGGGAGTCCTCCCTGGGGGAATTTGTGGTCCCCCCCCCCCAGTCGGGGACTCCGAGGCTTGGTGAATGTGCGACATTTTGAAATTTTAATTTTGGGAAAAGGTGTATATATATATATATATATATATATATATATATATATATATATATATATATATATATATATATATATATATATATATATATATATATATATATATATATATATATATATATATATATATATATATATATATATATATATATATATATATATATATATATATATATATATATATATATATATATATATATATATATATATATATATATATATATATATATATATATATATATATATATATATATATATATATATATATATATATATATATATATATATATATATATATGTGTGTGTGTGTGTGTGTGTGTATAAATAAATAATTGGCAATAATTGGATCACGAACAGGTGGCGGATAAGTGGAATAAACCGGGCAAAGCAGGTAGTTGAGACAAACACATATGAAAGCTTGATGGAGGTTAGATGCTTTAATGGATGGATGGGGAATTTGGTAATTAACGCCCGCTCAAGAGCTGCCATGTGTTGGCTATTTAGGCTATTTTAGGTGCCTTAGGGTCTTATGTATCTTTGTGAGTGATGAGATATCCAAGGAGGATTGTGATGTGTTCAGTTCACGTCTCTTGTATACTAGGTGAATATGAAACTTGAGGCTGAAAGAAGAAACGCCTTGTTTTATACACCAGTGACGCGAAAGGAAATACAGGAAATGGGATCAGATTGTATGTATGTGACTTTGAACGAGTGGGACGTGCCAAGTCACATTGACACGCCACATCTTTAATCCAAATCGAGGGAGCATTTTTTATACGAACAACTGCTGAACCTTTAATGCATACATATTACTTAGGGTGGTATGCTTGTCTCGCAACATCATCCTTAAAGTAAAACTTAGCATTTCCAAGGTACCTCCAGACCTCCCTTGGATCTTTCCCTTGGGCCATAAGTAGGCATTATATCGTCATTTATGCACGATGAAGTGCTAGTGTATTCTCACTGGCGTAAAATACGTAAATTTCAGTCCACCTTGACCCGAATATGATAAAAAAAAAAATCAGATATTAACACACTTATAAGACTTTAATGTAGAAGTTGTAAGATGTCCGGCTAAGGAAACGCAGGACGCGTGTGCTCCCGTTTACTGAGTGAGTAACTGACAAAGGTTCGCCTCGTGGGTGCGGGCGCGGGCGGAAAACATCTCGTACATCCAACATCCCCCCTCCAAGATACATCTGTGCCCAACAATGGATCTGAAAATTATTATTCCTACTAGAAATGAATACAATGCAATGGACTGGGTGGGAGCATAACGGGGGGACGGTGTGTGTGTGTGTGTGTGTGTGTTCATACAAAGTCATCCAGCCAGTTAGGCCGCTGTGTGTGCTTCCGCGGTCGGCGCGGCTGCGGTGATGGGTCACGCGTCGGTGCTGTAGACCCCGCTAAGAGGAGGAGACAGGTTCCCAGCCCAGCTCACAGCGGGCAGGCAGCTGCGAGACGCAGTGTTGCCGTTTTTGGTACTAACGTACCAAATTCGGTACATTAAGGAGTCTTAAGTACTTTTGGTACAACTTTAACATAATATGACTAAATTTGGTACTAAGTACATTTGACAAAGAGAATATAATATGATAAGAAGGATATAAGGCAAGTGGATACGTGGCACCACAGCGTTCGTCGGGCGCCCCTGTACCTGTCCTGTACACGTCTCTGTCCTGTACACGGCTTGCAACCGTATTTCACTCAGTCCTTCCTCGGCGGCCTATGGATTAACTCCGTGCACGAGTGACACCGCATTAATTTTTTTCGTTCACATAATACCTACAGTCTTGGATCTCACAAGTTTTGAAACAAAAATGAGCGCAGAAAGAAGACATAGTAGTGATGAAGACAGTGACGCTGGCACACCTAAAAAGAAAACAAAATATGAGCATAAATTTCAAGAGAAATGGGCGCATGATAAAAGGTTTTCATCCTGGATATGCAAAAGTAAAAATTCAGATAAAGCATACTGTAGTGTGTGTAATTGTGAATTAGCAGGGAGCGTAACTCTATTAGAAAGACACAGTAAGACTGAAAAGCACATGAAAAACTTAGAGTCCAGGGATAAATCAAAGAAACTGACGTCTTTTTTTCAACCATCAGTGTCATCAAGTTTTGAAAAGCAAGTTGCTGCATCAGAACTAAAGTTGTGTGCTTTTGTTGCAGAGCATAACTTGCCTATTGCCATTATGGATCATTTGCCAGGACTTGTGGCAAATGCAGCACCTGACTCAAAAATTGCAAGTTCAGTAAAGTGTGCGAGAACAAAAGCCACATCTCTTTTTAAGGAACTAATGGGCCCTAGTTACTTTAATAACTTAATATCTCACTTGAAGAAAACCATGTTTTCCTTGATCATAGACGAGTCGACCGATTTGTCAACAACAAAACATCTTGTACTTATTGGTCGTTTTTATGATCTAGAAATTCAGAGAACTCAAGATAAGTTTTTGTGTTTAATGGAAGTGGAAGACTGCACAGCCCGGGGCATATACACTTCACTAGTAAACTTTTTTGATAAGCATGGAATTCCTGTAGAAAACTTGATTGGCTTTGCAAGTGACAATGCAAGTGTTATGATGGGTGGCAGAGCAGGTGTACAAGCACTACTGAAAGAAAGAGTTCCTGCCCTTTTTGTTCAAGGTTGCGTCTGCCATTCGATGCACTTGTGTGCATCTAATGCCTGCAAGGAACTTCCACATCGGATCGAAGAATTAGCCAGGAATGTGCATTCATACATAATGAACAGCCCCAAAAGACTCTCAGAGTATACTGAATTTCAAATATTCACTGAGACTCAACCTCATAAAATTCTACACCCAAGTTGTACCCGCTGGTTGTCGTTAGAGGAGGTTGTAAGAAGAATCCTGAAGCAATGGCCTGCACTTACACTCTATTTTACAAGAGCTGCCTTGGAAGATGGTATGGCTGTTGCTTCATCAGTACTGGAAGAATTACACAATCCAGTAACTAAGATGTTCTTTGCCTTTTTGGCCTTCATTTTGCCTGCTATAAATAAAGTGAATGTAGAATTTCAAGCAACTTCCTTTAGAGTACACAAGCTCCGGAAGTCTATCAACAGCAGTGCAAAGGCTATTCTCAGTTATTTTATGAAAAGGAATCTTTGAAGGATAAGGACCTGAGCAAAATAAACCTTAATGATCCATCAAACTATCTTCAGATAGAAGACATATATCGGGGAGCAAAAGTTGAAAGCATTGCCTTGGATTCCTCCTCCAGTATTTCAAAGAGAGACCTACAGGATTTCCAGGTAAAAACACTGAACTTTTATGTTACCCTGTCAAAGCAAATGTTTCAGCGCTTCCTGTCCTCTGGGATGTTTGACAAATTGCAGTTACTGGAAGCCTTAGATCCGAAAACGTGCGTGAAGGAAAGCCCAAGAGTGTCATTCCTTTAGCAGTTAAATTCTAATATAATTGAAGAGCAAGATTATGAAGAACTTAATAGAGAATGGCGAGAGCTTATCTTATTTGAAATTCCATCTTTGCGTGAATCATCAATGGAGCCAGAACAGTTTTGGTATGCTGTTTCAAAGGAGAAGTGCGGTGATAGACTAAGATTTCCTCATGTATCCAAACTCATGATGAATTTAATGTCTCTGCCTCATTCCTCTGCTGCAGCTGAAAGAATATTCTCATTGGTGACCAATATAAAGACCAAGCAGAGATCAAGACTTAATACAAGTACACTAAATAGTCTACTGCACAGCAAGGCTCTGCTTCAAAATGTAAATTGTAAAACGTGGCAACCTTCTACCCAGCTACTGAAGAAAACAACTGCTACAAAGCCTACATCTGAAATGAGAGAAGAAGAAGAGCTGCAATTTTAGTGAATTATAAGGTAAGATAATTTTATTCAAGAATTTTGGTACATTTTGTTCTCATTTGGTACTATTGACTGGTTTGCTGTGGTACTATTTGAAAAAGTGGAGCGGCAACACTGGCGAGACGGAGTACCGACGGCCCGCTGGCAGCTCATGATTGACAGACAGTGGGGCTGGACTCTCCGCAGGCGAGAGGTTCCGATGGCGAACGACAGCGAAGCCCGGGAGGCATGCAGCACACCCAGGAGGCTCTCGCCCCTATCGCCCGGCATGCGTGTGAGAGTACAAAACCAGTCATCTAACCTGTGGGACCGGACGGGCCTCGTGCTGGAAGCCGGACCCCACAGCCAGTATGCCGTCCGACTGGACGGCAGCGAGTCGTGGAGGACCGGCGCCTGCCTGTTGTACCTCTGGCCTGTCTCCGTGGGGGTTAGGCGCCGTGGATGGCCTCAGATGCTTTCTGTTCCTTATGGAGACGCGCTCGCTGCCGTCCAGTCTGACAGCATACTGTCTGTGGGGTCTGGCTTCCACCACGAGGCCCGTCCGGTCCCACAGGTTAGATGACTGGTTTTGGACCCTCACACGCGTACCGGGCGATAGGGGCGGGAGCCTCCTGGGTGTGCTGCTTGCCTCCCGGGCGTTGTTGTCGTCCGCCATCTGCACCTCTCGCCTGCGGAGAGTCCAGCCCCACTGTCTGTCAATCATGAGCTGCCAGCGGGCCGTCGGTACTCCGTCTCGCAGCTGCCTGCCCGCTGTGAGCTGGGCTGGGAACCTGTCTCCTCCTCTTAGCGGGGTGTTGAGGTACTGTAGCAGAGCCAGCGCCATCCTGTCAGTGTCGAGGTTGCCTCCGTCGCCGGTGGTGGCCATGATGAGCCTCTTGGCTGTCTTGACGGCGACCTCGGCCCTTCCGTTGGATTGTGGGTATTGGGCAGAGGACATGCGCACCGACACGCCCCACTTTTTCAGAAACTCCATCATCTTGTCGCTGGCCAGGTTCGTGCCGCCATCCGTGGATACTTGCTCTGGGGCCCCCCTGCGGGCGAAGTATCGCCGCAGTTGCGTCTTGATTCTCTGGGACGTGGCGCCGTGTGGGAAGTGAGCTATTTCCAGCCAGCCGGTAAGCCTGTCGGCGTAGGCCATGTACGTGTGTCCTTCGTGCTGGAACATGTCGGCCACCGTCTGCTGGAATGGGTACTCAGGGGGCGGCGTCATCGCCAGCGTTTCTGCGGGCTGCGATGGGGCGCGTGTTTCGCATTCTGTGCATGCGGAGCGGTGGTGCTGCAGGTCCCCCTCAATCCCCGGCCAATATACACACTGCCTCGCCCTCCGCAGCATGGAATCGAGGCCCTGGTGGCCGGCGTGTAGGTTTGCTGCTACTTGCTGTCGGAGAGCTTCGGGGATGACGAGGCACACGTACCCCTGGTCAAACGTGTATGTCACTACGTCGTGCATCACCGCCAGCCTGTCCCTCACCCCGTAGAAGGGACGCAGGGATGCCACTTATTGTGCTTTATGCTGGTGCCAGTCACCCGCCATGACCTTGGCGACTAACATCTGGTACGTCGGGTCGCCGGCGGCCGTCCGCTTGACCTCCTCTTCGTCCACCACGCGTCCCTCCCGATCGGTGCAGGCTATGACTGCGGCGGCGACTGCCCCGATGATATCATCGTCCGAGTCGAGGTCCGCTGTTGTCGGGGGTGCCCTGAGAGCTGGGTAGCGGGACAAAGTCGGCGGCGGTGTTGCTCTTCCCAGGGAGGTATTTGATTTGGAATCGGAACTGTAGTTTTCGTTCCTTGAGCCTGAAGAGTCTGGGGTTGACAACGCTCGTCAGAGCTCTGTCTCCTAGGAGCTTCACAAGGGGGCGGTGTTCGGTCACGATGGTGAGGTTTGGGCAATGGGCATCCCAGCAGGAACAACCTCGCCTTTTGGAGGCACCACGCCACCGCCAGAGCCTCCCCTTCCACAACTGCGTATCCGGCCTCGGCGGTGGTGAGGTGCCGGCTGCCGCACAGGGCCAGGCGCCACCCGCCCTTACAGCAGTATGGGGCGGAGGCCGATGCACAACTGCAGTACTGTTGGAGGATGACGAATCCGATGCCCTCTCGGCTCCAGTCGGTGATGGCAGCGGTGGGGCGGGTTTTATCGTAATACGTCAGACCGTCCTTGGCCAGCTGGCATATAGTGTCCTGGGCTTGGCGGAATTTCTCCTGAAGCTGGTCGTCCCAGTACACGTGTCTTCCGGTTGGTTTCTTCAGTAACTCCCGGAAGGCGTTCATGATCGGCGCGGTGGCGAGGAAGGGGGCGAGCTGGTTTACGAAGCCATACCACGATCTGATGTCCGTGATGGATGGCTTGCCTGGCATGTGGAAGCCCCTGATGGCCGCCAGGCGCTCATCTGTGGGCCTGTACTCGTCCCAGCCGAGCCGGAAGCCCACGAAGTCGACCTCTCTCCGGGCGAACTGGAATTTCTCCGGCTTGAGGGTGATGCCCTTGGCTGCGCACGTTGCCAGAAAGTCGTACACGTTCCAAAACGCTTCCTCGACGCTGCTGTCGTGCAGAAGCGTGTCGTCGACACATTTGTACTTCCTTGTGATTCCCTGGATGGCGTCGTCGAACCGTTTCACGTAGGCGTCGCCGGCGGAGCAGTGGCCCATCGGGGTGCGTCGGTATCTGAACCTACCCCATGGCGTGATGAACGTGGTGAGGCGCCGGCTCTCCTGGTCCAGCTCCACTTGGTGGTAGCCCCAGTACGCGTCCGCTACGGTCTTGAAGGAGTGTTTGGGGACGCCAGACACCATGACGAAGGGCACCGGTGTGTGGTGGGTCTCCCTCAGGCACGATGCGTTGAGGCGCTGGTAGTCCACGGTGCGCCGAGGCTGGCCGGACTTCTTGGCCACCACCACCATCCGAGCGCACCACTCCGTGGGTTCTCCTGCTGGGACGGGCTCAATGACCCCTCGCTTCACGTCCTCTTCTAGCTGCGCCCTGACCTCGTCTTCCCAGTGTTTAGGCACAGGCGCCGGGGTGCGACAGGCGTGGGGGGTAGCACCGGGCGCCAGGTGGATGTGGTGTGGCTTACCCTCCATCACGGGCAGTGGTGTAATCGTGGTGTTGAACGTTGTGGATGAGAAGTGCTGGAGCAGCCACTTCTCGAGCCGTTCCACGTGCTCCTCCAGCGGTGGGAAGGGGAGCGACGCGGGTTTGGGCGGCGGCTGGCGTGGCGGGCGCGCTGTCTCCACCGCCGCAAGAATGGGCGCCGCGGCTGGGGTGTGGTGAGGGAAGGCCTTGGGCACTAGACCTAGCACTTTGCACGCGTCCAGCGATAGAAAGAGGGTCTTCGCCGACTGTATGAAGTAGGTGTCCTGTACTGTGGTGCGGTCGCCCATGGAAATGCTGCACGCCAGAGACCCGAGGCACTTGAGTGGCAGGTCTGCCACATCTCGCAGGCCGGCCCGACGCTGCAACAGCGCAGGCCTGATGTGGAGCGCGGCCATTAGGGCTGGCCCGGCTACGCATACCTGAGCCCCTGTATCAGCCACCGCCCCCACACGAAGTCCCTTCTCCTTGCCATGCGAGACCTTGACCTCCACTGTGGGCTGGCGGGCGGGGTGGGTGCCCGCCGTGGTGATAGCGCCCGACACCGCACGGTCAGAGTGCCGGCCCGGCACTGGGCTGCTTGCCACTCCTGCAGCATTTTCTGAAGTGCCCCTGCTTCCGGCAGCCGCTGCAGACAGCCGCCCTCGCCGGGCACGATGCCTTCCCGAGGGCGTGGGAGGTGCCGCAGTTGCCACAGCGTCGTGGGGCGCTTTTCCCGCCAGCTGTGGTGGCGGCAACGTCGGGAGACGCTTCCTCGCACTCGGTCTCCTCGCTTTGCGCGGTGCCAGCCGCACGAGCAGCCTCCCGCCCCGGGCCTCCACCACCTGTGGCGTCGCGACGGGCGGCCTCGTAAGCACAACACATGGCCCTCAGGGCGTCGACACTGCCGATTGAGTCACACGCCTGGAAAACTTGTTGCCTCAGTGTCACGTCACGGAGGCCTCCCATTAACTTTCTAAGCGACAAGTACTCCGACAAATCTGTGCTACACTGTGGGCACTTGAAGGCACAGTCTGTCGCTTTCTGTGTGCACTTGGTTATGTACTCACTAACACACTCCTCCTGCTCCTGCCTCGCTCCGAAGAACTCTGCCCACTGCACTGCCTGAGTAGATGGCCGAAGGACGAGCTTGCCTATGGCGTCCAAGGCCGTGGGTGGAGTCAGGGTGCTCCACTGGTCCATAGTGAAGCGTGCGTCCAGGGCCCGCTGCAGGGTAGGGACGCAGTGGAGCCTGATGTGTTGCACTGCCTCCTGTGGCGGCCACCTGCACAAAAGCAGCCAGCACTCCATGGACCTCCTCCATGACTTGAAGGCGGCTGGCGACATCTCCAGCTCGCACTTCTCTGGAGCGGAGGCTGGTGACGGCCGGGGAGGAGGCATGTTGGGGCCACGTGCAGCCAAGTCTGCGATGCTGGCCCTCAGCTCCAAGATTGCTTCCTGCTGCGCCGCGATGGTCCGCCTCGCCTCGGTCAGCACCGGCACGAGGGCCCTGGGGATCACGGGTGCAGGTGCCCTAGGGGACTGGGCGAGTGTCCTGCGTGGGAGAGGCATCTTGGAGTGGTCAGTTGGTAGGTCCAGACTTCCGTTCACTGCGCCATGTAAGATGTCTGGCTAAGGAAACGCAGGACGTGTGTGCTCCCGTTTACTGAGTGAGTGAGTAACTGACAAAGGTTCGCCTCGCCAGTGTTCCCAGTGGAAAAAAATAAAACGTACCATAAAAAATGACCAAATGTAAAAATGTACCACATGGCTGAAAAAAAGTATCAAAAAAAGTATCAACCGGTAATTTTAGGTAATTTATATTTTACAGTGAGGAAATTACTTAAATATTATTTCTTAACTCTTACGTCTGGCAGTGATGTAGGGTGTACACAGTCTGCAGTGTCTATTGCAGCATGATGACTTGTATGGTAACAGAGAGAGAGAGAGAGAGAGAGAGAGAGAGAGAGAGAGAGAGAGAGAGAGAGAGAGAGAGAGAGAGAGATTAAAACTTATAATTAAGATAACACAGACAATGTAGAATTCTAATCTATATGTAGAAAAACAATACATTTGGTATAGATATACAATTTATTACATATCTTACAAAATAATATCTATGCTTTTGATAAATTAACGATCTTATGGCATTCTATGTATAATTCAATGTATAGTGAATGTTGTCCATCATGATGACAATGATATATGAAAGTGCCCCAATATTATCTACCATTTCACAATGCTATCCAGCTCCTTCCTAAATAAAACTGTTTTATTTTTTTTAATAAACCGAGAGAGCAGCTCAAAAATAACAAACAAACAAAAAAACCGCTAATCACTGCTCCCTAACAAGAAAAAAAAGAGTAGTCAGTTACTTGAGCTTAAAATACCGTATCTCCTCTTTAAGCAATTAAAACAATAAGTAAAATATTATTGATTTCCTACTTTTGGTCATTATCACATTTCATTCTCCCTTGAATGCTGCTTGAGCCGAGCGTATCATTGCATTGTTTGGCTCCCAGTCAAAGCAATTCACAGCACCACCATTGCCCTTGGTTAGTAAGAGGCCATTGACTGTTTCTGTATTAAGTATATTTCTGGTGTCAGTTTTGATCAGTTTTACCTGAGAAAATATTCTCTCCACTGTAGCTGACACTGATCTGCGGTAGAATATATACGTAAATACAAATTTATACCGGGACTTTTACTTTTTTTCACATTTCCCTGGATGCATCGGTGAGACGAAAATGTATCATTTTTCTTACTAAATTGGTAAAAAAGTATCAAATTTCGTACCACTTTAGCTTAATGTCGTAAAAATGTACCGCTTCCGACAAAAAGTATCAAAATGGTACTTTTGTACCGTCACTGGGAACCCTGCGCCTCGCGGGTGCGGACGCGGGCGGAAAACATCTCGTACATCCAACAGAAGTGAAGAAATAGGGTGATGTTTTCCTGCAGGGTGTCACGTTTATTGACAGCGCAAAGTATGTTCTCTAAAGTGAAACGTATGAGCGAGAATTATGTTATCAGAATAAGAATTAGATTTTGTATATTCATAAGTGGAAGTAAAAGAACTGCGAAATATTCAATTGCTCGAGCTATACGCTTTTCACAAGGAGGAAGCGGCAAAACCGCGCGTTCCAACAATCGTCAGATGAATCGTGGACAACGTTGCCAGGTTGTTGTACTCTGCCTCTTATGTTTGCCGATTTTCGACCCAAAAACTGCTTTCATCACACAAATAACTGCCTTCATATATAGTTATCGTTTAATTGGTTAATTATTGGTGCTTCTTGGCAACAGTTATGGGCCAGAAAGCGGTATATATGCGGCTCATATGTATGATAATCTGGGAACGATGACCGTGGACCAACACCTCGTTAATTCGATTTTTATCATCCATATTCCGTACATGAGGTAAGTACTGCATCGAAAACCATCTCCTGTGCTGGGCAGGAGGGTTTATATTGGGAAGTTACTCAGATTTCTTGTGCACAGGATGTTTACCACATATGTTCATGGGCGGGCTTTTTAAGCTGCCAAGCCACTGTAGTATATATTTCACATTCTTTTGGCCTATTATTAAGGATTTTAGCCACAAACCCTTACATATAGGGTGCAAAAAGCTATTCCTAGGCAGCTACTGTTCTTGTTATATTGCTTACAATTTAGCAGACGGCCATATATGACTACAGAGCGCATTGAACTCAACTACTGTGATCTCATGTAGCCCAGTTATTTTAAAGATTATGGAACGATCAGGCTGCTTTGCTGAGAATAACACAGTCTGACGAAAATGTACGTGGCTTGTATTTTAATTAATAACATTTACTGAAAGCTCTAGATCGCAGTGTTACCAGATGAAAGTGTTTCACGGAAAGTTTTGATCTGGCAAACCTGCAAGGTAGGGAAACGTCGCTTGACGGAGATATGGCCGCGTTAGTGTGTGAAAGAGGGGGGATGGGGGGGGCGCTAATATGAATGAGAAACAGTACATTATTCAATAATATACGTTCAGCTTGAAGGTGTGTGTGTGTGTGTGTGTGTGTGTGTGTGTGTGTGTGTGTGTGTGTGTGTGATGCGCTCACGTGTTCTAGTTAATGTGTTTTTCTCCGTGTTTGTGCAACGTAGGGGTAACTGAATGCGTAAACATGCGCGCATATAACTAATCTCACAACACACACACACACACACACACACACACACACACACACACACACACTCTCTCTTTGTAGTGTAGTGGTTAGCACACTTGCATCACATTCTAAGTCTCGGATTTGGTTCCTAGGTTTGACTGACTGGAGACGTATGGGCAGCCTCCTATATTACATGATTCCTGTTCACCTACCAATAAACGTGTAACGGGTCTCAGTTGGGTTCTTTGTTCCGCCCCCTCAGAGTGTATGGGAGTGTGAGGTTCAGGCCGTTCCCAAAGATTCGTCAATGGAGCCCCAAAGCTCATCCGGGTTGGGTACTACCCACAGAGTTATATACCTAGAGCGCGCGAGCCAGACACTCGGGTGCGGCAACCGGAAGTACCTTGGCCGCCATCTTTGGGAGCCCGGTCCAGCCAACTCTATGCTCCAGCCGGCAACTTCAAAGTGGAGGTAAATGGTAGGTGGTGGTGGTGATGGTGGTGGTGGTGGTGATGGTGGTGGTGCTGGTGATGTTGATGGTGGTGGTGGTAGTGCTATAGTAGTGCACACAAATCCTAAGTTAGTCGAGCTGACTAACTTTCCCTACTAGAGCCGAGGTGCCTAGAATGAGTGGCAAAGTTAGTCAGGCTGACTAATATACTTTAGTCAAATTCTGACAAACCAACTAGTAAGGCTGAGTACGTCATTAGTAAAAAAAATCTGACTAACTAATTCATAATATTCACTGTTTTGACTAACTGCATTGATCAAGCTGAGCATGTCCTTCGTCAATATTGACTAACCACATCGTTCACACTGAGTATGGCCGTCATCAAAACAGCATGTTTGACCAGTTCCAAATGTGTTGTGAATATTGTTGAAATGCAGAGCTGATCACCTTTGAGGAATGCGTACCTGAATGTCTGGTCAAATACAGTACATGGTCCACTAACGATTGAACAAAAACAGTGTACCTATATGCAAGTCGTAAATCATAGAATACTGTATGGCCTTCAGCTAAAGGTCACAAAAAGAATGTACTAAGAAACCCGATATATTAAAGTGGAGAAATAAATTGTACATCTATTTTTGTACAATTAGAAAATAACATATACAGTACACATTTTCTAAAACCAGATTTCATCAATATTAGAAACAGAATGACTAAAAGTAGTCAATAAACTAAATCCGTATTCATTTCACCACAATGTAAATAAACTTGATACACATAGTACCACTCCATTATAACACTACACTTCATAAATATGTAATATGACAGTAGAAAAATACATACATGTAGCCATCTAGCTACGCAAGTAGTGACCCAGATTTATATACACATCTGAACACAAGTCCACACTATGCAACTTTTTTTGTCAACTCGATTTTCGTGTTGCCGCAACAATTTGCAGGCGACAGTGGCCATTAAAACAATTCATATAAAGTACAAACTAATTAGAACCTAAGTAATAATTATATTAAGAAATTTAAGCATAATAATGATAATAATAATAATAATAATAATAATAATAATAATAATAATAATAATAATAATAATAATAATATGAAAATGAAAGATAATCCTGATCGGTGATGATGTGAAGAAAAATAAGGTAAACATGGTTAAAAAAAAAAAATATTAGTGTAAAAGCGAAAAAAACAAAACCGAAAAATATTAATAAAATCAGCATGAACAACAAAACCAGAGCATGGACAATCATGGCTTAATTCAGATCCAGACGTTTCAAAGTCATGCTGACATCATCCTCTATGGCTACACAAAGTAATAAAACATTAAAATAAAATAAAACAATAAAACTTTAAAAACAATTAACAAACCATAAATTGACTAAGCAATATATACGGGTCTTGACGACTCGAGATTATTTAGCATAGATTTGTTGTATTTAATGTATAGTGACTAGTATTCTAAAATCTGTCCTGCTGCAGGAACGTAAAATCTTGATATGTGATAACTTTAAAGACGTATCACAAGACTTGGAGTTTTCCCTCACGGCAGAGGAAGGAGGGTTGAGATTGAGACTGAGAGTTGTGCTGGACTGACCTATACGTGCTCATCTACCTAGATCTTGAAAGCTCGTAAAGTGCTTCCAATATACCCTGCTTGGCAATCGGGACAAGTGTATTTATAAACGAGAGACGAGCACAGGGGAGTCGGCAGTTCTCTTGCTCATAAATACACTTGTCCTGACTGTCAAGCAGGGTATGTTGGAAGCACTTAACGAGCTTTCAAGATCCAGGTAGATGAGCACGTAGTTCAGTCCATCACAACTCACAGTCCAATATTAACCCTCCTTCCTCTGTCGTGAGGGAACATTCTAAGGGCCGATTACACAGTCGCTGTTATGGTTTAGGATCAATCCGAGCCAAGGCTACACACGACTTGTCGGGGTCTTTTCGGCCATTTTTGGTAAGGGTTGTCCCCACTGAATTGGGACATTAGCTGAAAAGACGTCTGTGAAACCCGACAAGTTGTGTGTAGCCTTGGTTCAAATTGATCCTAAACCATAACAGTTACAGTGAAATCAGCCCTAAGTCTTGTGGTATGTCTTCAAGGAAAGTTTTTTTAACTTTGTGTAGCCACTGAGGATGATGTCGGCATGACCTTGAAATGTCTGGATCTGAATTAAACCATGATTGTCCCTACGCTGGTTTTGTTGTTCATGTTGAGGCTGCGGTTTCCCCGCGACCAACCTTTCTCTAAAAGAAAATTAATAACGGAAAAATATACAAAATAAAAGTAGGGAAAACAAAAAACAAATATGGTGTCCCATCCAGTCAGTTGCTCAACACATCAGGGTGTAGTGTAGACAGTCGACCGTTGCCAACTAAAGTTGCATAGTGTGGACGAGCCTTTAAAATCATTAACAGTTAATAATGCATGAAACCTTATCAAGACTAGAAAAAAACATACAATTTATTATTTACCAAACAAAACTATAGAAAGTGAGAAATAATTTTTGTAGGTTATATAAAAAAATTCATTGAAAATTGGCTGAAAACAACAAACAAAATTCTTCTGATGCATCCATACATACTTTTAATACTGCTGTGTGTGTGTGTGTATTTACCTAGTTGTGATATACGGGAAAGGAGCTATGCTCGTGTTGTCCCATCTCCATATTGACTTTTGTCCAACTTACACTAGCTTTAAATTCATGAATCGGATTTGCACGAACCACTTCGTGCTCCAGATCATTCCAAACGTCTACTAGTTGCTTGGAATGATCTGGAGCTCGAAGTGGTAGATGCAAAGACGATTCATGAATTTAAAGAGTGTTTGTGTGTGTGTGTGTGTGTGTGTGTGTGTGTGTGTGTGTGTGTGTGTGTGTGTGTGTGTGTAATTGACTAAATTCATGCACTCTTGTACCCCATTGCCATTTTTACTTCATTTAATTTGACCATTAGGGATTTAGATTTCTGAGTTTCTCCATTTTCATACTTGATACCTAAAACATATGAGGATATAAAACTGGGGAAGTGTTTACAGTCTTTAGGATGTTCAATATTGTATACATACAATCCTGCTACTAATCCAGCTACAGCCATAGTAATGGATGTAGTTTCAGCTATGGGTGTACCATCCAGTAAAACACAATACAAAAGTGGTGAGGGATGGAAAAAGAAAAGGACATTCATGGTAGACAGAAGAGATAAGGAGGAAAGTAAAAGAGAAAAGAGGACTTTTTAAGAAAACTCAAGAAAGAAATATGGCTGAGCAAGTAAAAGGGGAAAGGAAAAAGAAATATAAAGAATGCAAGATGAAATTAAGACAAGCAGTAAAAGAAAGTAAGAAGAGAGTTGCTGAAGACTTTGGAAAAAGATTAAGTGAAAAATATATAGGGAACAAAATCATATTGGAAAGGAGTAAAAAACAAAAAAAATGCAGAAAATATCTCCTCAAGTAAAATAAATGAAGTTATGGATGAGAATGGAATGACGTTAAAAGACGGGGAAGCTGTGAAGGAGATGGAGAGAATATTTAAAAAAACTTAATGAATTTTGAGGATGGACATCCAGCAGCTGTGACAGCAGCAGTTTTGAGTAGAGGTAGAGGAGGAGTATATAAAGAAAGAAGTATAACATATGAAGAAGTAAATCAAGCAATAAAAAGATTAAAAATGGAAAGGCAGCAGGAATTGATGAAATCACGGCAGAAATGATGAAGTGTGAAGGAGAGGTAGTTACTGAATGGATGGTCAAGTTCTGTGAAGTGACATGGGAGGGGGGGTTGCCAGCAGACTGGACAAAATCCATCATTGTCCCAGTTTACAAGGGGAAGAGCAGGAGAGGGGAGTGTGGGAGCTATAGAGGTTTAAGTCTCCTAAGTATACCCGGAAAGGTATAGAGAGGGTGCAAAGGCTTACAGAAAAGAAAATCTGTGAAGAACAAGGAGGCTTCAGGAAGGGAAGGGGATGTGTGGATCAGATATTTTCCTTCAGGATGATAGTAGAAAAAAAATAATAGCAAAAAGAAAGAAACCATACGCTGCCTTCATGGATTTAGAAAAAGCTTACGACGAGTCGATTGGATTGCATTGTGGGATGTTTTAAAGATTTATGGTGTGGGAGGAAAACTGCTCAGTGCAATAAAGTCTTTTTATGAGAATGCATCTGCATGTGTCAAAATTAGTGGAGAAACAAGTGAACATTTTGATATAAAAGTGGGCTTAAGACAAGGGTGCGTCATGTCACCATGGTTGTTTAATATTTATATGGATGGTATTATGAGAGAAATGAAGGGCAAAGTTCAAAGTTGGGGAGTTGGAGTTAAAATGTACGCTGAGGGAAGGAAGTGGGTGCTGAATTCAATCTTATTTTCTGATGACATAGTGCTCATAGCAGAAAATGAAAGTGACTTACAAAATTTGGTCAGTGTTTTTGATAGGGAATGTAAAAGGAGAAAGCTGAAAGTAAATGTCAACAAGAGTAAAGTGATGGTTTGTGAGCAAAGTAGAAGTGAGGTTGTAGATTTTGTATGCCCATATGGAGTGGGAACTGAATGTGAAAAAAATGCTAAATAATTTTGAATGGTGAAGAAACGGAGCAGGTCAATGAGTTTAAGTATCTTGATCAGTTATGTGCAAGCATGGTGATACGGAGGGAGAGACAAGAGAAAGGGCATTGCAAGGAAGAAGGGTGGTAGGGTCTTTGGGACGTATCATGAATGGCAGAAGTGTGAGCATGGGGGTAAAGAGGGATGTGATAAATAAAATAATAGTACCAACCCTCACATATGCAAGTGAGCCTGGAATGAAAGTCAGAGGTCTAGAGTGCAGGAAGTGGAAATGAGTTATTTGAGGAGTGCATGTGGTGTGAGTAGAATGGATGGAATAAGTAATGGAAGTGTGTATGAACGTTTTGGAACGTGTCACAGGGGTGAAGGGAAGAGGTGTTGAGTGGTGGAAGAAGTGAAGTGACACTTTAAAATGGTTTGGCCACATGGAGCGAATGGAGGAGAGTGAGATGACCAGGATGGTGTATGTGAGTGAGATGGAGGGAGGGAATGTTAGAGGACGACCTCCAATGAAATGGAGAGAGAGGATGCAGGCATACGTTAGGGAGAAGGGGGAAAGATCCTTGAGAAACTTTGTGCAGACAAGGAGGGAGTGTCTGGATAGAAAAAGATGGAAACTCTTTTGCCATGGCCATCCGCTGGTAGGAGCTCCTAGGAGCATGCGTCGATGATATGATGATAAAGATTGACCTTAACCTGTATTTGAAATAATTCGCTGAAGCCTGTGCATATAACACCTGTAAGGGAGGGGTTGGGGGGCAGTGAGATTAGCTTAGGAAGCTGGTTGGAGGTCACGACTCTGGTTTACAACAGTGCAGCCCTACTGTAAAGAAATATTCAATTTTATTTAACTAGTTTTATATAGTATAGCTATCATTTGATGTGAATATGCAGAATGAAACAATTAAGCATTTCCAGTGCATCCCAAATTGTTCTTGCATGAAAGACCTGTGAAATCCAAGCAGAAATGAGCTTTAAAAAAATATTGTTTACATTACATTATATGCTGAGTACCTGCTTTGGGTGAATCTTTGTCGCCTTCGGCGAAATTTATCAGAACATTTGGGGGCCAGGCATCTCGGCAGAAAGAAAGCGAGCCTCCTTTGTTTACTTTCCGTGTGCAACATTGGCATCCATCCAATAGTGTTTTCCTCCACCCACAACTCCTGGCCCTGAAGCCATCACCTTTGAGCTGCCCACACTCCTGGTAGCGGCATCACCTTTGACCTGTCCATGCTTCTGGTAGCGGCAGTTGTCCACCCAAGGTCTTGGATCATCTCGCACAACAACCTGCAATCATTTGAGGGTGAAGTATAATATGCTGGGAGCAGAAACCGGTAACCTCACCGAGACACAAACACCTGACCTTCCTAGTCTTGGAGGGGTGGGGCTGATACATGCATGACAGGAACTCAGCAAATTATGTAATGTAAATATATATTTTTTTAAGAAGCCCACTTTGGCTTGATTCCACAGGGCTTTCATGCAAGAACGATTATGGATGAGGAAATGCTACCTGATAGCATTTATATTTTCTCTCATTTACCAATAAATAAAACAATGAAAATGATCAGCTACATTATTACTAATATTAGTATCACTTATATTGAAGTGTAATTGTTGAAAGTCCCGAAGAAATACAGACAATTTACGATGACTGAAAAAATACTTGGTAATTCTTTACAAGAACTCCGCTACTCCAGTGCCCCCCACCCCCAAAAACAACCCAGGGGGGGGAAGGGAAATTGACTGAAATATGGAACTCCCAAATTTACCACCCCAAATCCCTAAAATAGGGTAAATTTTCTACTCCCAAAAGTGTACTGAACTGCGTATATCTGACAGCTTACACTGTACGTCAAGTATATTTAACCCGGTAGCTGCGTGGATCATATTTCTTAAAGGCCCCTCTAAGCGAATTAATGAGAAAAAATCATCGCTCTCGCACACCACTTCGTAATATATAACAGCGCATTTGTGATCAGTTTATGCATCATCTATTTTGGGGGGTTTATATCATGGCAAAAATGTGGCCCATCGCTGGTACACGGTAAAGCCACAAATTTGGCCCGTCGCTGCTACCGGGTTAAACTACTCCAACCTGTCTTTACCTAACCAAAACTCGACCCTCCCTCTGCTAGGTTAGGTTAGAATAGATTACAAGACAACATATTAATGGAACTTCCCTTAAACTTTTAACTAGGGAATTTTCCCTATCCTAGGGAAATATTTTATGGTAGTTTTGGAGGCCCATTTTTCAGTTAATTTGACTCCGCCTTCACAACCCCACTTTTCCATAGGTTCCTAGGCTTGTCTTGGGGGGTAGGGCGGGGCTGGAATGGCAGAGGGGGAGGCGGACTTCTTGTAAAGAATTACCGAGTAGCTCAAGCTTCGTGGGCCCTGTGACCCAATAGTCGCTGGCTGGCAACTCTGGAATAATACCTCATTAACTGAAGATGGTCACTATAGTAAGAATGGGGAGGAGAAAATGATCTGGGATAATGATTTCATTTACTTTCCTAAAGTCCACCACAGGTCGAAATGAACCATCCTTTCGGGGGGATAAAAGTGATGAATCCACGGGGAATGTGATTCTTGAATGACTCCTTGAGCAAACATGTCATCCACCACCAGTAAGTGCCCTATGAAGGCACACACAAGGATGAGTACTTGGGTTATGGTCAATACGATGGGCATTTCCCCTGGTACTGATATTGTGTTTGATCACTGGAAATCACTGTCCATACACTGAAAATGTAAAAAAAAATAAAAATTGTCCAGTTTTAGCAAGGGTGGTAAAGAGGCAAAGACACCACACCTAAAACTCATTCAATCTGCTACTGCATGTACTGTTTCTGCCCACAAACTTCACCCATAACTATCTAACAGAAATCACTAGAGGAACAACAAAACTTACCAGCAGTGAACCCACGTCTCGTTGTTGTTTTGGGCCGCGGCGATCTAGTCGCTCACTGTTCACATGAGCCCTGGTGTCGTCCTGTGAGGGCTTCACATGCACGTCAGCCCCGTCTTCCTGAGGAAGGCGCAGGTGAGGCGGATGACAGCTTCCTGGCGTGAGGGGTGGACGCCTGCCGCCGCCAGCAGCGTGGGCAGGTCAAAGGTGGGCACGTCCAGGGCGCGGAGTCGGTGTCGGAGCAGCACTCGCTGGGAGTGGTGGCGTGGGCAGTGCAGCAGAAGGTGTTCAATGGTGTCCTCGACGGTCCTGCACCAGCAGGGGCAGTGAGGGTCAGGGGAGAGGCGGTGGAGGTGAGCGCCCAGGTGTGTGTGGCCCAGGGCCCAGGCGAAGGAGCATCAGGGCCACGTCTAGGACGCGGGACGCTTTCCTCACCCACGGCAGTGGGAAGGAGTTGGTGCGGTACTGGCCTATGAAGGTGGTGTCGACCCATGAGGCGTGGCAGGTACGGGAGATGAGACGTTTGGCCGTGTAGAGTGGCAGGGGAAGCGGCGTTATGTTTACTTCGGCCATGTTTTGTTTTAAACTCGCTGCTGCTGCGACGGTGGCGTACCCTAGCGGCGACGCCGCCGCTGGAGGCGGTCGATTCAAATTGCCTCATTCCGAACCTAATGCGCTATATTATCACATCCTCAGTCAACTTATTTCATAATATGTTACAAACATTCAACGAAGAGTTATGTTCTTTGTAAGGCAAGTGTTATAAACGCTTTTAACCAGTAGATACAAGGATGTAGGGGTCGAATGAAATGACTAACACATTAGTCACGATCTTTTTGACGAAGGATTTGACTAACTTTGGTTTTGTGTGTGGTGGTGGTGCTATAGTGGTGGTGATGGTGGTGGTGGCGGTGCTGTAGGGCCGCTTTCACAGTCATTTTGTTTGTTTTGATCGTTACCAATGGCTGTGATCGCCGCTATAGTATTTCCACGTAAAACTGGCCGATGAGGTAGTGGCGGCTGCGGGGTTAGCCTAGCCCCGCACCTTGGCACACACTCTCAACATCTCTCGCTTCCTCTGCAGCCACCACTACCCCATAGGCCAGTTTCACGTGGAAAACTATAGCGTTGATCGCCGCCATTGGTAACGATCAAAACAAACAAAGTGACTGTGAAAGCGGCCCATAGTGGTGGTGGTGGTGCTACAGTGGTGGTGATGGTGGTGGTGCTATAGTAGTGGTGATGGTGGTGGTGGTGATGGTGGTGGGTGGAGGAGTTGTTTGAGAGAGAGAGAGAGAGAGAGAGAGAGAGAGAGATTTTTGTTACACCCACAGACCAATATTAGACCCTTATTACATCTTTATTCTTGAATACAAAGTTTTTTTTAATGAAGCCCAACATTCTGTTCCTTTATTTGCTGCATCGATGCATTGCTGTGAAATTTGAGGTTTGCGATTTTGACGCATTCGTATTCGAACTTCTTATTCCTCGTTCAACTTGAAGGACCTGCCACTCTACTACGTTAGGGCATCTCCATCTCCGACCAAGCTGTAATTTATGATGCGGGACTTTATCAAACGCTTTCTGATCAAGAGATACTACGTCCAGTGATTTGGTTACGTCATATAAACAGTGAAGGGGTTATAACAAGAAGTTAGACTAATGGGCCTGTAATTACCTGGAACTTTTGTCTCCTTTCTTGAGAGTATTTCGCTCTTCGTTTCTTTTCAACAGAGTTGGATATACTTCAGGTCCAGGACAGGTTTGCAATGTGTTGGCTGTCAGTCACTAGTGCACCGTGTTTGTTGGGCTTTTATTAGTGTTAATTCGCTCTCGCAACAAGGGGACGATGTGTTCTGCTTGTATTTCTGTTAGTTTTTGTCAGTTTTCTCTCAAGTTAGCTCTTTTGAAATTTTGGGGCTTTTACTACTTTTTTTTTGATGATTGATGAGAGCTTATGTCGAGAGAGAGAGAGAGAGAGACGGACTCACATGACATATGACATAACT
>NC_066519.1:10802583-10897583 GCF_024679095.1 Eriocheir sinensis
CGATCCATTGGTTTACTTGACCGTCAATGCCTATTTGCTTTAATTTATAAAGTAATTTATGATGTGGGACTTTATCCAACGCTTTCTGGAAATCAAGATAGACTACGTCCACTGATTTGGTTACGTCATAAATTGAGAAGAGATCGTTATAAAAGGTCAGTAGGTTTGACAGGCAGGATCTTTTGTTACGGAAGCCATGTTGTGAATCCCCAATTAATGAGTGGCTTTCGAGGTAACTCACAATTTTGTCTCTAATTATGCTCTCGAGTAGCGTACCTACAATTGAAGTTAGACTAATGGGTCGGTAGTTACCTGGTATTTTTTTGTCTCCTTTCTTATAAATCGGTGTCACGTTAGCCTTTTTCCAATCCGAAGGGACGATGCCTTGTCGCAAGGACATATTGAATACGGTAGTGAGGGAGGAGAATATTTCGCTCTTTGTTTCTTTAAGCAGTATAGGATATACTTTGTCGGGTCCGGGACTTTTATTTGTTTTAAGTGAATGGAGAGCTTTAAGGACTTCATCGGTTGTTATTTCAAAATTAGGCAATGCATGCTCGAGATTTACAATAGTACTGGTGTTGGTGGTAGCGAGAGGAAGACTGTTAGTATTAAACACCGAGGAAAAGTAATTGTTTAAGAGATTTGCAATGTGTTGGCTGTCAGTCACTAGTGCACCGTCGCTGTTTGTTAAAGGTCCAATACCACTTTTGATCGCCTTTCTGTTGTTTATGTAACTGAAGAAAGATTTCGGATTATTTTTACAGTTGGCTGCAATATTTTCTTCATATCTATGCTTTGCCTGACCTACTAGTCTTTTTACTCGTCGCCTGGCATCATTATAAAGTCTAATGTTTTCGGGCGTGCTTTGTTCTTTCTTTAACCTGTAAAACAATTTTCTCTCATTGACTGATTAAACTGTTTAATTTCGTTATTAAACCACGGTGGGCTTTTATTACTGTTAATTCGCTTCTCGCACAAGGGGACGAATGTGTTCTACTGAGTAAGTGATTTTTAAAGCTTAGCGTGATCAGATCTTGATAATTTACACCCCCACCCACCCACCCCCATCACCACACTCAACACAATAGGAATTCAAACACAGCTAAAACATAAACTTTAAACTAACTGAGGAGGAGAGGCAATAGCGGCAGTCCACGATAGGTATTAATAAAGGGTGAAGGGAATTTGGTGGAAAGCAAATACAAGGAGTGGGGTGGGGGAGAGGTAGAGTGGCGAAGTTGTCAACCGTGCGAATACACAAGTTAGTCTCTCTCTCTCTCTCTCTCTCTCTCTCTCTCTCTCTCTCTCTCTCTCTCTCTCTCTCTCTCTCTCTCTCTTTAAAGCTCACACACACACACACACACACACACACACACACATTCTCTCAATCTCTCTCTCTCTCTCTCTCTCTCTCTCTCTCTCTCTCTCTCTCTCTCTCTCTCTCTCTCTCTCTCTCTCTCTCTCTCGTAAGCAGCACAATACACTTTGGCTCAGACCTACCTAAAAGCCTCCCTTCACCTCCCACTCTCTGTCCCCAGATGCACTACCTCTTAACTCTTATGCCCGGCCAATAGCAACTCTCCCATTCCCTACCACTACCGCCACCAGCCCCACCGCTACCACCACCTCTGCCACACCCATCTTCCCAACATCTGGGCCACCAGACTTTCACGTATCTGCGCCTAAGTTATGTATGAATTTTCCAATACAATCTATATAAGAAATGTGCTTGTAAAGCTTTGTTGGTTATGAGGCTAAAAAAAACATAGCACACATGCATTATAATGGTAATCATTGTTTCACCATCCATGCCATACATATGCATCACAAATCTGTTTAATCACATCACTCACACCTGGTTACTCATTACACCTGCTAGTTTGCATTCCATGAGCACATTAAATCTGCAGCTGTCACCTTCGTGCTCTACAAAAGTAATAAAGTGACGTTAAAAAAGTCTCGTCGCAACGCATTTCAAAATTAATTCACCTGCCTGGCCACCACACCTAACTATACGAACCAGTGAGCGAGTAAGTGAATAAAATGAGTGAATTCCTGCCTTAAAACTGCGCTCATATTTATGATCGTGTGCAGTGCCGCGTAGCTGTGATGGCGAGTTTGAATTTATATGATTAATTTTGTGTTATGCGACTTGTAATTAAATGCAATCACGTGTGTCTCTTGGGATTTTCCGCGTCCATGGCTGCTGAGAGAGAGAGAGAGAGAGAGAGAGAGAGAGAGAGAGAGAGAGAGAAAATGTGTGTGAGCGAGTGGGAAGGGGAAATGAGTGTATGTGTGTGCGTGAATAATTCACCTTTGCCTGACCACGTGATACTCTCGCGGCCACCAGTCACTACTTTCCCGGAATGAGCTTGCTGACAAGTGATGGATTTCTGGGTACGGTTGAAACCTCACACCTACACACCCGGAAGGCAGGATGCAACCCCCGACTGACACTCGGTACCATTTCACAGGGGGTAAGGATTAAAGGAGAAGGCCCATGCGTTTCCACTCCGGTCAGTCATAGAACCCGGGGCCTTTTGGATGTGAGACGAGCACGCTGTGTGTGTGTGTGTGTGTGTGTGTGTGTGTGTGTGTGTGTGTGTGTGTAATAATAAATAATAATAATAATAAACGGTTTATTGTAAGAACCAGGCAGCCCTAGAGCTGAAAATATACATCAGTGGACGATTTAATGAAATGAATGAAACAATTGAACAAAATAATATGATTGATGATAAAATGAAAATAGAAATAAGAATAATAACACTAATAATAGCAAAGATAATAATAATAATAATAATAATAATAATAATAATAATAATAATAATAATTAATAATTTTAATAACAAAAACAATAATAATAATAAGTGCTAATGAATTTTTTTTACAAAATATACAAATAGTGTTGTTCTCATTTTTTATTATTTATAAACTTGACCATTACGGGCACTGCGCTGTTCTTATAGCGGTCAGTCCGTGCCCGAATCGGAGCAAGAATGTTGCGGTGTATATCACTGAGTGCTGAGGGCAGTTTACTGCGGGTGGGAGGATGTGTCTGTGTCTGGGCTGGTTGAGAAGCTTGGTTGCGAACTGGTAAAGTAGTGTCTCGTGACGGTGTTATAGGCTGGTGAGATGGAGGGAGTCGAGGGCGTCCTGGTAGCTGGTGTAGTGAGGGCCCAGGATGATTTTGCAGGCTCGCTTCTGGACTCGTTCAAGTTGGCGGCGCTGCATGATGTTGATGGAGGAAGACCACGCTGGGGACGCGTATGTAAGTTTGGGGAGGATGAACGAGGAGTACACGCTCGCCCTTCCTAGGGTTAAGACGTTGACTTTTTGGTCCGCTGCTGTGTGGTGCCAACTAGCCTTTTTCATCTGCTTTTGTGGTGTGCTTTGAGGCGTTCTGTGCTTGGGAGCTTGCTGCTGTGCTGGAGGACTACACAATCAGGAGGACTACCAATACCTGCATACTACAGACCGCTAAGTGTTCTGACCTAGTTAGATAGTGATCCAGAGTTAGTTCTAGGCCACGTGTATTAAGCTGCCCACACCTACACCAACTTCAACACTCTTTCACGCGAACCCAGTGCTACACGGTTTTATATTGCTTTTTTTTTTTTTCCTTCTACTATTAGGATACTTTACTGTTTTATGATAATAGGAACACGTGAATCAGGCGCACCAAGCTACGTTAATTTCTAAGTCCACACAAAACACTAGATAATCCACCTTTCCACGCAAACCTAGTGAACACAGTTATTGTCTTATTTACGTAAGTGATTTCTCAGTATAATAATATAGGCACGTGTTTTGTCTTGGTTGGTAGAAATAACCGCGCCTTTTTTTCCGAGGCACACCCTCGGAGTTGACCTGACTGCGACTTGACAGCAGCTGCTGCTTTGTTTTCCTAGATACACGTTTTTCCCAAGAGATTTGACCTGACGACCTCACCGCAGCTGCGGACTTTTGTTATTGTCCTAACGCGCCAAATTATTTTCGTCTTGCCTCGCCCATATCTTCACCATGCCGTCCCTCAAGCGCTGTTCCGGGTGTGGCCTACGCATGGCCAAGCAGTACTTTCTTTCAAAGGACGTTGTAGGTTCTGCGTTAAGACTCAGAAGGATGATCAGAGGATCATAGAGTTACAGAATAGGGTTACGACTCTCGCCGCCCAGGTAGACTTATTAGTTAGTACAGCAGCAACAAGCCCCGCCTCCTCCTCTTCCCCTTCCGCTTCCTCTTCTTCCTCGTTCTCCTCCCCTCCATCACCGGCTTTGGTATTCTCTTCTCCCACACAGCAGCCCCTCCCATCCTCCTCCTCGACCGTTTCCACTTGCCCCTCTTCCCACCCCTCCTACTCCTCTTCTTCCGTGTGTTACATTTTAACGTCACAACTTTTGAAATCCGTTCATCCACGTTTTTAATTAACCGTTACTTAAATAGGCCCGTACGCCTTCTCAGAAATCGAACGACTAACTGTGCTTGTTTACTTGTCTTATTTAGCACCACTCAATCTAATTAATTAACGTCTAACTCAGTGCTGTGACGCGTCTAACTAGTGTTTGAAGTGTTGCGAGGATTACCTTACAGTGAGAGGACTTACCTGCTGCAACCACAAGCGGTTAAGTTATATATCGACTTTTTTGTGTTTCCTGTCTTTCCTCAGTAGGATTACAACTACACGACCTAACACAGCACCCAGTGAAAGACAGTGAGCTTCTTGTGTCTTACTAACGTAGAAAATCTGTCACTAACGTAGAAGTACAAAGCTTGACCCGTATACCAGCACACCTGTTCTGAAAAGGAGGAAAAGTTTAATCTTCCAGATAATTTTAATCCCAGAGGGAAAACACGTGTGGGCCCTCATAGACGCCACACCTCAAACTCTCCCGCGTGACTCGACCGATTTAAAGCCGCCTCCCTCCAGGTGTTCACCATAGCCCACGCGGATACAAAATTCATCTTAACTGTAAAGCTCACCGTTATATGGTCTTGCAACAGTAAATAAAATAAAAAAGTAATCATGCCGTCCAACTATTTCAATTGCCGTAATTGTTCAAAGAAATATGCTGCGATTCACTACCAAACCAGCGACTCGTTGTGTAGGTACTGTGTCTTAGACTTACGTATTCAGGCACTACAAACAACCAACGAGGATCTACAACGCTCCAATTCTTTACTTTGGGACATCGTGACGTCATTCCCACAACTTTCTACTCCTCCTCCTTCTTCTTCTTCTTCTTCTTCTTCTTCGTACTCCGAAATTCTGACCCGATCACATACTTCCTCCTCCTCAGTCCCCTCCATTTCTCATCCCTCCCCCGCCTCCTCCCTTCCCTCCTCCACCTCATCACCACAGGCCGCCAACACCCCCCCTTCTTCACCCTCCACCACCAGCACCGCCATCACCCCCGCCCCCTCCCCCACCCATCCCACCATCACCACCACGACTTATTCTTCCTCCTCCCCTTCCTCTTCCTCACTCTTCTCTTCCGCCCTTTCCTCCTCCTCCATCTCTGCCCCCTCCTCCACATCCTCAACATCCTCCTCCTCTACTACCCCCCAGACAACCCCTTCCGCCTCTTCCGACTCCTCCGCCTCTGCCGCCTCCTCATACATTTCTTCTCCCCCCTCCTCCACATCCTCAACATCCTCTTCCTCTACATCTCCCCGGTCAACCCCTTCCGCCCCTTCCTCCTCCTCCGCCTCTGCCCCTTCATCCACATCCTCAACATCCTCCTCCTCTACTCCCCTGCAGTCAACCCCTTCCGCCTCTTCCTCATCTTCCCTTGGCTCCCCCTTGTCCCTCTCCTATACCAGCCCTCCTAACGCCTCCACGTCCAGTCGCCACCACACTCCCACTCCTCACTACTTATCCATTAGACGCCACAAGACCATTCTTCCTGCTGTGGTCTGCGTAGATCAGATACAGTTTCGGGGCACAGACAAGCTGAAAACATCTGTAAGACTTGTAGGGGACTCGCTGGTTAGAGGTCAATCAACGGAATTCTGCGGCAGGAATACAGAGACGCGGAGGCGTTATTGTATTCCGGGAGCCAAATTAGACGACATTACTTCAGCTGTCGATGCTGTCACGGAACTCGCGAAGGAAGACACAGTTTATTTGATTCACGCGGGGACAAATGACGTTCAGTCTACTCAAACTCAGGCCCTACTATCAAAATACCGTCAGGTCATTCGGCGTTACAAGACCAAGTCCCCACACGTCATTGTCTCTGGAATTCTACCCAGAATCAGCGTTTACGCCGGCTTCAACAGCAAAGCGAGCAACATCAATACTAGTCTGAAGGAAATTTGTGACGACGAAGGCGTGGCGTTTACAAATGCCTGGCACCACTTCTTTGAGCGCCCAGACTTGTTTTGGAACGATGGACTACACCTAAATGAGGTTGGGTCGGCGCGTTTCGGGAGGCTTCTGGACGAGGCAGTGAAAAGCTTTTCGAAAAGCCTTTCAAAAAACGGCGAGCGAGGACGGGGCAAAGGCAGCCCTTGATCAACCAACCCGTAGCGTCAGTGCGACTCACAAGAAACTGTGTAACTAACGACGCCTCCGACAAGCGAACTGGTACAACTCGTCACGGCCACATTTCTATCATGTACACAAATGCACGTAGTTTAATACCCAAAAAGGACGAAATTAGGGCGTATATTGCAACAGAGAAACCAGATGTGGTAGCCATCACAGAGACTTGGGCCAACTCTACTCATCTAGAATCCGAACTGTCATTCCCCGGGTACGAAAACTTCCACAAAAGTCGAAAGCACAAGAAAGGAGGAGGAGGAGTTTGCTACGTAAAAAGTACACTCCCTGCCATAAAAATAGACAAACAGGACGCAGAGAAATACGATTCTGTCTATGTGGAAATAACCGCAAATAACAAGAAACTAATACTTGCAACCGTATACAGGCCTCCGAAACAACAGGCAGCTGATGACACTGCCCTCTACGAAGAGATTCACTCTCTAACACAAAGCAAGGAAGCAGTTATAATTGGGGACTTTAATTGCCCTAACATTGACTGGGGACTGATGACTGGAGATCAAGAGGGTAACAGGCTTTTAGAAATGGTGGAGGATTCGTTCCTCACTCAAGTTATAACTCAACCAACAAGAGAAAACAATCTGCTGGATCTGGTATTAGTAAGCGACCCCGACCTCATTCGCGACTGTGCAGTTGGTGAGAAACTTAATGGGTACGATCACCACTTAATCCGTTTTAATATCAGCATATGTCACAAACTCGTAGATAATCCATCAGTTAAACCAGATTACAAAAAAGGAAATTTCAACTTACCCCGTGCTCTGCTTCCCCCTACGACCTGGGACCAATTTGGCATCACCGACAATACAATCGACAACGCGTGGAACGTCTTCAAAGATAAGCTGTTGCAAGTAGAGAAGGCTACAGTGCCTACGAAATCCAGGCGAGTAAATGGGGCCGTAGATCCACCGTGGATGACCAGAGAATTAAAAAGGGCAGTAAACCTAAAAAAAAAGAATTATAATTTGATGAAAGAGAATGCTACGGCCGAAGCCAGCACACAGTACCATAACAGCCTCAGAGCTTGTCGCAGCCTTATTCGGAGTAGCAAACGCAACTATGAAAAGCAAATAGCGCGCGAAATCAAAACTAACTCCAAGAAATTCTTCACGTACATAAGATCGAAAAAGAAAAGAAAATCCAATATTGGTCCCCTGACAGACGAGACTGGATCTGTAACTCAGGACAGTAAACAGATGGCCAGAATCCTCAACAGTAACTTCGCATCCGTATTCACAGTCGAGGACATCGAAACCATTCCCGAGGGTCCTGACCCGCCGAGTGAGATCACGCCGCTGGAAATTGACTCAATATGCGACCAAGAAGTAAAAAAATACTTGGACAAACTCGACACGAACAAGTCAACGGGACCCGACAGTTTGTCCCCGCGGTTATTAAAAGAGCTTAAACAACAAATACTTCAACCACTCACTACCATATTCAACCGGTCAGTTCAACTAAACAAGGTCCCGGAAGACTGGAAGATGGCGAACGTTACACCGATTTTCAAAAAAAGGAGACAAAAGCATTGCATTAAACTACAGGCCCATAAGTTTGACATCAGTGGCAGGAAAAATACTCGAAAAGATTATTAGAGATAAACTTGTTAAGTTTCTAGAAAACAATATAATATCCGACACCCAGCATGGCTTCAGAAACAAGCGCTCCTGCCTAACGAATTTATTAGACTTCTTCCAAGGTATATATAAGAACTGGGATGCCCACATCCCCAGTGATGTTATATACCTGGACTTTCAGAAAGCCTTCGACAAGGTACCGCACGAGCGACTCCTTAAGAAACTGCACTCGGCGGGCATCGGAGCCAGTCTGATCGCGTGGATAAGAGATTGGCTCACCGACAGAAAACAATGAGTACTACTCAACGGACAGCCTTCCGATTGGCTTCCAGTCACTAGTGGAGTGCCTCAAGGGTCAGTACTGGGACCCATCCTCTTTATCATATATATCAATGACCACAATATCGAAATTTGCAGATGACACCAAGGTGGGTGGAGATGCCCTCACAAAGACCGACTGCGAAATCATCCAGAAAGACCTCAATCACATTATCGAATGGTCGGAAAAATGGCAAATGTCTTTTAATGTTGACAAATGCAAAGTCATGCACATTGGGTCCCAAAATAGTAACCACACATACATCATGAATGGGAGACCTCTGCAAGCGATGCAGGAGGAAAAGGATCTTGGAGTCACTATCAGCAGTAACCTGAAACACGCGAATCACTGTAAAAAAGCATACAACAAGGCCAACATTATGCTCGGGTTCATAGCGAGGAACTTCGAGTGTAATACACCAGACGTGATGCTATCCTTGTATAATTCCATGGTAAGACCGCACCTCGAGTATGCAGCGCAGTTCTGGTCTCCCAATTACAGAAAGGACATTGCTTTACTGGAAAGGATTCAACGACGCCCCACAAAGATGATTCCAACCTTCAGGGCTCAACCGTACGAGGAAAGACTCAAGCGACTCAATCTCTTTACATTGGAGAAAAGACGCCTACAAGGGGATATGATTCAAGTCTTCAAGTATCTAAAAAAGTTCAATAACGTCGATTACTCCAAATTCTTTGAACTGCAAACCAACTCAAGAACTAGAAATAACGCTTTACCCATTCAGTCGAGTCGATGTAACACAGACATTGGAAGGAATTTCTTTTCAAACCAAGTCATCCGCCACTGGAACAATCTTCCCTCAGAAGTTGTAAATGCGAATACCATCAACTCCTTCAAATATAGAATCGACCGTCATTTCGCTGCGTCGGGAGTAAACTGAATAACGAGGGGCTTCCATCTGCTCCTCAATATCGAGGTGCTTTCATCTGCTCATCAAGCCCCAAGTGGCGGTCGAGCAGATTAAATCACCCAAGCGGGCGACCTCGTAATGAGCCAATAGGCTTTCTGTTCCCTGCATTTCCATGTTTCCATGTTTCCATGTTTCCTCCTCCTCCTCCTCCTCGCCTTTCTCTTCCGTCCCCCCTTTCCCCTCTTCCCACCCCCCTCCTCCTTTTCCTTCTCCTCTCCCTCTTTCTCCTCCTCGTCCTCCGCCTCCTCGTTCGTCCCTCCCTCCCACACCTGTCCCTCACCTTCCCTTTCCCCCTCTTCGTCCTCCCTCTCCTCGTCCGTTCCTCCCTCCCCCCCCTCACCCTCCCCTTTTCCTCCTCCTCCTTCCTCTTCCTTCCCCCCTCCTCCTCCTCCTCCTCCTCCTCCTACTCCTCTTCCTCGCCTTCCTCTTCCGTCCTCCCTCTCCCCTCTTCCCACCCCCATTCCTCCTCTTCCTTCTCCTCCTCTCCCTCTTTCTCCTCCTCGTCCTCCGCCTCCTCGTTCGTCCCTCCCTCCCACACCTGTCCCTCACCTTCCCATTCCCTCTCTTCCTCCTCCCTCTCCTCGTCCGTTCCTCCCTCCCCCCCTCACCCTCCCTTTCTCCTCCTCCTCCTCCTCCTCCTCAACATCCTCCTCCCCAACATCCTCCTCCCCAACATCCTCCTCTTCCTCTCCCTCTTCCGTCTCCTTCTCCTTCTCTTCGGTATGCGGGTGAATTGTTTTCACCTCAGGGAACTAGACGTCCCTGCCCTGCATAGTCTCAGGTCACCCTTGGACAAGGTGTAATACCTGATCTGTCTCCCGTGCCAGGGTCACGGTGAAGCCTCTGGGCAGCAGCAGTGGTGGATTGGACTGCAGGCAGAGGATCTCTTTATGAGACAATGGCTGGAGTTCCATGGTCCTAGTCAGCTGGACCGTGCCTAATTATTTAGGCCTGCGGTGTAGAGGAGTGTGGCGACCTCTACACTAAAAAGCCTCCCTGTGTACCAGTTGTCGGTGTGAGCTTCCCGTCCCTCCCCTCTATCGACGGAACTCCCATCCCTATTCTGCATAACAGCTGGTTCTTGTTTTCTCCTGAAAGAGATGTCTTCCGTGGGCCATTTGAGGTTGTACCTCCCGGCTTCTAGGTGGAGTTTCTGAGGGTTTTTCTTATACTCAAGGAATATTTCAGTCTTTTGGTCTCTCATGAAGGGCGTCTGATACTCTCTAGAGTTGGTGGAGAACACCTGGTGACAGGTGCCACTGGCGAGGCCTCGAAAGGGTCGCAGAGTTGGGTTAGACGTTTCGGAAAGTGGGAACGAATTGCTGGTTCCTCTCCTCCCTTGCCTGCTCTGCTCTGTGTGACTACGCCGGCCCCGTTCTATGGGACAAAACTTCGAGGACAATAGCTGAAAAGCGCCGGGTTGTGAAAGTCTCTCTCGTGACCGAGGCTCAGGACAAGCGATTGGTCTTTGAGGCGTTTTCAAGACCCTGTGGGAGCGAACTCCCAGTGTTGAAAGCATCTAACACAGCAGTATCTAATTTCCATGCACAATTTTTATACAATTCAATTTATGGTCACAATTTAAGTTATTTCGAAAGCGCTTTTAATATTTGCCCAAACTGTTAACTCGCTTAAATTTCTAACAATGCCCTCGAACCTTAAGTGTGACGTCTGTCCCGGACGTTTTGCAGCTCAGTTCTTTCAGCTGAGTAAAACTTGCCGCCTCTGCGTTCAAAGATTACATCTTCAGAAGGCTGTGACTGAATGGAAAGTCAAGCACAATGATCTTGAAAAGAAATTTGTAGCCCTTCAGGATTTTGTTTTGACTAATGTGGCAGTGACTCCACCATCGATGGTGGAGAGGCCCTCCACCGAGACTGTGCCATCTCCAGACGACCCTCCTGCTTCACGGGAGGACGTGTTACCTGCCTCACAGGTTGACTCCCAGCCTGCCTCACAGGCTAACCCCCAGCCTGCCTCACAGGCTAACCCCCAGCCTGCCTCACAGGCTAACCCCCAGCCTGCCTCACAGGCTAACCCCCAGCCTGCCTCACAGGCTAACCCCCAGCCTGCCTCACAGGCTAACCCCCAGCCTGCCTCACAGGCTCAACCCCAGCCTGCCTCACAGGCTAACCCCAGCCTGCCTCACAGGCTAACCCCAGCCTGCCTCACAGGCTAACCCCAGCCTGCCTCACAGGCTTAACCCCAGCCTGCCTCACAGGCTAACCCCCAGCCTGCCTCACAGGCTAACCCCCAGACTGCCTCACAGGCTAACCCCCAGCCTGCCTCACAGGCTAACCCCCAGCCTGCCTCACAGGCTAACCCCCAGCCTGCCTCACAGGCTAACCCCCAGCCTGCCTCACAGGCTAACCCCCAGCCTGCCTCACAGGCTAACCCCCAGCCTGCCTCACAGGCTAACCACCAGCCTGCCTCACAGGCTAACCACCAGCCTGCCTCACAGGACAACCACCAGCCTGCCTCACAGGACAACCGCCAGCCTGCCTCACAGGCTGACCCCCAGCCTGCTTCACAGGCTAACTCCCAGCCTCCCTCACAGGACAACTTCCAGCCTGCCCCACTTAATGCTTCTCTTCCTGCTTCACAGGATGTCGGGTTCCAACCTGTAAGGAATGGAGCCAAACTGAAGCAGGCAACCAAGGATTCACTGACCCCCACTACCTTCAATAGGTTCCAGGTGCTGGCAGACACCATGGAGGATGAGTTCGAGACTCGCCTAGTTGGGGACTCCAGGGTGCGTGGCCAGCTGGTTGAGTTCTGTGGTCGTTCATCAAACGGCCGCAGAAAACGTTACTGCTATCCAGGTGCCAGACTGGACGACATCACCGCAGCGTGCGATGATGTCACGAGAAATGCCGACCAAAACACCCTCTTTGTCATTCACGCGGGGACGAATGACGTAAAGACAACCCTTTCTGAGGAACTGCTTGAGAAATACCGCCGCATGATCAAGCAGTATAAACGTAAAACGGATGCCAGTAACATCATAATCTCAGGAATCCTCCCGAGGGTCGGTGCCGAATCTAGCTTTTACAATAAGGCCTTCAGCACAAACAACAGACTTCAGTCCCTTTGCTCACAAGAAAACGTCCAGTTCGCTAAATTGTGGAACAATTTTTACTACGATTCAGACTTGTTCCTTCCTGATGGCATTCACTTAAACCCTGTTGGAGCAGCCCGTTTCGGGAGGCTGCTCTGTGACCAAGTGGCTCTTCGAAAGCCAAAAAACGCGGAGGCGAGAACACCAGCAGCTCCACCGTAAGGGTGCACTCAACCCGCAAAACTCCCGACTCGAATCACATTAAAGCTTGATATGTAAACGCTCGTAGCCTACATAACAAATTTGAAGACTTAGAAGTCCTCGCAGCTATAAATCAGTATCACATCATCGGGGTCACAGAATCTTGGATAGACACTTCAAACAGAGATTTCATTGCGGAATATAGATTACCGGGTTATACCATCTTTAGTCATGAAAGAGAGAACAGACAGGATGGAGGCGTTATCTTTTATATAACCAACTCTCTCCATCCAGTATCCGTGAAAACAGATATTATAACCAATGTAGACACGGTCTTCATTGAAATTAAAAATAAATCTCGTAAAATAGTAATTGGACTTATCTACAGACCGCCAAGCCAGACTCTTGATATCGACCACGCATTAAGTGAATTATTATTAGAAACAAGTAGCAGTTGCGAGGCAGTAATTGTTGGGGACTTTAACTTGCCAGTGAAAAGATGGGGTGAACCGTTGAACTGTCATACAAGGCTCGACCTGTACACAAATTTACTAGAAAGTGATTTGCATCAACACGTTCAAGAACCGACTCGGGAAAATAATATACTTGACCTTATCTTTTCAACGACAGCTGATCTAGTTAACGAAGTAAATGTTGGTCCAATTTTTAGTTCTAGCGATCACCGAACAATCACATTCAGCATCAATATGAAAGAAAGTAAAGTAACTCCTGTTAGGGCGAGCGTGTTTTTAACCACTCGTCAGGTTAGTCTCGTGGTTCGTTGACTCCAATCACACCACGAAGAGGTGGTGCGGGGATTCTCGATCGACAGTTGTCGATTGTTAGGAAGCCAAACCCTCCCGTTCGAGGCTACCAATACTATACCCGAGAGGTATGGTCACGCAACGGAATAATTGAAAACGCTAATATAAATAATTACTTTAATATAAATAACTAAGTCACACGGATATAAATCACGCCAAGGACCAAAAGTGAAATACCCAAAAGGAGCCCGCCTCGGTACGAGAGACGGTACCGAAGGCAAGGGGGTTCCCACTCCACTTACAACGTTAAAGCCTATTGCACCCAATAACAATGCCACAACTTGAGAAAAGATAACAGGGCTAATATGTCTCCAATAATACAACAAGAAATATCCTACACCGCAGCAGACTACCGGTGTTAGCAAAACAAAACACGTAGAAATAATTATAGCCCGACACAATAGTTACAATGCAGCAACGGAAGTTAACACCACCAAAACGACAACACAAGCAAACACTAAATGTAACTTCAGTGCCCAGTAGTCACACACACCAAGTTATAAGTCACGGTACTTCCGCATGACACGGTGAAAACGAACACTAAAGCACAAAACAAGCAAGCGAAGCAAATACTACACTCGCAATTAGTATTTTGACTTAAACACAAGTCTCAGTGTCCAATACCGGCTCGACGTTACATTCACGTTACCTAAGCGCTACTTAACGGAGCCTAAGCGCTGATCGGCCAAGCCGAGAAGCAGTGAATGGCACAGACTGATATACAGTCGGACACAATCACGAGGCACTAAGCGTGCCCCGGAGTCAGTTCAGTCCACAGGCTCGCTTACAAGCAAGTTACCCAGCGATGTGTTCGCTACGGTGGTTCCTGAAGGGACTGCCATAAACTGTTGAGGCAAGGCAGGAGGTAAAGGAGGTTCGGGGCTCCGATTATTTAGTCAGCTGAAATGAAACCTACTGCTGGGCGCTGAACGAACATTTGAAACATACGAGAAATAGTGAAGCAAGGAGCCAACGAGGGAAGGGAGGAGTTATAGCCTCTCACAGATACTCACCTCGTTACTTTACATGCCTTTCAACAAATTATCCCTAACACTCCTAGTAAAGAAAAGGTGCCTGATTATCAGAGAGCGAATTTCGTAAGACTCCGATCAATTCTAAATAATTCTGACTGGACTGAAATCACGGCGGAAACAGATATTGATAAATCTTGGGGGGCCTTCACCACAATATTGAACAATGCCATAAGCATATGCGTACCCTATCGTAACAGACGTTCAGCTTCTAAGAAGAAACCCAAATGGTGAAATAACGAAATTCAAAATAGCCTATCTCTTAAAAAATGCGTATACAGTAGATACATATCAACTCAGAGCGAGGCTGACAAACTAGAGTTGGACGGAATTCGCCGCGAAACCAAGAAATTAATAAGACGAAGCAAGAAAAATCTTGAAGAATATATAGCGGAAACAAGTAAATCTAATCCTGAAGAATTTTTTAGCTATGTAAATAATAAAAAAGTCACTTACTTGTGGTATCGGACCGCTTGCTAATGAAAATGGTAACCACACGAACGATGAAAATGAAATGGCTACAATCCTAAATAACTTTTTCGCATCCGTATTTACCGACAAAGATTGTTTATCACCTCAACCGCCGGAGGTTAGAAGGGCCGAAAAGATGTTAAGTGGCGTGCTCATCGTAGAAAGTGAAAGTGACGCACAATTGAAAAGATTAAAGTAAGCAAAGCTCCTGGTCCAGACAAAATTACCCCTAGGGTCTTAAAAGAAATCAAACATCAAATTTGTAAACCGCTCTCCATCATATTCAATAAATCTTTAACAGCTGGAAAAGTTCCGTCGGATTGGAAACTTGCAAATGTCACACCAATTTTCAAAAAGGGGGACAAGTCTCATCCAGGAAACTATCGACCAATTAGCCTGACATCTATTGTTTGTAAATTAATGGAGACTATCATTCGCGACAATATGGTGAAATTCTTCGAAGAAAATAATACAATAAATAATTCGCAACATGGCTTCCGTAGTAAACGTTCGTGTTTGACTAACTTACTTGATTTTTTTCACTATATTTTTGAGGTGTTCGATGAAAGCAGATCAGTAGATATCATATATCTGGATTTTCAAAAGGCATTTGATAAGGTCCCCCACCAACGATTGCTCAGCAAACTACTGGCACACGGTATCTCGGGTAACATTCACAATTGGCTTGCGGACTGGCACTCTGAGCGGAAACAGAGAGTAGTTCTAAACGGTGTTACATCTAACTGGCTCGATGTCAAAAGCGGCGTACCTCAAGGATCAGTGCTTGGCCCCATGCTCTTCTTAATTTATGTTAATGATATCGATGATGGGCTCACTTGCAAAGTATCAAAATTTGCTGATGACACAAAAATTGCTTGAAAAGTAACTGCGACACTCGACGAAGAAGCCTTACAATCAGATCCAGATTGACTTGCACGTTGGGCCAATCAATGGCAAATGAAATTTAACGTTGACAAATGTAAAGTGTTGCACATCGGAAAAAATAACAATCGCGTTCGGTACGTAATGAATGGCCAACAACTTTCTGCAGTAAGTAAAGAAAAGGATCTTGGAATCACTATATCAAGCGATTTAAAGCCCGGTCAGCATTGTTCAGAGGTAGTTAAAACTGCAAACAAATTGGTTGGCTTCATCGGACGAGTCTTTAATAATAAATCGGAAAAAGTAATATTAAAGCTGTATAATTCGTTGGTTCGACCCCGTCTAGAGTACTGTGTACAGTTTTGGTCTCCCTACTACAGAAAAGACATAGAAAAGTTGGAACGGGTCCAACGAAGAGTAACAAAGATGATTCCTAGGTTGAGAAATTTATCATATGAACAAAGGCTTAAAGAAGTAAATTTATTCAGCCTCTCAAAACGAAGAATGCGAGGCGATCTAATAGAAGTGTTTAAAATGTTTAAAGGATTCAGTGATATTAATGCGGAAGATTACTTTACAATTGATCGATCAAATAGAACAAGAAGAAATCACAATTTGAAGATAAATGGTAAAAGATTCTCGTCGCACGAAGCTAAACACTTCTTCTTCAATCGAGTTGTTAATGTTTGGAACTCTCTGCCTTGTGATGTCGTTGATAGTACAACAGTTACGGCCTTCAAGAATATATTAGACAAGTGTTTTGAATCCAACCAGCAACTAAGATATTACTCATTGTCGTAATAACGTTAAGTTCTTTCGAATACTGGTGTCCTTGTCCTTGTGGTAGCAGTAATGGTAGTTCTTTCCTCTTTCCTACATAAATTCCATGCAGTTTTTCCATGCTGCATGGTTCTTTTTCCCTTCCTGCCAGCTTTGGCTGGAGGGATGGGGGGGGTGGGGAGGAGCCTTCGCCTTTGCTGTCCTTCATCTTCCACCTTTGATTAGATAGTTAGTGTAGCTTGTCACAAACAACCTCGTAAGGACCAGCAGGTCTGCTGTTGTTTGTTCTTCCTTTGTGTTCCTTTGTGTTCGTCCTCCCCTTCCCCTTCACTCCCCCATATTCTCCCTACCACTCCTCCCTGGCCAGTGCTACTGCAGCTGTCGCACCACATATCCTTCCTTCCTTCCTTCCTTCCTTCCTTCCCACCCCCCACTTCCTCCTCTCTCACATGACGCTGATCTCCTCCTCTCCTTCCCTGTCCCCTCCCTCCTCCCTCGGAAAGTTGCATTCCCTTCCCTACCCCTCCTCCCCTTCCCGTCCTCTATTCCCCTGTTCCCCCCTTCTTCCTTCCTTTACTCCCTCTCTTCCTCCCCCTGTCCTCCTTTATTTTTTTTTGTATCTCACAAGTTCTTAGTTAGTCAATGGATAGCCAGGATAGGCACTGAAGTATTTTTTTTTATTGACTAGTGATTGCCGCTACCGCAGTACCGCACACCGCGCACCGCACTGTGAAAGAAAAAAAATGGGACCGCACTACCGTAACCGCACTACTCCGGAAAAATTCCGCATTACCGCAACCGCACTACTGATTTTTCATTACCGCGCCCACCTCTGCCTATCTGGAAAGGTAATAGAGGACCGAGAGGACTGCAATACTTACCGTGGTATTACGCTGCTTAGTGTGTCGGCAAGGTGCTTTCTTATCTGCTGCTGATGCGAATTCGATCTATTCAACAAAAGTTTACAGAGACATGAGCAATCCAGGTTCACGCCCGGCTAGTCAACAAATGACCGGATCCTAGCACTTAGCGTCCTTATGGAACGCCGACGTGGGTTTCGACGGGTTGCTCGCAGCATATGTCGATATCAAGGAAGCTATTGACTCAGTGCATCGTGAGGAACTTTTGATTATTTTGCGGATCCGTTGGATTCCTGCAAGGATTACTGACCTGATGACTGGCCTTTACTCTGGGACTGAGAGTGGTGTGAAGTTTGGGGGAGACGGTTCCGGCTTCTTCCCTGTTAATTTATGATTGAAGCAGTGATGCGTCCTTACTCCACCACTTCCCAACACTTGTATGGACTGGGTATTAGGCAAAGTTGATTATCTATGCCCTCTCTGGCCTCAACTCTCAGAGGGCTTATGGACCTGATGGAGTGCCTCCTATTGTCCTTAAGAACTGTGCCTCCGTTCTGACACTCTGCCTGGTCAAACTCTTTCATCGCTGCCTATCAACATCTATCTTTCTTTCCTGCTGAAAGGATGCCTTCATACAACTTGTGCCTAAGAAAGGTGACCGTTCTAATCCCTCAAACTACCGCCCTATAGCTTTACTTTCATGTCTATCTAAAGTTTTTTAATCAATCCTTAGCGGGAAGATTCAAAAGCACCTTTCCACTTCTGACCTTCTATCTGATCGACAATATGGGTTCTGCAAGGGGCGTTCTACTGGCGATCTTCTTACTTTTAACTGATTCTTGGTCATCGTCTCTTAGCCGTTTCGGTGAAACTTGTTCATTTGCGCTAGATATAACGAAAGGCTTCGAAAGAGTCTGGCACAACTCTTTGCTTTCTAAACTATCCTCTTTCGGATTTTATCCCTCTCTCTGTTCCTCTATCTCAAGTTTCCTTTCTGGCCGTTTTATCTCTGCTGTGGTAGACGGTCACTGTTCTTCCCCTAAACCTATCAACCGTGGTGTTCCATAGGGCTTTGTTCTATCACCCACTCTTTTCCTGTTATTTAACAATAATCTTCTTTCCATAACAAACTCATACGCTGACGACTCCACTTTGCATTATTCAACCTCTTTCAACAGGAGACCCTCTCAACAGGAACTACATGACTCCAGACTGGAGGCTGCAGAATGGTTAACCTCAGACCTTGCTGTCATTTCCGATTGGGGTAAAAGGAACCTTGTGTCCTTCAATGCCTGAAAAAATAAAATTCCCCACCTATCAGCTAGACACAATCTTCTAAACACCTATCCACTATTCTTCAAGAATACTCAGCTGTCACCGTCTTCAATACTAAACATCCTCGGTCTATCCTTAACTCAAAATTTAACTGTTGGTGACATCAAGGTCACTGATCTTGTTTTTACTGATGATGCTGTACTTCTCGCGGCTCTCGAAGTGATGCATGAGGAGGCGAAGCCTCTGCGGCTGAAGTTTCCTGGGCCAAAACACAGGTCCAGTTGTTTGTAGGCTCGCTGCCTGACACAGTTCAGTCTGTTCATGCATGTGATGAGGATGTCAAGGTCACCAAAAACTTTGCATACCTTGGTAGCGTAGTGCATAACAATTACTAGTAAGTCACTCGACGGATTGGCATGGCCCACGGTGTTATGGACACACTCAATAATGACATTGTCAATATCTATGCAGTGGACAAAGGTTTTGAATCTTTAGGTAGCTTGTGTTCCCTGTCTTACTGCATGGCTGTGAGACATGACTGTCGATGCCTTTATTACCTTTTGCTTTGGCAGGTTCATGGGGTATCGCTGGAATGACTTCTTGTCCAACCAGCGGCTACTCGGTGAAATTGAATCGAGGTTTGTTATCAGCTTAGTCCGACAATGCCAACCTCGGTTATATGGAGACCTGGCACGCTCCTGGACGTCGATCCCTCTCACAAGGTTGTTTCTAGAAAATACAACCCTGAGTGACGGAGAGCAGGGGGACGCCCACGTAACTCATAAGTGGGGCAATTCGACCGATTCTGCCGGAATGACTTGGAATGGATAAGGCAGATGTGTGGGAGTTTGCTCAGGAAGACAGTCGGGAATATAAGCGGCGAATGAGTGAAGCGATGCGCCCCCGGGCGTATGCTCCCCATTGGTGAGAGAGTTAGAGGTTAGGCGTTCTGCATCTCCTCCTCAAGTTATTTTCCCCTTCTAAGAGGTTGTCCACCCTCGTATGTACATCTCATGTGTGTGGGGACTCCATACATACAACTCAGCTAGACTGAGTAGTCAGAGGACCTTCGTCTCAGAAAGTCTCCTCCCCTTACTGAGTCTTTTACCTCTTAACTTCTGCCACAGTGTTGCATCTCTTTATTTCTTCTACGAAATTTTCATGCACACTGCTCTTACGTATCTAACTGCACGCCCCTCGCTCCCTTCCCGTGGCCCCTCTGCACACGACTTATACTCTTGCTCATCCATTTTCCATCCATATCCCTTGTGCAAGATTTAATCATCATTTTCATTCATTTATCCCTTCTAATGGTAAACTCAAAAACAGCCGTCCTCCTTCTGTTTTTCCTCATGGCCATAACTTGCACTCTTTCAAAAGAAGAGTATCAAGACACCTCTTCTTTAGAAAGTCTCTTTTGGCCGCTTTTTCCTTTATCGTTTATTGGAGCGAACTTTTTTGTTGTGTTTTGTTTTCGCCCTGGAGCTGCCTTCCTTGCTGTAAGAAAGAAAGCTCCAAAGTGGAGCACATCTTAACTCAGTCTCCCTTCCTGAAATCCCCATCTTAGGAGATTTCAATGTTCATCACAAACTTGGACTTACAGCCTCTTTTACTGACCCGCCTGGTGAACAAGCCAACAACTTTGCTCTCCTCACTGATCTGCAGCAGTTGGCTAGGCACCCTACAGATATCCCCGACCGCCTTGGAGACACGCCCAACATTCTAGAGCTGTTCCTGACGTGACAGGAGTGTTGTCCTCAAGACTAATTAGAGGTGGATAAGATGGAGTAAAACTGCTACCAACAATTTCGGACAGTTGCCAGAAGGCTCAGAAGGAATTAGAAAATGCACGGCATTTTCTATTAATGAAAAAGGTTTTGGTGGTTAGAAGAACAGATATGGCTGAATGGTGGGTGAATATGTAAACATCATAATTAGCAAAAGTACGAAAGCTCAGTTAGCTTTTGTGAGCTGCATCAATATCTTTTATAGCACGTGAACCAGGGCTTTTTAGCATGAGGAATAGAGAAAGTATGTGGAATGTGAGCCTCCATTACAGAAATATAAGAACATAAGAACGCAAGGAGTCTGCAAGAGTCTGGTTGGCCTATACAAGGCAGCTCCTGTTATCCTAACCCCACCTTACCTCACTATTCATGAATTTATCCAACCTCTTCTTGAATGTATCTATGGTACTGGCTCCCACAACATGACTGTCAAGCCTGTTCCATTTATCCACCACTCAATATGTCAACCAATTGCTGCCTATGTCTTTGCTGAATCTGAATTTGTCTAACTTGAGACCATTGCTACGTGTCCTACCTGGCTCTTTTACAACCAGAACCCTATTGACATCCCCTTTATTAAAGCCCTTCATCCATTTATAGATCTCGATAAGGTCTCCTCGCAGCCTTCGCCTTTCTAGAGAGTGTAGATTTAAATTGTTAAATCTATCCTCAAAGGGCAAGTTTCTCGCACCTTGAATAATTGTTGTCATTCTTCTCTGTACAGATTATAACATCTTGATATTCATTCTATAGTAGGGTGACCAGAACTGGACCGCGTAATCAAGGTGAGGTCTAACTAGAGCTAAGTAAAGTTTGAGAATGACCTTAGCGCTCCTATTGCTTACGCTCCTTGAGATAAAACCCATTACCTTGTTTGCACGATTCTTAGCCTGAATACATTGGTCCCTTGGACGAAGGTCAGTGCTCTCACACCCAGACCTGTTTAGAGGAGTGCCATTTAACTGGAGCGTCCGCCTTGTCTTAAAAAACTAACGTATGATTTTGATTATATTCATGTGAAATGTATGCCTATGGAGAAGTAATAAACGCTTACTTTCAGACTTATAAGTCGATACATAATAGCAGGAAAAAATATAATGTAATTTTTTAACAAAACTCAACTCTCAATTTCTCTCTCATCTAATGACCTACGCTCCTGAAAAAAATTAACAAAGAAACTTAAAGCAGAATCCTAAAGATTCGTCCAAGGGTATTTTAAATTTTGCTTTTCTCAAATAATGAGATTTTTTTTCAATTTTGTTGGTGTATCTAACGATATTTATTTTTTCCGACAATTGTAACGTGAATAAAGAGAAAACGTTGAAAAAAAACTTTCACCTTAGCTCCTCTTTCCAGTGATGTATTGTTTATTAAAATCGGTCAAATAGCGGCGAAGGAATTAAAGAAAAACTGAAAATTATCCCGCTTTCTAAAAAGGAGAGTTAAAGTTCGCGAACTTATAGAGTTCGCCCTTTAAACCTAGATGCCTTCGCGTTTTTTTTTTTTTTTTTTTTTTTACAACAAAGGAGGCAGTTCAAGGGCACAAAAAAAATAATAAAAAAGCCCGCTAATCGCTGCTCCTAAAAAAAAGAATCAGAAGAGGTGGCCAAAAACAAGGTCAGATTGGGAAGGAGAGGTGTCCTGATACCCTCCTCTTGAAAGAGTTCAAGTCGTAGGCAGGAGGAAATACAGATGAAGGAAGATTGTTCCAGAGTTTACCAGCGTGAGGGATGAAAGAGTGAAGATGCTGGTTAACTCTTGCATAAGGGGTTTGGACAGTATAGGGATGAGCATGAGTATAGTAATTTAATTTACTGAATTGTAGTTTTATCTTTGTTTTGAAGGACTTCCTGTGTCTGGTGGTGTCCTTTTCTCGGAAATCGAACCGAAATGCGAAAATTATCTCTTGCTCCTCCGGGGTGACTGATATATGTGTCAGCTCTGATGCCTCCAAGGCCATCGCAGATGCTAGTTTGCCTCAAGATACCATACGAATATTCTCTTACGCTATTTTCTACGCTGAAACATGACGATGCACCTGTGTATGAATATAGCTTTTTATTTATCTATTTATTAATTTTTTTTTTCACTTACCAGCCTATAGCACCGGTAGACTTTCTTGAGGGGCCTGAATGGTAGTCGTTCCCAGCCTGTCATGACGCAGGCATGTGTTTTAGAGAGACGTAAGTGACGAGCGGAAGAGGGCGGGGTGGTGGGAATTCAGCCATAACTTTGCTTATTTCTTCATAATATTTTGCCACAAGCTAGCCGAGGCGTGTACGAACACATGTGATGTTTTTCATTTTTTTTTTTTTTTAATATTAATGTTGGACGCTCCCATTAAGGAGTTATTATGTGAGGGGTTATTCCTACCTACTCTCAGAATACTACACTTCCCGACATTGAATTCCATCTGCCACTTCCCCGCCCAATCATAAAGTCTGTCAAGCTCATCCTGAAGAACGCTGTAACGGGCTTGTCGGGGGGCGTTTAAAGGGCGTTGATTAAGACTTCAGCTTCCTTAAGGCGAATATATTCGTAGCCTATGTACAGGAGCGTCGGAGCGAGAGCGACTGTCGTTGTGTGTCAGTCGGACTCTCGTGTAGGAGTCACGAGTTACAGGTTGGAAAATAATTGTTACAATTGGTCACGTACGTCAAGGTGACCTCTGCGCACCATGAAATGCGAAGTATACAAAACTGAGACGGTAAACACTGACGGACGACATTCCTATAAGGTGGCGTGATCTATCTGTCGTAGGTTTCTTCCATTGACAATTGTATGCCTAATTCGTGGTGATACTAAATAATAATAATAATAATAATAATAATAATAATAATAATAATAATAATAATAATAATAATAATAATACATTGATATCCTACTATAACACTGCTCGGTCACCTACCAGTGATCGCGACCTCGCGATATACAAAAATCTAAATAGCAGTCTAGTTACCATGAACATACATAGTGGGAGTTTGTCAAGCAGACTGCCTATGATACAATTACATTAAAACACTGGCTATGTAAGAACATATGTGGAGTTATAATATAAATAGTGAGAGGTAAACCACAACGTGTGTGACATGAAACGTAAGAAATCTCTCAAAAGATAAATACAAGGACACATGTATAAGAAGCTATCAACTGGCATAGTTACAGACAATGAAACGTTGATCTAGCTCCTAAAAAAAATACAGTAGTGAAACATAGCACAATGTTAAGTATAGGAGCAGCCAGGTTTCTGTCCCCTGACTAGTCTGAGAAAAGGAAAAACTACCGTGCCAGTGGCCTCCCTGCATCCAGTCGCCGTGTCTGCACAACCAAATAATCGTGCAGGACAGAGTTCCTCCTAATAAGGTAACACATGACGACGAGACTGACGAACATCAGAAACATTGGTACAAAAAAATCAGGGTACAAGTAAGGGAGATGCAGGTATTCAGGCAGCGTTTCCTCCAGGGTTTCCGCAAACTCTGTTTTGTTTGCAAAAAACAATGAATTAAGGGAATTAGTCACATAAGAGATGCTGGAGAAGTGAATGTCATCGAGAGACAGTAGAGGAAACACTTGATTGGAAATATTGGCCGTGAAAACCAGACGGATCCGGGACGGGTACGTTGTTATGTTAGTGGAGCGGATATAGCATGCTTCCGCTATGGCATAGTGACCAGTAACCCGTTGATAAGTGGTACCCTCCGGGCAGATGACCGATACATAGAATGACTGAGGGAAATAAAAATAATGCAGACCCTGAAAGTTCTTATGGAAAACAGATGATGGTGGTAGCTGCTTGTAAGGGCACAGGGAAAGAGCGTCAGACGCGTTCACGCGGGTGAGGGCGATCTCGCATACCCCTCCCCGAACTGGTAGGAAGGCAAAGAGAGACGCAGAGCAATAGAATCGCCCGAAGACCGTCTCCTCGCAACATTGCAAGAGTGAGTAGCTACCCGTTGAATACAGAGCGAAATCCTTCGCGATTAGAACAAGAGACGGGGACGTGTCCAGGGCTAACACACTGTCCTTAGCTGAAAAAGGGAACGGGACAATTTCGTGTGCCTCAAACACGTCCGCCGTCTGAAATGGAACATGAATGATTATGGCATCGGGGGTGAGGCTGGACTCAATCAAGGGGTAAAAATATTGACTCATGTCTGGGGTGAATAAGGGTGTTAGGCTATAATTTTGATACCCGATCTGGACAGTCGTTCTCAAATCGTGTCGAGGGAGCAAGGCAGGTGTGACTCTACCGTGCGCTGCATCAACCATGTTGCTAATAACCTGCTGATTTGCCGTTGCGACAGAGTTAATGACGTTTTCCAATACATGCAAGGCCTGATCTAGGAGGACAAACTGATTCACCTGGTCGATTTGTTTGACAACTATGTTGATAACCTCTACCATCTTATTTGTCTACTTTAGCAGTTCCTCCATGTTAGTATGCAACCGCGCAAGTTTTCTATAATTGGCGTTGATCACCCTGCGATTTCGGGCAGCAAAGGAAAGTACATGAGCGTAGTGGTCCCACAAATCGCGTACATCCTCGTCGGTTGCCGTACCGAAGAGGAACTTTGAGGCGGATCCAACTATGTTGAGCAACCCCCTCTTTACCCGAGAGTGAACTGAGTGAAAACTATAATCCATGTCTACCTCATCAACTTTTCCCCGTAAGAACAGAATCCTATCCTCCAGTAGTTGAAAAAGATTCAGAGAGTTGGTACTAGAAGGTGCCTTTGATTCCCTAGTCTTGGTAGCCCGTATGGCGTCTGCCATGCCGAGTAGTTTTTCTGAGACTATCCTGATTGTGTCACTGGTGTTGGTCAAGGAAGTAAATGGACATTTTACGAGGAGCACATCTTCTATGAGGAAGACCTCTCCTATGTGTGTCGTGAGGGCACCAGGCTTCAGGTAGATGGGTGTCGTTGCAAGCAGGGAACCGAGGGACAACAAGATGATCAGAAAACGCAACACCATGATCTGAAAGTGGTGGGAATGAAGTATTTAAACCCGTGGTCTCAAGTTATAGCTATGGGTGTTGGGATTATCTTGTTGAACATTTGACTCTGAAGGGGAATTTCCAATATCAAGGTCCAAAGGTGAAGGAAATACTTTCAGACGATCACTGTGAACTTCTAGACTGACTCCACTAATCGACTCGAGAACCTCGAACCGATTTCCCCTGACATTCCGAATAACTCGGTAAGGACCCACAAATTTAGCCCCCAGTTTCGAACTCCTTTCCGCTTGCTTAATCATGACTGTGTCACCCTCTTTTAAATTCACCGGGACGGCCTGTTTGTGTTGTTTTGACATCATTTCAACCTTCGTAGCTTTTAACGTACACCTAACTTCTGAGTGTATCTTGGAAAACATATGCATCTGCTGTTGTGCGTACCTATCAATGTTGTAGAGAGGTTGTTGTGGAATTGTTAGGAAGTCGTACGGAAAACGTTTCTCCACCCAATATAAGATGTAGTAGGGAGACTTCCCCGTAGAGTCGTTTACCGACGTATTTATGGAAGCGGCTATATGCGATAGCCAATCCTCCCAGTTATCGTGGAGATCGTTCACGATAGGCCTGAGGACCTGTAAGATTTTCCTATTAGCCCTCTCCGCCAACCCATTAGCAGCTGGGTGGTAAGCTGTGATGAAGGATTGCGTGATGTTAAACTGAGCGCATATTTCGCTCAATACTGAGTTCCTAAACTCGGTGCCATTGTCACTTAAAAGAATTCGAGGAGACGAATGTGGACACAACACGTGAGTCACGAGGGCATGGGCCACGCGTGTGGCTGTCTTGTCCTTGGGAGGCGCTAGAACTAGAAACCTAGAGAACTGGTCGACGCACACCAGTAAGTAGCGCGAACCATGTTGGCTCTGGGGGAGCTGTAATAAGTCTATATTTACAACATCCCATGGCGCCTCTGGTACTGGGTATTGCAACATAGGTGCAGTCCCTTTGACGGACCCCTTGTGCTTAGCACAAACGACGCAATGTGCGACATGTTTTTCTACATCAACCCGTAATGTGGGCCAGTAGAATTTTCGTCTGGTGACAGATAGCGTCTTGTCTCTTCCTGGGTGACCCGCAATGGGTGTGTTATGGACCAGCTTAAGGGTCACGGGGACGTATTTGTCTGGGATGACCAGTTGGTCTATAGGTACCGGTTTGGTTGGCCATGACCTACAAAGGAGGTTGTCCTCTGATAGGAAGAATTGTGAAAAGGGAACTGGCAATTCAGGAAGGTTTGATTCGTCTCCCGACTCTAGGGCATAAATTAACCTCTTCCAAACAGGGTGGTCTCGCTGAGCAGTGTGTAGCTCAGGTGAAGTGAAGTTGTGGATGACCTCTGGGGTGGTAATCGCGCCTATCGGAATATTCCGAGATAAGGCATCTGCGACCACATTTGTTTTCCCAGTGATATATTTTATCTCCGGATTGTATGCTTGGATCGTTAAGAACCATCTTGCCAGACGACCGTGTAGGTTTTTTCCCTTGAAAAGATCAGTTATGGCCGCGTGGTCCGTATACACCATAATTATGTACCCCATCACTATGTCTCGAAAATGCTTCAGAGCCCACACAGTGGCAAGAGCCTCTAGGTGGGTAACAGAATAGTTATTTTCCGGAGCTGTTAGTACTCGACTGGCGAACGCTATTACATGCTTTTTGACGGACTTATCTTTTTGCATCAGAGCGGCTCCTAGTCCACTAGCCGAAGCGTCGGTACAAAGCTGAAAGGGGTCCTTGAAATCCGGAAAGACAACGACCGGAGCCTATGTAAGCGCTTTCTTTAAATCCTCAAAGCTCGTATGCTGAGCTGGGAGCCACTGAAATGGTACGTCTTTCTTTAATAGATGGGTTAGGGGACTCGCGCGTGCTGCGAAGTCCTTTATGAAAGGCCTGTAATAACCTGCGACACCCAAGAAAGACCGTATCTTGTCCGCAGACGTTGGCTGAGGGAACTCGGCCATAGCTTTTATTTTGTCGTCCACTGTGTGGATGCCGAATTCGTCCACGACATGCCCCAAGAACTTGATCCGAGGCTTTAAAAATTCACATTTGGTTATTTTGAGCTTTAATCCTACCTCTTGAAGTGTGTGTAGGACTGCTTTTAGTGTTTCCATGTGTGCATGCACGTCTTTACTTGCTATGATGATGTCGTCTAAATACACATGGACAGAGTTGCCCAGCAAGTCACCAAAAATACTGTTCATTGTCCTTTGGAAGGTCAAGGGAGCTCCTTTGAGCCCGAACGGCATCCTCGTCCACTCATAGTGGCCATGAGGCGTGCTGAAAGCCGTTATTTCACGTGACTCGGGGGCCATGGGCAGTTGCCAGTAGCCACTGACCAGATCAAGACTCGTAAAGACTTTATTTCCTCTACCGAGACACATCAGAAGATCTCGAAGAACGGGAAGCGGAAAATGAACATCCACGGTCGCGATGTTCACACGCCGGAAATCAATCACTGGACGATAAGAACCGTCTTTCTTTGGAACCAGAAACAAGGGTGAATTCCACGGGGAATTCGATTCTATGATGACACCTTGTTCTAACATTTCAGAGATAAGTTGTTGCACGACCTCCCCCTAACTGTGGGGGAGCTTGTAAGCATTGCTATATACAGGATTTGTATTGGGTTTTAACTTAATGTGATGTTCAGCACACTGCGTAACTCTAAGCGGCTCGCCTGGTAGAGCAAGCGTCCCCCTATAATGTTCCAGTAGCTGGACTAAGGTTGGCTTAATTTCGGAATAGTGTGCAACTTTTAGGAATGTCTCTAAATTAGCTGTGTCTTGTTCGGGAGAAGCCTGACACCCCGAGGTTATGCCAAGACAAACCCTCAGAAACTCCACCTAGAAGCCGGGAGGTACAACCTCAAATGGCCCACGGAAGACATCTCTTTCAGGAGAAAACAAGAACCAGCTGTTATGCAGAATAGGGATGGGAGTACCATCGATAGAGGGGAGGGACGGGGAGCTCACACCGATAACTGGTTCCCAGGGAGGCTTTTTAGTGTAGCGGTCGCCACACTCCTCTACACCGCAGGCCTAAATAATTAGGCACGGTCCAGCTGACTACGACCCTGGAACTCCAGCCATTGTCTCATAAAGAGATCCTCTGCCTGCAGTCCAATCCACCACTGCTGCTGCCCAGAGGCTTCACCGTGATCCTGGCACGGGAGACAGATCAGGTATGACACCTTGTCCAAGGGTGACCTGAGACTATGCAGGGCAGGGACGTCTAGTTCCCTGAGGTGAAAACACTTCAGAGGGGGATGACGTCGAAGGGGAAGAGGAGAGGAGAAGGAGGAGGTGGCGGAGGTGGTGGAGGAGGTGGTGGGGGAGGCGGGGGAGGAGGAGGAGGTTGGAAGAGAAGAGGGGGAGGTAGGGAGAGAAAAGGAGAAGAAAGGGAAAGAGGAGGGGAAGGAATACAAAGGAATACAAAGGAAAAGCAAACAGCAACAGACCTCTTGGTCCTAAATAGGCTATTTGTTCATGCTACCATCTATTCTAATCTACGAGTCAGAGACACAGGACAGCAAAGATGAAGGCTCCTCCCCTCCCACCAGTCCCTCCAGCCGAGGCTGGCAAGAAAACGAAAAATACCATGTAGTAAAGAAAACCACAATGGAATTTTATATGGATAGAAGGAAGATCATACACGACGACTAAGCTAACCTTATCTGTTAGACCGGAGCAAAATAACGGATGTTCGGGTTAGCTTCTAAATATTTGTCTAGTCGGTTTTTGAAAGTGCAAATAGTTTCGCTTTCGACGACGTTTTGAGGCAGACCATTCCATACATTGATGACACGGTTAAAGAAGAAGTGCTTTGATTCATTTGAGTTGAAACGCTTCCTCATTATTTTGTATCCATTGTTTCTTGTTGCTTTTGATTGAGAGACTGTAAAATAATCATGAACATTAACCTTGTCGAATCCCTTGCACATTTTAAACACTTCGATAAGGTCGCCTCTTAGCCTGCGCTTTGATAAGCTGAATAAGTTCAGTTCTTTAAGACTGTCTTCGTACGGTTTGTTTCGCAGTCTAGGGATTATTATATAATCTAGACGTTGCACCCTCTCGAGTTTATTTATGTTTTCTGTAATAGGGAGACCAAAACTGAACGCAATACTCAAGATGTAAGGAAACTAACGAATTGTAGAGTGTCAATTATGTTCAAATGTACGACCAATAAATCCGATCAGTTTGTTGGCAGTTTTTACTACTTCTTTGCAATGTTGACTCGGTTTAAGATCGTTCGAAATTATTACTCCAAGATTGTTTCTTTGCTGGCTTCAGAAAGTCGCACTCCGTTAATTTGATAATGAATACGATCGTTGTTGATTCCGATATGCATAACCTTGCACTTTTCAATATTGAAATCCATTTGCCATGTTCATGCCCAACTTATTAAACGTTCGAGATCAGTTTGGAAGTGTTTCTTATCCTATTTATTTTTGTGTCGTCTGCAAATTTCGATATTTTACACGTTAGCCCCTCTTCAATGTCATTTACGTACACTGAAAACAGAACAGGTCCCAACACCGACCCCTGTGGAACACCGCTTTTGACATCTCGCCAGTCAGATGATTTACCATTCATAACAACTCTCTGTTTACGGTCGGTAAGCCAGTCTTTGAGCCACTTATTGATATTACCAGTCATACCGTGAGTTTGCAATTTACTAAGGAGACGGTTGTGAGGGACTTTGTCAAATGCTTTCTGAAAGTCCAAATATACAATGTCTACTGATTGACTTTCACCGTATACTTAAAGATGTAGTTGAAGAAATCGAGAAGGTTAGTCAAACAGGAACGCTTGTTTCGAGAACCATGTTGCGAATCCTTAATTAGTCTGTTATCTTACAAAAACTTTAACATTTTTTTCGCGAATGATTGTCTCCAAAATTTTGCACACGATTGACGTTAGATTGATCGGCCGATAACAACCTGGTTGTGATTTGTCGCCTTTTTTAAAGATAGAAGTTACGATAGCGAGTTTCCATTCTAGTGGTACTTTTCCTGTGTTTAGCGACTTTGAGAATATGATCAAGAGGGGCTTGCTGATCTGATGTTTTGCCTCTTTAAGAATGCCCGGGGATATTTTATTTGGGCCGGGTGTTTTGTTTACTTTAATATTATTGATAATTTGCACTATATCCCTATCTACAATGTCGCTAATACTACTCAAGGATGTGTTATCAATATATCTTGGGGCTTCCGGTTGCCTATCGGATAAGATTTCTTCTGTAAAAATGGAGGCAAAAACATCATTCAATATCTTAGCGATTTCTTTGTAATCGTTTGTGGAATCTCCATTTACAGTTGTTATTGGGCCAATACTGGGGGTGAGAACTTATTTCTTACGTAGGCCAAAAATTCTTAGGATTTGTTTTGCTGACTCTTGCAATATGAAGCTCTAGGTTTATTTTATTGAGACGTATGATTCTTTTCGTTTCTCGGCGTAATCTTTGGAATTCAATTTTGTCCGTTTCATTATTTGTAATTACATATTTGCGATGCGCTCGATTTTTGTTCTCAATTTGGCATTTGAGTTGATTGTTCAACCACTTAGGCTTCCAGTTAGCTGTTGGTCGTCTTTTACGGAGGAGGGGACAGGGGGGAGGCGGGGGAGGTAACGGCTGTGGAGGAGGGGGGAGGGGAGGCGAGGGGGGAAAATGAGAGAGAATGAGAGAGAGAGCAGGTAGAGACGGATGAAGGGGAAGAGGAGGAGGAAAGGGGAGAGAAACGGAAGGGCGAGACGTGACAGGGGGAAGAAGTAGGGGGCAAGGGCAGGAGCGAGGAGGCGGAGGCAGATGAGAGGAGGGAGGCCGGGTGTGCGGCGGGCGAGGCGGAGAAAAAAGAGGGGCCAGGCGGGGTGGGTGAGGAACACCAGCGAGACGGGGGGGAAAAACACCTGCCACACATTGTGGTCAAGATTCCTTCTCCGAAAATTTCAGTGTCCCGTGTCAACGCATGAATTCCGATCCCTTCAAACAAAGAAAATCAGCCTGAAACAAAGACGTCCTAGTAACACTTCCTAGAAAATTATTTGTAAATTATGTGTATTAAAGTTAAGGAGTGTAGTAGAGTTAAGAAGGAGTTGTATGTGCACCAAAGTAATGTGAGGAGGAGGTGTAGGGTGTGAGCAGAGGGGAACAGCAAGAGTGCAAGGGAGAATGTGTTTATGTACACAGGATTACAACACTTAGCAGAGCAGTGAAGAGCAGTAGGGAGATCAGCGTAGCAGCAGCAGCAGCAGCAGCAATAGGAGAGCCTCAGAATATGCTGGGAAGCACAAAAAAGGAAAGCACAGCTGCCAAGCACAGCGAGCGTAGATGACACGTGTACCCTCGAGGCCAGGTCACGGTCGACTGAGGCCAGGTTGTGGTCATCCTTCGCAATGCTCTGGGTACACACAGAGGGGTCTCTGACCTGCATGGAAGCAGTAATCATTCCACGGGAAATCGGAAAACACATGATCAAGTCATCCCACTGAGCTAAAGTATAGTGCCAGAAGCACAACCTCCTTTGCGAGTCACGAAGCCGTGCAAGATCGAGAGAACGGAATGCAGAAATAGGATTGTGATCAGATGACCCCAGCGGAGAGAACAGTTTAACAAAATAAGCTGAAGGGTTAAAAGTTAAAAAGAAGTCTAGCATGTTGGTCGTGTCTCCAAGGCGGTCAGGGATACGTGTAGGGTGCTGAATCAATTGCTCTATGTAGATGTTGTATTAAGGAAAGCTAAGTTGTAGGCTTGTTCCCCAGGCTGATCAAAGAAGAGGACGAAGGCCAAAGCTGGTGGTGAACATTGAAATTTTCTAAGATGACGATGTCAGCGAAAGGAGAGTGAGTTAAGCGGCCATATGCCCGTCTCCCAACATCATCCTCGAAGGAAAATTTGCCATTTCCAAGGTACCTCCAGACCTCCCTTGAACCTTTCCCTTGATATATAATTAGGAATTATATCGTCATTTATGCACGATGAAGTTCTTGTATTATTATGTATATTCTCACCTGCGTAAAATACGTGAATTTCAGCCCACCTTGACCCGAATATGAGGAAAAAGCTACAGATACAAACACGTTTATAAGACTTTAGTGCAGAAGTGAAGAAATAGGGTGATGTTATCGTGCAAGGTGTCACGTTTATTGACAGCGTAAAATATGCTCTATAAAGTGAAACGTATGAGCGAGAATCATGTTATGAGAATAAGATGTACATTTTGTTTATTTAGAAGTGGAAGTAGAAGAACTGCGGAATATTCGGTTGCTCAAGCTATACGCTTTTAACATAGAGGAAGCGGAAACACCGTGTTCCAACAATGTCGTCAGCTGATGCCTGGACATCCTCCTCGTCAACTCGACTGTTTTCTTATCCATATTTCGGACATGAGGTAAGTTCTACATCGATAATCATCTCCTGTGCTGGGTAGGAAGGTTTATACAGGGATATTACTCAGATTTCTTGCGTACAAAGGACAGAGGATGCTTACAAGGACTAGGGAGGCCTCCATCACTTCAAAACTAGCGCTACTCCAGTACCACAACAAAGGATTCGGCAAATCATGTGTTTACTTATGTGTTTATGCATTCAAATGAATTAATATAAACATCATAGAATTTACTATGGTGTCCATGTTAATAAGGAGCGGCATAGGTTCCTGCGTATAGAAAATGTTAAGGACCCTGATTACCGTTAATCGAAAGATCTAGATTGCAGTGTTACCAGATAAAAGTGTTTCACGGAAGGTTTTCATCTGGCATCACTACTAGGAAGGAAAACATCGGTGAGCGAGAATACCGCCGATGTGCCCCACTTTGGAATTCAAATAGTCAAAGAATTTTACATAGTTGGTAGAGCTAGATGAGAGATAAACAACGCAGAGGTATTTAGTAATAGAATGACTAAAAAGTCTAAGCCAGATGGTGGAAAATTATAAAGAATCAAGGTGGTGGGGACGATAGTAGGTGGTATTGTTTCGTACACAGACGCAGCATCCGGGTTATATTTGAAATCTAGAAGAGAGATAGTAGAAGGAAGGAGTAGAGAGTGCTGTCAGTAAGAAGCCTTTGTTTCGGTTAGAAAGAGACGGTGTGGTTTAGAGTAGCGGTTCCCAAAGTGCGGTGCGCGCACACCTGGGGGTGCGTGAGCTGATCACTACGGGTGCGTAAGGAAACAAAATAATGTATTGGCAGATTATGTCTCATTAAAATTACAGACACATCTTAACTGCCATTGTTTTAAAACTAACGTATGCTGTAGCTACGCGTCAGCGGAGTTGTCTGCTCTTTGTTTGAAACTTACCCAGACTCTGAGCACATTCATCCACCCCACAGGTACATTTTCGTTCAGTTTTGATAGCCATCGCTCAAAGCCTCATACTTTGCGAGCACAAAATTTGTAAAAAAAAAGACAAAATTTCAGGAAATCGACGGGACCTTGGTACTGCTCGAATCCTAGCGGGGGTGCGTGGACTCGGTCACAGCCTGGGAGGTGGTGCGTGGCCTGAAAAGTTTCGAAACCGCTGGACTTTAGAGGATAGATGGTATTCCATAGAATTGAAATCAAAGCGATGAGCGACCACGACTGTTGAAGTTGATGAATAGCTAGCAAGACACCTCTTCTGGTCATCAAAAGTGAGGTCTGATCTGGGGATACTTCTTGTATCCTCTCCAGATGGGCATCCCGAGGCAAAATTTTTAACACTTTATATATTGCATTGAAATAATATAGAAATAGTGTGAGTCGCGTGCATGTATAAATTTGGTGTGGAAAGCCATAGGATTTGTCTTCAGAGGGCATGGTGAACTACTGTCTGGTGTTGACATGACATTAAGGGAACTAAAAGCGAGGACACGGGGGTGGGGTGGGGGTGGGGTATTTGATACTCCTGCATTGCCCTCTCGCCACCCGTACATACCTCAGCTGGAGTTGCCTACGCCTGTTGCGGCAGGTGTCTACCAGCCTACTCCCAAAAATTAGTAAACTAACCCCACTAAATCATTAAGAGTCTTCACGAAATTAGTAAAATAACCAAACTAAATTTATAATAAATCACCACTAAACTAGTAAACTATGTATGAATCTCCACTAAATCATTAAGTCTTCACGAAATTAGCAAAATAACCAAACTAAATTTATAATAATTCACCACGAAACTAGTAAACTAAATCATGAACAGAGATCCCATCAACTGTAAACTAACCTCTTCGAAGTGAGCCGAGTGTGTGTGTGCGTGAACGATCTGTACCTCCCTCGCTGGTATATTAATCAATTAATTACACATGTGCGCGTTAATTATTGCAAGTGTGCGTGCGCACTAACACTTGTGTAAATGTTCATTAGATATCTTCATGACGGTAAATATATGGATATAAAAACATAACGAGATACACGGATATAAAAACATAGCGAGTCTGCAAGAGGCAGGTAGGTATGTACATCGCAGCGGTGGCTGAGTGGATAGCGTGACGGCGCCGCGTTCGGGACGACACGACCTCAATCCCCGCCCGCTGCCACCAAGCTGGGATTTTTCATCCGCCGCCAAGTGGCTTAAAACTACCTACATGCTGTCCAGAAAACAACCTATCAACCCGAACACTAGATTCTAGGATTAAAGATGAGCTCCGGGAGGGCAGCAAGAACCAATGCAAGATGACGCCACTATAAACACTGGCCTCCGCCATAACGGGCTGGGCCATACCATCAGGCCCCTCCAAAACAAGCCTACCGGCGCCACAGGCGAAGATGTAAAAAAAAAAAATCTAACCCCACCTAAGCTAACTATCCATGAATTTAACTAACCTTTTCTTGAACGTATCTATGGGCATGGAACTCACAATTTTACTGACAAGCATTGTACACTCACCATCTACTACTCTTGTCTTGACTAAATAGATTCAGTATGAAAGTTATGGGTAGTCACCAAAAAATCAAAGGAGTTTGGTTACCGGTAAATACCCATATATATATATATATATATATATATATATATATATATATATATATATATATATATATATATATATATATATATATATATATATATATATATTTTTTTTTACAGCAAAGGAGACAGTTCAAGGGCACACAAAAAGCAAACATTAATAAAAAAAAAAGCCCGCTACTCACTGCTCCTAAAAAGAATCCAAAGAGGTGGCCGAAAGATAGGTCAGTTTCGGGAGGAGAGGTGTCCTGATACCTCTTGAAAGAGTTTAAGTCGTAGGCAGGAGGAAATACAGATGAAGGAAGATTGTTCCAGAGTTTACCAGCGTGAGGGATTAAAGAGTGAAGATGCTGGTTAACTCTTGCATAAGGGGTTTGGACAGTATAGGGATGAGCATGAGTAGAAAGTCGAGTGCAGCGGGGCCGCGGGAGGGGGGGAGGCATGCAGTTAGCAAGTTCAGAAGAGCAGTCAGCGTGGAAATATCGATAGAAAATAGAAAGAGAGGCAACATTGCGGCGGAATTTAAGAGGCAGAAGACTATCAGCATGAGGAGGAGAGCTGAAGAGCCTTAGCCTCCACTCTGTCCAGAAGAGCTGTGTGAGTGGAGCCCCCCCACACATGAGATGCATACTCCATACGAGGGCGGACAAGGCCCCTGTATATGGACAGCAACTGTGCAGGGGAGAAGAACTGGCGGAGACGGTACAAAACGCCCAGCCTCGAGGAAGCTGATTTAGTAAGAGATGAGATATGAAGTTTCCAGTTGAGATTTTGAGTTAAGGATAGACCGAGAATGTTTAGTGTTGAGGAAGGTGATAGCTGGGTGTTGTCAAAGAATAGGGGATAGTTGTTTTGAAGATTGTGTCGAGTGGATTGGTGGAGAAACTGTGTTTTTGAGGCGTTGAAGGACACCAGGTTCTTCTTGCCCCAATCGGAAATAATAGTAAGGTCTGAGGCTAAGCGTTCTGCAGTCTCCAGCCTTGAGTCGTTAAGTTCCTGAAGGGTGGGTCTTCTATTAAAAGAAGTTGAATAATGCAGAGTGGAATCATCGGCGTAGGAATGGATAGGACAGTTCGTTTTGGAAAGAAGATCATCAATGAACAACAGAAAAGAGTGGAGATAGGACAGAACCTGTGGGACACCACTGTTAATAGATTTAGGAGAAGAACAGTGACCGTCTACCACGGCAGAAATAGAACGGTCAGAAAGGAAACTGGAGATAAAGGTACAGAGAGAAGGATAGAAACCGTAGGAGGGTAGTTTTGAAAGCAAAGATTTGTGCCAGACCCTATCAAAAGCTTTTGATATGTCCAGCGCAATAGCAAAAGTTTCACCGAAACGGCTAAGAGAGGATGACCAAGAGTCAGTTAAGAAGGCTAGGAGACCACCAGTAGAACGCCCCTTGCGGAACCCATACTGGCGATCAGATAGAAGGTCAGAAGTGCAAAGGTGCTTTTGAATCTTCCGGTTAAGGATTGATTCAAAAGCTTTAGATAGACAAGAAAGTAAAGCAATAGGACGGTAGTTTGAGGGATTGGAGCGGTCACCCTTCTTAGGTACAGGCTGTATGAAGGCATACTTCCAGCAAGAAGGAAAGGTAGATGTTGACAGGCAGAGGCGAAAGAGTTTGACCAGGCAGGGTGACAGCACGGAGGCACAGTTTTTAAGGACAATAGGAGGCACTCCATCAGGTCCATAAGCCTTCTGAGGATTGAGGCCAGAGAGGGCATAGAAAACATCATTTTCAAGAATCTTTATAACAGGCATAAAGGAGTCAGAGGGGGGATGAGTAGGAGGAATATGCCCAGAATCGTCCAGAGTGGAGTTTTTAGAAAAAGTTTGAGAGAAGAGTTCAGCCTTAGAGATAGATGAGACGGCAGTGTTGCCGTCAGGACTGAGGAGTGGAGGGAAAGATGAAGAAGTGAAGTTGGAGGAGATGTTTTTGGCTAGATGCCAGAAGTCACGGGAAGAGTTAGAGAAAGCAAGGTATTGACATTTTCTATTAATGAAAGAATTTTTGGATAGTCGGAGAATAAATTTGGCACGATTTCGGGCAGAAATGTAAAGTTCATAATTAGCATTAATTTGAAGGCTCTGGTACCTTTTGTGAGCTACCTCTCTATCATTGACAGCACGAGAACAAGCGTGATTAAACCAAGGCTTTTTTGCGTGAGGAGTAGAGAAAGAACGAGGAATGTATGCCTCCATTCCAGAGACAATCACCTCTGTGATGCGCTGAGCACACACAGAGGGGTCTCTTTCCTGGAAGCAATAATCATTCCATGGGAAATTGGAAAAGTACATCCTCAGGTCGTCCCACCGAGCTGAAGCAAAATGCCAGAAGCATCGCCTCTTCGGTGGGTCCAGAGGGTGTACAGGAGCGATAGGACAGGATGCAGAAATAAGATTGTGATCGGAGGAGCCCAACGGAGAGAACAGTTTAACAGAATAAGCAGAAGTGTTTGAGGTAAGGAAGAGGTCTAGAATGTTGGGCCGATCTCCAAGACGGTCGGGAATACGTGTAGGGTGCTGGACCACTTCTGACCTTCTATCTGATCGCCAGTATGGGTTCCGCAAGAGGCGTTCTACTGGTGATCTCCTAGCCTTCTTAACTGACTCTTGGTCATCCTCTCTTAGCCGTTTCGGTGAAACTTTTGCTATTGCGCTGGACATATCAAAAGCTTTTGATAGGGTCTGGCACAAATCTTTGCTTTCTAAACTACCCTCCTACGGTTTATATCCTTCTCTCTGTACCTTTATCTCCAGTTTCCTCTCTGACCGTTCTATTTCTGCCGTGGTAGACGGTCACTGTTCTTCCCCTAAATCTATTAACAGTTATGTCCCACAGGGTTCTGTCCTATCTCCCACTCTTTTTCTGTTGTTCATTGATGATCTTCTTTCCAAAACGAACTGTCCTATCCATTCCTACGCCGATGATTCCACTCTGCATTATTCAACTTCTTTTAATAGAAGACCCACCCTTCAGGAACTTAACGACTCAAGGCTGGGGACTGCAGAACGCTTAGCCTTAGACCTTACTATTATTTCCGATTGGGGCAAGAAGAACCTGGTGTCCTTCAACGCCTCAAAAACACAGTTTCTCCACCTATCCACTCGACACAATCTTCCAAACAACTATCCCCTATTCTTTGACAACACCCAGCTATCACCTTCCTCAACACTAAACATTCTCGGTCTATCCTTAACTAAAAATCTCAACTGGAAACTTCATATCTCATCTCTTACTAAATGAGCTTCCTCGAGGCTGGGCGTTCTGTACCGTCTCCGCCAGTTCTTCTCCCCTGCACAGTTGCTGTCCATATACAGGGGCCTTGTCCGCCCTCGTATGGAGTATGCATCTCATGTGTGGGGGGGCTCCACTCACACAGCTCTTCTGGACAGAGTGGAGGCTAAGGCTCTTCGTCTCATCAGCTCTCCTCCTCATACTGATAGTCTTCTACCTCTTAAATTCCGCCGCAATCTTGCCTCGCTCTCTATCTTCTATCGATATTTCCACGCTGACTGGTCTTCTGAACTTGCTAACTGCATGCCTCCCCCCCCTCCCGCGGCCCCGCTGCACTCGACTTTCTACTCATGCTCATCCCTATACTGTCTAAACCCCTTATGCAAGAGTTAACCAGCATCTTCACTCTTTCATCCCTCACGCTGGTAAACTCTGGAACACTCTTCCTTCATCTGTATTTCCTCCTGCCTACGACTTAAACTCTTTCAAGAGGAGGTATCAGGACACCTCTCCTCCAAACTGACCTATCTTTCGGCCACTTCTTTGGATTCTTTTTAGGAGCAGTGAGTAGCGGGCTTTTTTGTTATTAATATTTGCTTTGTGCCTTGAACTGTCTCCTTTGCTGTAAAAAAAAAATATATATATATATATATATATATATATATATATATATATATATATATATATATATATATATATATATATATATATATATATATATATATATATATATATATATATATATATATATATATATATATATATATATATATATATATATATATATATATATATATATATATATATATATATATATATATATATATATATATATATATATATATATATATATATATATATATATATATATATATATATATATATATATATATATATATATATATATATATATATATATATATATATATATATATATATATATATATATATATATATATATATATATATATATATATATATATTGGTATTTACCGGTAACCCAACTCCTTTGATATTTTCGTGACTACCTATAACTTTTGATACTGAATCTATTTAGTCAAGACAAGAGTAGCGGATGGTAAGTGGAAAATGCTTGTCGGAAAAATTGTAAGTTCCATGCCCATAGATGCGTTCAAGAAAAGGTTAGTTAAATTCATGGATAGTTAGCTTAGGTGGGGTTATATATATATATTTTTTTTTACACCTTCGCCTGTGGCGTCGGTAGGCTTGTTTTGGAGGGGCCTGATGGTATGGCCCAGCCCGTTATGGCGCAGGCCAGTGTTTATAGTGGCGTCATCTTGCATTGGTTCTTGCTGCCCTCCCGGAGCTCATCTTTAATCCTAGAATGTAGAGTTCGGGTTGATAGGTTGTTTTCTGGACAGCATGTAGGTAGTTTTAAGCCACTCGGCGGCGGATGAAAAATCCGAGCTTGGTGGCAGCGGGCGGGGATTGAGGTCGTGTCGTCCCGAACGCGGCGCCGTCACGCTATCCACTCAGCCACCGCTGCGATGTACATACCTACCTGCCTCTTGCAGACTCGATATGTTTTTATATCCATATATTTACCGTCATGAAGATATCTAATAAACATTTACACAAGTGTTAGTGCGCACGCACACTAGCAATAATTCACGTGCACATGTGTAATTAATTGATTAATATACCAGCGAGGGAGGTACAGATCGTTCACGCACACACACACTCGGCTCACTTCCAAGAGGTTAGTTTACAGTTGATGGGATCTCTGTTCATGATTTAGTTTACTAGTTTCGTGGTGATTTATTATAAATTTAGTTTGGTTATTTTGCTAATTTCGTGAAGACTTAATGATTTAGTGGAGATTCATACATAGTTTACTAGTTTAGTGGTGATTTATTATAAATTTAGTTTGGTTATTTTACTAATTTCGTGAACTCTTAATGATTTAGTGGGGTTAGTTTACTAATTTTTGGGAGTAGGCTGGTAGACACCTGCCGCAACAGGCGTAGGCAACTCCAGCTGAGGTATGTACGGGTGGCGAGAAGGCAATGCAAGACTATCAAATAGCCCCCCCGTATCCTCGCTTTCCGTTCTCTTAATGTCATGTCAACACCAGAGAGTAGTTCACCATGCCCTCTAAAGACAAATCCTATGGCTTTCCACACCAAATATATACATGCACGCGACTCACACTATTTCTATTATATTTTAATGCAATACGTATATAAAGTGTCCAAATTTTGCCTCGGGACGCCCATCTGGAGAGGACACAAGAAGTATCCCCAGATCAGACCTCACTTTTGATGACCAGAAGAGGTGTCTTGCTAGCTATTCATCAACTTCAACAGTCATAAGAACATAAGAACATAAGAACGCAGGAGTCTGCAAGAGGCCGGTAGGCCTGTACGAGGCAGCTCCTTTGACCCTAAGCTCCCGTGTATCTAACCCCACCTAATATCGCTGTCCATGAATTTATCTAGTCTATTTTTGAATGTGACAATTGTATTGGCACTCACCACATGACTGCTAAGCCTATTCCACTCATCCACCACCCTATTAGTAAACCAATTTTTGCCTATGTCCCTGTTGAATCTGAATTTATCCAGTTTAAACCCGTTACTTCGTGTCCTACCCGGTTCTCTTACCAACAAAACCTTATGAATGTCTCCCTTATTAAAGCCCTTCATCCATTTATAAACCTCGATCATGTCTCCACGCACCCTTCGCCTTTCTAGAGAATGCAAGTTTAACTGTTTGAGTCTTTCCTCGTATGGCAAGTTTCTCAACCCCTGAATCATCTTAGTCATCCTCCTCTGCACCGATTCTAACATTTTGATATCCATTCTATAGTAGGGTGACCAGAACTGAACTGCATAGTCAAGCTGAGGTCTAACTAATGCTAAATATAGTTTGAGGAAGACTTCGGGGCTTCTGTTGCTTACGCTCCTTGAAATAAATCCCAGTACCCTATTAGCTCGATTTCTAGCTTGAATGCATTGTGCCCTTGGACGGAGATCAGAGCTCACTAAGACCCCTAAATCCCTCGCACCCAGACCTACTTATGAGAGTGTCATTTAAGCAATAGTTATGTGAGGGGTTGTTCCTACCTACACTCAGAATACTGCACTTCCCTACATTGAACTCCATCTGCCATTTATCCGCCCAGTCATATAGTCTGTTGAGTTCACCTTGGAGAATACTAGCGTCCTGATCCGACTCAATTACTCTACCGATCTTGGTATCATCTGCAAATTTACTAACATCACTACTAATTCCTGTGTCTAAGTCACTGATATAAATAATAAACAAAAGTGGACCTAATACCGAACCTTGTGGGACCCCACTCGTAACACATCCCCAGTCAGATCTTTTACCATTGATTTGCACTCTTTGCTTCCTATTGCTAAGCCACGCCTTGACCCAGTTCAAAACTTTACCCTCTACTCCGTGAGCCTGTAATTTAACCAACAGTCGTTGGTGAGGAACTTTGTCAAACGCTTTACTAAAATCAAGATAGATTACATCATAATTTTCATCTCTGTCAACCGCCTCAAATACTTTATTGTAGAAGGACAAGAGATTGGTGAGGCATGACCTACCTTTTGTGAACCCATGCTGCGAGTCGTGAATTAAGCTATGTTTCTCTAAATGCTCCCGAATGTTCCTGGCTATTATGGACTCCAGCTGGTCGCTCATCGCTTTGATTTCGATTCTATAGAATACCATCTGTCCTCTAAAGTCCAGCGGTTTCGAAACTTTTCAGGCCACGCACCACCTCCCAGGCTGTGACCGAATCCACGCACCCCCGCTAGGATTCGAGCAGTACTAAGGTCCCGTCGATTTCCTGAAAATTTTTCCTTTCTTTTTACAAATTTTGTGCTCGCAGAGTATGAGGCTTTGAGCGATGGCTATCAAAACTGAACGAAAATGTACCCTAGGGGTGGATGAATGTGCTCAGAGTCTGGGTAAGTTTCAAACAAAGAACAGACAACTCCGCTGACGTGTAGCTACAGCATACGTTAGTTTTAAAACAATGGCAGTTAAGATGTGTCTGTAATTTTAATGAGACATAATCTGCCAATACATTATTTTGTTTCCTTACGCACCCGTAGTGATCAGCTCACGCACCCCCAGGTGTGCGCGCACCGCACTTTGGGAACCGCTACTCTAAACCACACCGTCTCTTTCTAACCGAAACAAAGGCTTCTTACTGACAGCACTCTCTACTCCTTCCTTCTACTATCTCTCTTCTAGATTTCAAATATAACCCGGATGCTGCGTCTGTGTACGAAACAATATCACCTACTATCGTCCCCACCACCTTGATTCTTTATAATTTTACACCATCTGGCTTAGACTTTTTAGTCATTCTATTACTAAATACGTCTGCGTTGTTTATCTCTCATCTAGCTCTACCAACTATGTAAAATTCTTTGACTATTTGAATTCCAAAGTGGGGCACATCGGCGGTATTCTCGCTCACCGACGTTTTCCTTCCTAGCAGTGATGCCAGATGAATACATTCCGTGAAACACTTTTATCTGGTAACACTGCAATCTAGATCTTTCGGTTAACGGAAATCAGGGTCCTTAATATTTTCTACACCCAGGAACCTATGCCCCTCCTTATTAACATGGACACCATAGTAAATTCTATGATGTTTATATTAATTCATTTGAATGCATAAACACATAAGTAAACACATGATTTGCCGAATCCTTTGTTGTGGTACCGGAGTAGCGCTAGTTTTGAAGTGATGGAGGCCTCTCTAGTCCTTGTAAGCATCCTCTGTCCTGTGTACGCAAGAAATCTGTGTAATTTCCCTTTATAAACCTTCCTACCCAGCACAGGAGATGATTATCGATGTAGAACTTACCTCATGTCCGAAATATGGATAAGAAAACAGTTGAGTTGACGAGGAGGTGGTCCAGGCATCAGCTGACGACATTGTTGGAACACGGTGTTGCCGCTTCCTCTATGTTAAAAGCGTATAGCTTGAGCAACCGAATATTCCGCAGTTCTTCTACTTCCACTTCTAAATAAACAAAATGTACATCTTATTCTGATAACATGATTCTCGCTCATACGTTTCACTTTATAGAGCATATTTTACGCTGTCAATAAACGTGACACCTTGCACGATAACATCACCCTATTTCTTCACTTCTGCACTAAAGTCTTATTAACGTGTTTGTATCTGTAACTTTTTCCTCATATTCGGGTCAAGGTGGGCTGAAATTCACGTATTTTACGCCAGTGAGAATATACATAATAAAAGCACTTAATCGTGCATAAATGACGATATAAGTTCTAATTATGTCTCAAGGGAAAGGTTCAAGGGAGGTCTAGAGGTACCTTGGAAATGCCAAATTTTCCTTCGAGGATGATGTTGGGAGACGGGCATACGGCCGCTTGACTCACTCTCCTTTCGCTGACGTCTTCATCTTAGAAGATTTCAATGTTCACCACCAGCTTTGGCCTTCGTCCTCTTCTTTGACCAGCCTGGGGAACAAGCCTACAACTTAGCTTTCCTTAATACAACATCTACATAGAGCAATTGATTCAGCACCCTACACGTATCCCTGGCCGCCTTGGAGACACGACCAACATGCTAGACTTCTTTTTAACTTTTAACCCTTCAGCTTATTTTGTTAAACTGTTCTCTCCGCTGGGGTCATCTGATCACAACCCCATTTCTGCATTCCGTCCTCTCGATCCTGCACGGCTTCGTGACTCGCAGAGGAGGTTGTGCTTCTAGCACTATACTTTAGCTCAGTGGGATGACTTGATCATCTGTTTTCCGATTTCCCGTGGAATGATTACTCTCTTCCCTTGTCAGCTCTGCTCTGAGTGACTACGCCGGCCCCGTTCTATGGGACAAAACTCGAGGACAATAGCTGAAAAGCGCCGGGTTGTGAAAGTCTCTCTCGTGACCGAGGCTCAGGACAAGCGATTTGTCTTTGAGGCGTTTTCAAGACCCTGTGGGAGCGAACTCCCAGTGTTGGAGCCATCTAACACAGCAGTATCTAATTTCCATGCACAATTTTTATACAATTCAATTTATGATCACAATTTAAGTTATTTCGAAAGCGCTTTTAATATTTGCCCATCTGTTAACTCGCTTAAATTTCTAAAAATGCCTTCGAACCTTCAGTGTGACGTCTGTCCCGGACGATTTGCAGCTCAGTTCTTCTAGCTGAGTAAAACTTGCCGCCTTTGCGTTCAAAGATTACAACTTCAGAAGGCTGTGACTGAAAGGAAAGTCAAATATAATGATCTTGAAAAGAAATTCGAAGCCCTTCAGGAATTTGTTTCAAATAATGTGGCAGTGACTCCACCATCGACGGTGGAGAGGCCCTCCACCAAGACTCTGCCTTCTCTAGACGACCCTCCTGCTTCACGGGAGGACGTGTTACCTGCCTCACAGGTTGACTCCCAGCCTGCCACACAGGCTAACCACCAGCCTGCCTCACAGGCAAACCCCCAGCCTGCCTTACAGGCTAACCACCAGCCTACTTCACAGGGTACCTCCCAGCATGCCTCACAGGACACCTTCCAGCCTGCCTCACTTAACGCTTCTCTTCCTGCTTCACAGGCTGTCGGGTTCCAACCTGTAAGGAATGGAGCCAAACCGAAGCAGGCAACCAAGGATTTACTGACCCCCACTACCTTCAATAGGTTCCAGGTGCTGGCAGACACCATGGAGGATGAGTTTGAGACTCGCCTAGTTGGGGACTCCATGGTGCTTGGCCAGTTCTGTGGTCGTTCATCAAACGGCCGCAAAAACGTTACTGCTATCCAGGTGCCAGACTGGACGACATCACCGCAGCGTGCGATGATGTCACGAGAAATGCCGACCGAAACACCCTCTTTGTCATTCACGCGGGGACGAATGACGTAAAGATAACCCGTTCTGAGGAACTGCTTGAGAAATACCGCCGCATGATCAAGCAGTATAAACGTAAAACGGATGCCAGTAACATCATAATCTCAGGAATTCTCCCGAGGGTCGGTGCCGAATCTAACTTTTACAGTAAGGCCTTCAGCACAAACAATAGACTTCAGTCCCTTTGCTCACAAGAAAACGTCCAGTTCGCTAGCTTGTGGAACAGTTTTTACTACGATTCAGACTTGTTCCTTCCTGATGGTATCCACTTAAACCCTGTTGGAGCTTCCCGTTTCGGGAGGCTGCTCTGTGACCAAGTGGCTCTTCGAAAGGCAAAAAACGCGGAGGCGAGAACACCAGTAGCTCCACCGTAAGGGAGCACTCAACCCGCAAAACCCCCGACTCGAATCACATTAAAGCTTGCTATGTAAACGCTCGCAGCCTACGTAACAAATTTGAAGACTTAGAAGTCATCGCAGCTGCAAATCATTACCACATCATCGGAGGCACAGAATCTTGAATAGACACTTCAAATAGAGATTTCACTGCGGAATATAGATTACCGGGTTATACCATCTTTAGTCATGACAGAGAGAACAGACAGGGTGGAGGCGTTATCTTTTATATCCACAACTCTCTCCATCCAGTATCCGTGAAAACAGATATTATAACCAATGTAGACACGGTCTTCATTGAAATTAAAAATAAATCTCGTAAAATAGTAATTGGACTTATCTACAGACCGCCAAGGCAGACTCTTGATATCGACCACGCATTAAGTGAATTATTAATAGAAACAAGTAGCAGTTGCGAGGCAGTAATTGTTGGGGACTTTAACTTGCCAGTGAAAAGATGGGGTGAACCGTTGAACTGTCATACAGGGCTCGACCTGTACATAAATTTACTAGAAAGTGATTTGCATCAATACGTACAAGAACCGACTTGGGAAAATAATATACCTGACCTTATCTTTTCAACGACAGCTGATCTAGTTAACGAAGTCAATGTTGGTCCAATTTTTAGTTCTAGCGATCACCGAACAATCACATTCAGCATCAATATGAAAGAAAGCAAAGTAACTCCTAGTAAAGAAAAGATGCCTGATTATCAGAGAGCGAATTTCGTAAGACTCCGATCAATTCTAAATAATTCTGACTGGACTGAAATCTCGGCGGAAACAGATATTGATAAATCTTGGGGGGCCTTCACCACAATATTGAACAATGCTATAAGCATATGCGTACCCTATCGTAACAGACGTTCAGCTTTTAAGAAAAAACCCAAATGGTGGAATAACGAAATTCAAAATAGCCTATCTCTTAAAAAATGCGTATACAATAGATACATATCAACTCAGAGTGAGGCTGACAAACTAGAGTTGGACAGAATTCGCCGCGAAACCAAGAAATTAATAAAACGAGGCAAAAAAAATCTTGAAGAATATATAGGGGAAACAAGTAAATCTAATCCTAAAGATTTTTGTTGCTATGTAAATAATAAAAAGTCACTCACTTGTGGTATCGGACCGCTTGCTAATGATAATGGAAACCACACGAACGATGAAAATGAAATGGCTACAATCCTAAATAACTTTTTCACATCCGTATTTACCGACGAAGATTGTTTATCACCTTAACCGCCGGAGGTTGGAAGGACCGAAAAGATGTTAAGTGGCGTGCTCATCGTAAAAAGTGACATTTTACGCACAATTGAAAAGATTAAAGTAAGCAAAGCTCCTGGTCCAGACAAAATTACCCCTAGGGCCTTAAGAGAAATCAAACATCAAATTTGTAAACCGCTCTCCATCATATTCAATAAATCTTTAACAGCTGGAAAAGTTCCGTCAGATTGGAAACTTGCAAATGTCACACCAATTTTCAAAAAGGGGGACAAGTCTCGTCCAGGAAACTATCGACCAATTAGCCTGACATCGATTGTTTGTACGTTAATGGAGACTATCATTCGCGACAATATGGTGAAATTCTTCGAAGAAAATAATATAATAAATAATTCGCAACATGGCTTCCGTAGTAAACGTTCGTGTTTGACTAACTTACTTGATTTTTTTCATTATATTTTTGAGGTGTTCGATGAAAGCAGATCAGTAGATATCATATATCTGGATTACCAAAAGGTATTTGATAAGGTCCCCCACCAACGATTGCTCAGCAAACTATCGGCGCACGGTATCTCGGGTAACATTCACAATTGGCTTGTGGACTGGCTCTCTGAGCGGAAACAGAGAGTAGTTCTAAACGGTGTTACATCTAACTGGCTTGAAGTCAGAAGCGGCGTACCTCAAGGATCAGTGCTTGGCCCCATGCTCTTCATAATTTATATTAATGATTTCGATGATGGGCTCACTTGCAAAGTATCAAAATTTGCTGATGACACAAAAGTTGCTAGTAAAGTAACTGCAACACTCGACGAAGAAGCTTTACAATCAGATCTAGATCGACTTGCACGTTGGGCCAATCAATGGCAAATTAAATTTAACGTTGACAAATGTAAAGTGTTGCACGTCGGAAAAAATAACAGTCGCGTTCGGTACGTAATGAATGGCCAACAACTTTCTGCAGTAAGTAAGGAAAAGGATCTTGGAATCACTATATCAAGCGATTTAAAGCCCGGTCAGCATTGTTCAGAGGTAGTTAAAACTGCAAACAAATTGGTTGGCTTCATCGGACGAGTCTTCAATAATAAATCGGAAATAAGTATTATTAAAACTGTATAATTCGTTGGTTCGACCCTGTCTAGTGTACTGTGTACATTTTTGGTCTCCCTACTACAGAAGAGACATTGAAAAGTTGGAACGTGTTCAACGAAGAGTAACAAAGATGATTCCTAGGTTGAGAAATTTATCATATGAACAAAGGCTTAAAGAAGTAAATTTATTCAGCCTATCAAAACGAAGAATGCGAGGCGATCTAGTAGAAGTGTTTGAAATGTTTAAAGGATTCAGTGATATTAATGCGGAAGATTACTTTACAAATGATCGATCAAATAGAACAAGAAGTAATCACAATTTGAAGATAAGTGGTAAAAGATTCTCGTCGCACGAAGCTAAACACTTCTTCAATCGAGTTGTTAATGTTTGGAACTCTCTACCCTGTGATGTCGTTGATAGTACAACAGTTACGGCCTTCAAGAATAGATTAGACAAGTATTTTGAATTCAACCAGCAACTAAGATATTACTCATTGTCATACTAACGTTAAGTTCTTTCGAATACTGGTGTCCTTTTCGTTTATATCGCCCGGTTAGTGGTAACAGTAATGGTAGTTTTTTCCTCTTTCCTACATAAATTCCATGTAGTTTTTCCATGCTGCTGCATGGTCCTTTTTCCTTTCCTGTCAGCTTTGGCTGGAGGGATGGGGGGGTGGGGAGGAGCCTTCGCCTTTGCTGTCCTTCATCTTCCACCTTTGATTAGATAGTTAGTGTAGCTTGTCACAAACAGCCTCGTAAGGACCAGCAGGTCTGCTGTTGTTTGTTCTTCCTTTGTGTTCCTTTCTGTTCTTCTTTCTACTTCTCCCACTCATCTTCATCCCCCTCTTCATCTTCCTCCTCCTCCATCTCCTCCTCCTCCTACTCCTCCTCCTCCTCCTCCTCTTCCTCCCCCTCCTCCTCCTCGTCCTCCTTCCCCTCCTCCTCCTCCTTCTCCTCCTCCTCCTCCTCCTCCTTCTCCTTCTCCTCCTCCTCCTCCTCCTTCCCTCGAGAAGATCATCAGAGACAAACTCGTTAGGTTCCTTGAAGACAACAACATCATTTCCGATGTTCAGCACGGTTTCAGGAACAAGCGCTCATGCTTAACCAGTTTATTGGACTTCTTCCAAGGTATCTATGAAAACTGGGATAATCATATCCCCAGTGATGTTATATATCTAGACTTTCAGAAAGCCTTTGACTAAGTGCCACATGAAAAACTCCTCAAGAAACTTAAGTCGGCGGGATTAGGCGACGATCTGACAGCGTGGATCAAAGACTGGCTCACTGAAAGAAAACAACGAGTTGTACTCAACGGACAGGCCTCCGAGTGGCTCCTGGTCACAAGTGGAGTGCCACAGGGGTCAGTGCTGGGACCCATACTTTTCATCATATACGTATATCAACGACCTAGAACTAGGATTAAAATCCAATCTTTCAAAATTTGCCGACGACACAAAGGTGGGTGGGAAGGCCCTCACGACGGCAGACTGCGAAATTATCCAGAGAGACCTGGACCAGATCACTCGGTGGTCAGAAAAATGGCAGATGTCCTTCAACACTACCAAATGTAAAGTAATGCATATCGGATCCAGAAACAGCAACCACATATACCACATGGGTGGCGAACCACTACATGTTGTGCAAGAGGAAAGAGACCTCGGGGTCACCATCAGCAGTGACTTGAAACAAACAAAACACTGCAAGTCCGCCTGTAAGAAAGCCAATACAATGCTTGGGTTCATATCGAGGAACTTCGAATACAAGACGCCGGGAGTTATGTTATCCTTGTCGCTGGTAAGGCCCCACCTGGAATACGCCGTGCAATTCTGGTCTCCTAATTACAGGAAAGACATTGAATTACTTAAGAGAGTACAGCGCCGCGCCACGAAGATGATACCATCACTGAGGACGAAACCCTATGAAGAACGACTCGAGCGACTCAACCTCTTCACGTTGGAAAAGAGACGACTGCGGGGAGACATGATACAAGTCTTTAAGTACCTGAACAAGCTCAGCAACGCTGACCACTCCAAACTCTTCACGCTACAAACTAACCTGAGAACAAGAAACAACGGAAAAACAATTCAAGCAAAGCGATGCAATACCGACATCGGCAGGAGTTATTTCTCAAATAGAGTTGTTCGCCACTGGAACAGCCTTCCTGCAGAAGTGGTTAGCGCAGAGACCATCAACTCCTTCAAAAAACGCATTGATCGCCACTTTGCTGCAACGGGTGTGAACTGAACGTTCCCAAGAGTAGGTACACAAGTGCTTTAATCCTTCCCTGCAAGCCACTCCTATGGCAAACGGATTGATTAAATCACTGAACGCAGGCAGCCTAGTAATGAGCCAACAGGCTTTCTGCTGCCTGCTAGTCCATGTTTCCTCCTCCTCCTCCTCCTCCTCCTTCCCCTCCTCCTCATTCCCCCCTGTTGCCGCCCCTCCCTTTCCTCTTGTAGCAGCTTCCCTTCCGTCTACTGATGCCGTTTCTTAGAGGAAAGTCCTGGTGGTGGGGGACAGTCAAGTCAAACTCATTGACAGGTACTTTTGTTCAAGGGATATGGAGAATAGGCTTAGAGTGTGCTCTCCTGGGGCAGGCATACAGCACGTATCTGACAGGATGGAGGATGAATGGAAGGAAAGGGACACATTCTATCGTCTTCTGCAGTTTCGGTGGTAATGACATCGGTAAGGTAGGATGCGAAGAGATATTTAGTCTCTTTAAGGAGTCGTTTGGGAAAGTGAGAGATTTCGGTGGACTTCCGGTCGTGTGTGGTGTTTTGCCGAGGAGGGGGGTAGGTGAGGGATGGCTTTCTAGGGCCCTAGCAGTGAACAGTAGGCTGGCGGCTCACTGTCAGCGTAACGGTTGGCTTTTCATAGATAACTGGAACCTCTTCTACGATAAGGGCACCTTGTATGCCAAGGATGGAGTACACCTGTCACTCAAGGGGGTTGAGGTTCTCGCAGACTCCCTCGAGTGATCATTTAGGACTCTGCAGGATTTTGTTTTATTGGCAAGGGTGGAGGGCCTTTTGTCCGTGGATGTGCTTTGCAGACGGTGACTAGGAAGCTTAAGATAAATACAAAGAAACTGCAACAAAGGATGGTCTAACGACTTATTATACCAACAGCCGGAGTCTCAGGAGCAAGATAGATCTACTGAGGGGGAAAGCATGTGTCGAGAAACTCGACATCATAGCAATCACGGAAACATGGTTGGATATTGCAAACAAAAACTTCATGTCGGAATTGGAAATAGATGGTTATCAGATGTTTCACAAGGATAGAAAGGGAAAAAGGGGAGGGGGAGTGGCTCTCTATGTTAAAGACACACTTAAATGTTCCGCTAACAATTCTGTTCAAACAAACGGCAACTCTGAATCACTTTCGGTGGACGTTCACAGAAGGGAAGACAAACTAACTCTCTGGGCTCTATACAGGCCACCCAACCTAGGCAGGCAGGACACAGCCATATTACTAAAAGAGGGTGCCAGGGCATGCAGGAACAAATATGTCTGCATCATGGGGGATTTCAACTATAGGAATATAGACTGGGAAGGCGTGGTGGGAGATCTAGAGTCAGAGGATTTTCTGAAAGTAATACAGGATAATTTTATCAAGGAGGCAGTAATTGAGCCAACCAGAGGACAACATTTTGGACTTGGTCTTAACTAATAACGAAAATATGATCAATGAGCTAGACGTTGTGGGTGAGCCAGGTGGTAGTGATCACAAGGAAATTAGGTTTAACTTAGACTGGGCGGTGACCCAAGAGCTCAGCACTATGTTGGTGCCAGACTTTAGAAGAGCCGATTACGAGGGGCTTAGAAGACACCTTGAAGAGGTTAACTGGGAAACTTTAGGGGCGGGAGCCTGTAGGACAGGGGAGTCATGTAAAGCTGACTTACAATAATTTAGTTAGGGTAATAGTAGAGGGTCAGAGACAGCATATCCCTTACCAAGCACGTAGAAAGGGAAATAACGACCCTAAATGGATGACCCGCAGACTCAAGTATGAGATTGGCTTGTCGAAAGGAATTTATAGAAAAATAAAGAACAAGGAAACCCACCTCAGGGATCGATATGTTAAACTAGCCAGATCGGTGAAGAACACCCGCCTAGCAAAAAGGAACTACGAGTTTAGGGTAGCCAACGAGGCCAAGAACGATTCCAAGGGCTTCTTCAAATTATACAGAACGAAAACAAGGGACAGAATTAGACCGTTGAAAACAAACACAGGAGAGCTCGTCGAAAATGGGGAAGATATGAGTAAAACACAGGAAAATCTAACAACCAATCTGGAGAGAGTTCAGGTATATGAGGGAGAATATAACGACATGCTGAGAGATGTGACCATCACCAGGCAGGTAGTCCAGGATGAGATTGGTAGGTTAAAGAAAACAAATCGCTGGCCCAGACGAAATCTTCCCGCCTGTCCTGAAAGAGTGCAAGGAGGTTTGCAGTGACCCACTTACCGATGCCTTTAGGATGTCGGTAAATTCTGGGTACTGGAAAGTAGCTAATGTGACGCCAATTTTCAAAAAGGGAAACAAATCAGCCACCTCAAATTATCGCCCAATTAGCTTAACATCGGTTATAGGCAAGATGTTGGAGTCAATTATAGCTAGGAGCATTTGGGACCATCTAAAGAAGCATAGTTTAATTCATGACTCACAGCATGGGTTCACGAAAGGTAGGGTTTGCCTTACTAATCTGTTATCCTTCTACACTAAAGTAATCAAGGCGGTTGACAAAGATGAAAACTATGACATAACGTATATCTAGATTTCAGTAAAGCGTTGGCTTAGTGGTAGAAAGCAGAGAGTACAAATCAATGGTAAAAAAATGAATGGGGCAGTGTTACGAGTGGAGTCCCACAAGGGTCGGTGCTGGGTCTGCTGCTTTTTATCATTTACATCAATGACTTGGACACAGGAATTAGTAGGGTTAAGGGGAGCGTCCAACATTAATATTTAAAAATAAAAAAATAAATCGGAAAAATTGAAAAACATTACATGTGTTCGTACACGCCTCGGCTAGCTTGTGGCAAAATATTATGAAGAAATAAGCAAAGTTATGGCTGAATTCCCACCACCCCGCCCTCTTCCGCTCGTCACTTACGTCTCTCTAAAACACATGCCTGCGCCATGACAGGCTGGGAAAGACTACCATTCAGGCCCCTTAAGAAAGTCTACCGGTGCTATAGGCTGGCAAGTGTAAAAGAAAAGAAAAAAAAAGAAAAAAATAGATAAATAAAAAGCTATAGTCATACACAGATGCATCGTCATGTTTCAACGTAGAAAATAGCGTAAGAGAATATTCGTATGGTATCTTGAGGCAAACTAGCATCTGCGATGGCCTTGGAGGCATCAGAGCTGACACACACATCAGTCACCCCGGAGGAGCAAGAGATAATTTTCGCATTTCGGTTCGATTTCCGAGAAAAGGACACCACCAGACACAGGAAGTCCTTCAAAACAAAGATAAAACCACAATTCAGTAAAGAATACCAACCGCGAAGGCATCTAAGTAGTAACAAATGTACGGAAGTGGGGGGTTGCCTCTGCGGGGGGGACTGGAAGTGGGGGTTGGGGGGGTCAGCGGTCAGCGGGGAGGTTACGGAAGAGGGGGTATCTGGACCCTCCCCCCCTCCCCTACACCCCCCCCCCACCCACCCACCCATCTCTTTTACCTTTTCACCAACCCCCCCCCCCTCACCCCCTCTCGGACTAGCGTACGGAAGCGAGAGGGTGACGGGAGTAGGGGTGCCCAGCAGGGAGGGGGGGGGGTGACGGGAGAAGGGGTACTTGAAAGGTTAAGATAACATCTTGGACCCTCGAATGACCACGAGATTATAATCACGGAAAAGGTTAAGGACATTAGGTTAATGACCAGGCTGGAATATGAATTTACTCTCTAATGCAAGTCCGAAAATAAAATAAAAAATCGCCATTGAACGTAAGACTCGATAAATTATTTAAGTTTTTGCTGGATGTATTGTATCACTATCTTCTTATTTCTCATTTCTCAACTTGTTTCTTCTTATTTATTTCCTCAACTTATATATATAAATATATTTTTTACTCCGGTTATTTGGTGCCATCTAACCCTTAGCACTGCAGCACCAAGTCTTTTTTTTTCTGATTTTGCATTAATTAATGTCTTATATCTCATTTCTTAACTTCTTTCTTCTTATTTCTTTTCTCAACTTGCATTTCTTTATATTTTCTGCCTGCTCTTCGATGTCATATGACCTTAGACGTTGCCGCATCGAGTTTACCTTTTTCCGTGAAAAAGGGATCATGTGTGTGTGTGTGAGTGTGGGGGTGGGTGTGTGTGTGAGTGTGTGTGTGTGTGTTCCATTCCCCTCTGATTCTTGAGAAATCTGCGGCTAGCTCGAAATTTTGTGGGCCATCTTTTTTAGCCGATTATATGCTCCGAAGCGGACTTTAGTGAGGATTCTTATGGTATCTTCAAATTCCTCATACGTCTATTAGTTCCCGAGTTACACCGAGAAAACTGTTTTTTTTTTCTCTCGTCAGAGTAGCCTAACAATAAAAATCACTCAAAGCTCCTCATCTACGTTCCTTAGAAAGATTGCCATATGTTACTATTAAACTTATCCCAACAACAGCAAATTTGACGCACTTTCAGGGTTTTTTTTCTGATTTTGCATTAATTAATGTCTTATATCTCATTTCTTAACTTCTTTCTTCTTATTTATTTTCTCAACTTGCATTTCTTTATATTTTCTGCCTGCTCTTCGGTGTCATATGACCTTAGACGTTGCCGCATCGAGTTTACCTTTTAGTGAGGATTCTTATGGTATCTTCAAATTCCTCATACGTCTATTAGTCCCCGAGTTACACCAAGAAAACTGTATTTTTTTTCTCTCGTCAGAGTGGCCTAACAAATAAAAATCACTCAAAGCTCCTCATCTACGTTCCTTAAATAGATTGACATATGTTACTATTAAGAAACTTATCCCAACAGCTGCAAATTTGACGCACTTTCATCGAAAACTTAATTTTTAATCATTTTTTATTTACTTTTATGGCGCGTTTCGCGTCATCGTCCGCCAGAACCTTTTACCCTTGATGACACGAAATGCGTCATCGTGCGCGAGAGGGTTAATTAAGTCAGATTTATCTCAAATTCACTGTCTGGGCAGACAAATATTCGGAAAAGAGAAGGCAAACCAGTTTGTAGATATATATAAATATGCTGTATATTCACGTTCTTATGGATATCTTCTTGTTGATTTGGGTATAAATACTCCTGACTCCCTACAGTTTCGCTCAACTCTCCCTTCCATCATACCTTTCTCCCTCCCTCTTCTCTCTCCTCCCCTCCCTCCCTCCCTCCCCTTCCCTTTCCTTCCCTCGTGTTATTAAATAAGTCAGATATATCTCAAATTCACTGTCTGGGCAGACAAATATTCGGAAAAGAGAAGGCAAACCAGTTTGTATATATATATATATATATATATATATATATATATATATATATATATATATATATATATATATATATATATATATATAAATATACTGTATATTCACGTCCTTATGGATATCTTCTTGTTGATTTGGGTATAAATACTCCTGAATCCCTACAGTTTCGCTCAAACATTGTTGGAGAGCCTCCCAGGTGAACGCGTATTCCAATGGTGAACTCCAGGAAAAAGGAATTCTTACACGTTCTATACTCCCAACATAACGAACCCTATGGTTTAAGCTCTCAGCTACTTCTGATCTTACTCTCTTAAGCCTTTGCAGCTGCTTTTTTAAACCCTCGAAGTCCGCCTTCCTGAAGTCAGGTATTAAGTGTTGTTTCTGCTGACTGTATCCTCCCATTTAATATTAAATATAATTTCCTTATGATCACTGTTACCTAATGAACCCCCAACCTCAATGTTGCTTATTATGTCCTCTTTATTAGTTAACAACAAATCCAAAATATTTTCTTCCCTCGTTGGTGTTCTAATTAACTGCTTAAGGAAACTATCCTGCGGCGGGAAATGAAAAAGAACCATGCAGCATGGAAAAACTGCATGGAAATTTGTGTGCCTGTGAGAACAAGACAACGCTTGCTGAGCACCCAATGATGATCACAAGACTAAGATTCCCACCTGCGGGATATACTGTGAAATTTATTAATAATGCTAAAGCATATGAGCCATCTTATTTAGCATTCTATGTCTTTGAGAGTATTCTCGTAAAGCCTTCTTCGAATGGGTGTAAAGAGACATCACTTTGCCATAGCGTATGCTTACATTATAGTGAATAGAAACGGAGAAACAGTAGAAAGCGGATCCTATTGTGGAAGTAATGCTGTAAACCATTTTAGCTGAACCGACACTGTTTTGAAATATAGAACGAACTTACATTAGCTGAACTCACACATTATTTGTATATAGAACGAACTTACATTAGCTGAACTCACACTGTTTTGTATATAGAACGAACTTATATTAGCTGAACTCACACTGTTTTGTATATAGAACGAACTTATATTAGCTGAACTCACACTGTTTTGTATATAGAACGAACTTACATTAGCTGAACTCACACTGTTTTGTATACAGAACGAACTTACATTAGCTGAACTCACACTGTTTTGTATATAGAACGAACTTACATTAGCTGAACTCACACTGTTTTATACATAGAACGAACTTACATTAGCTCATTAACCTAATGTCCTTAACCTTTTCCGTGATTATAATCTCGTGGTCATTCGAGGATCCAAGATGCTATCTTAACCCTTCAAGTACCCCTTCTCCCGTCACCCCCCCCCCTCCCTGCTGGGCACCCCTACTCCCGTCACCCTCTCGCTTCCGTACGCTAGTCCGAGAGGGGGTGAGGGGGGGGGGGTTGGTGAAAAGGTAAAAGAGATGGGTGGGGGGGGGGCGGGTGTAGGGGAGGGGGGGGGGTCCAGATAGCCCTTCTTCCGTAACCCCCCCGCTGACCGCTGACCCCCCCCAACCCCCACTTCCAGTCCCCCCCGCAGAGGCAACCCCCCACTTCCGTACATTTGTTACTACTCATCTAGGTTTAAAGGGCGAACTCTATAAGTTCGCGGACTCTAACTCTGTAATGTGTATATTATAATGTACATGTGAATAAGAACATAAGAACATAAGAACGCAGGAGTCTGCAAGAGGCCGGTAGGCCTGTACGAGGCAGCTCCTTTGACCCTAAGCTCCCGTGTATCTAATCCCACCTAATATCGCTGTCCATGAATTTATCTAGTCTATTTTTGAATGTGACAATTGTATTGGCACTCACCACATGACTGCTAAGCCTATTCCACTCATCCACCACCCTGTTAGTAAACCAATTTTTGCCTATGTCCCTGTTGAATCTGAATTTATCCAGTTTAAACCCATTACTTCGTGTCCTACCCGGTTCTCTTACCAACAAAACCTTATGAATGTCTCCCTTATTAAAGCCCTTCATCCATTTATAAACCTCGATCATGTCTCCACGCACCCTTCGCCTTTCTAGAGAATGCAAGTTTAACTGTTTGAGTCTTTCCTCGTATGGCAAGTTTCTCAACCCCTGAATCATCTTAGTCATCCTCCTCTGCACCGATTCTAACATTTTGATATCCATTCTATAGTAGGGTGACCAGAACTGAACCGCATAGTCAAGATGAGGTCTAACTAATGCTAAATATAGTTTGAGGAAGACTTCGGGGCTTCTGTTGCTTACGCTCCTTGAAATAAATCCCAGTACCCTATTAGCTCGATTTCTAGCTTGAATGCATTGTGCCCTTGGACGGAGATCAGAGCTCACTAAGACCCCTAAATCCCTCTCGCACCCAGACCTACTTATGAGAGTGTCATTTAAGCAATAGTTATGTGAGGGGTTGTTCCTACCTACAGAATACTGCACTTCCCTACATTGAACTCCATCTGCCATTTATCCGCCCAGTCATATAATCTGTTGAGTTCACCTTGGAGAATACTAGCGTCCTGATCCGACTCAATTACTCTACCGATCTTGGTATCATCTGCAAATTTACTAACATCACTACTAATTCCTGTGTCTAAGTCATTGATATAAATAATAAACAAAAGTGGACCTAATACCGAACCTTGTGGGACCCCACTCGTAACACATCCCCAGTCAGATCTTTTACCATTGATTTGCACTCTTTGCTTCCTATTGCTAAGCCACGCCTTGACCCAGTTCAAAACTTTACCCTCTACTCCGTGAGCTTGTAATTTAAGCAACAGTCGTTGGTGAGGAACTTTGTCAAACGCTTTACTAAAATCAAGATAGATTACATCATAATTTTCATCTCTGTCAACCGCCTCAAATACTTTATTGTAGAAGGACAAGAGATTGGTGAGGCATGACCTACCTTTTGTGAACCCATGCTGCGAGTCGTGAATTAAGCTATGTTTCTCTAAATGCTCCCGAATGTTCCTGGCTATTATGGACTCCAGCATCTTCCCTATAACCGATGTTAAGCTAATTGGGCGATAGTTTGAAGCAACTGACCTGTCCCCCTTTTTAAAAATCGGCGTCACATTAGCTACTTTCCATAGGCTCGGCACATAGCCAGTATTTACCGACATCTTAAAGATGTCGGTTAGTGGGTCACTGATTATATCACCTAACTCCTTTAATACCCTCGGAAATATCCCGTCAGGACCTGGCGACTTGTTCTTCTTAAGCTTATCTATCTCATCCTGAACTACTTGCCTGGTAATGATTATATGTGTGAATGTATGTCGTAACGCCATGGCACAGCCGCGCCAGGATGTTTAATAACACGTAGGTGGTACGTTGTGCTTAGGAGGTGCTCCTTGCCGTGGGAACGGTGTTGAATCAGCAAGCCTGCTGCACCGGCTCGGTCCTGCACCGGCGAGAAGCCGGCAGATATTAGCGGGCGGTGGGCGAGAGCAGAGGACTGCTCGGGGTGTGCGTACGACTCATCCACAAATCCTGTAACTATTCTGTAAGACTGTTAATATAGTTAAAAAGCCAATATAACTGTTTAAGTCAACCAGAGAGAGAGAGAGAGAGAGAGAGAGAGAGAGAGAGAGAGAGAGAGAGAGAGAGAGAGAGAGAGAGAGAGAGAGAGAGTAAATTAAGTGAACTCAAAGTGAACTTAACGGCTCCGCTCGGCCAACACATAATACACCTTACTTAAGTAAAGGCTATTGTGTTATCTCAACCACTTCAATCAACTGGAGAAAGCAGGCAACGGTAAACCGGACCTGACGTGAGATAACAGTTAGCGCCTTAAACATAAACACTTAAGAACAGCCATAGACTTCACAACTAGTTGACGGGAAATCTCTTCAGTCTTGGCGCGCTGGCTTCGCGTAAGGGGCCGATTGTTATGGCGACTTTCACTGCGACAACTCAAACACACTCTGCGTTCTTACTCCGAATTTAAGTGGAAACAGGACGAAATCTTCAAGTTTTAGTGCATACAAGCAGGCAGGAGTGTCTCTAGAGTGATTTGGTCGAGGATTCAAGGTAACTTATATAAAATAGCACCATGCGTGCACTTTGAAAACGTTGTGTAAAAAATGGCAAATTTGCGTAACTTTAGGTTGAAATCTTTACGTAAAATGAATGATAACTGTAGGATAGTGAAGTCCACAGTTTTACGTATTAGGAAACAAGAAATGTACGTTTAGTTAGTGCCTACATGGCAACTCAGCTCAGTTCCCGCGTCGCCTAACTCGCCTTAGGCACGCAGTCAGCTGGGCACTTCCCCTCTGTAAAGGCCCCCATCCACGATGCGATCTGGTCGGACAGATCTGGTCGGACGGATTCCATGCCCACTAACGATCCGACCGCACCTCACGATCAGGTTAGTTGGTAACAGATAGTTGTGTGGTGCGGTTGGAGTGATGGCGCAGGAACTACTACTACTGGGAACCGCCGCTGTGGTTTTAACGGACACCAAAAAGAGGAAACATAACAAATGGAGTAAAAACTGGTTATTAAAGAGACAAAAGTAACTCGCCTAGCCGCGCCCCTTAAAGCGGGGAGTAGCCTATGTCGAGTCTAATTCTGATGTACCATTTTTCCTCAATTATGTATATCTTATCGTCACCACGTACTACACTACAACCTCAGTATCCTATCATTATCCTTCCCCCTTCACTACATTAGTATCACTACCAGTATCGCGTCACTATCTCCTTCACCACTTTAATTACAGTCATCATCATTATCGTCACCACCACCATGTTTATGTTTATAGCCTACTGCCACTATCCTATGTCCTTGATTGTTACTCCCACTATCTTACAACAAGTTCCTACTCACACTATCCTATCACCACGTAGCCTACCATCACGGCTAACGTCCAGTTTGGACACTGTTGTAAAGTCTGAGATTTGTTTCATGAATAAAACTATACGAAGAGAATGGGCCTACCTTTACTAGCCTAATACATTACTTACCTCGTCCATATTGGTCGCCGATTTCCTCGGTGTTTCTTGGTCTTTTAAGAAGAGAAGCAAGCTGTAGTACCACAGTTGAGGAGAATAGACTTCGTCAGCACTGGCACCAGATCTTTTAGACTCAGATATCTTCTTCATTTCTTTCCGGAAGACACTTCTCATATTGTTTATTCTTTTCTTGACAGTTTCAATGGTAGCATCACTGTCTCTCTCCTTTAATTTTTCTAACAATAGTTCGTATGCTTCATTTTTCTTTTGCTTATTTACATAATCTCTGCTTTTTATCTTCCATAGACACTCCTTTTCTCTATATAAATCTATAAAATTATTTAAAATTGCTTGTCTGCGGATGATGTATTCATCTTCCTTCAGCCGTGTCGCGGACGCAACTGACGCCTAATCTTACGATCACCACACTAACGGTGCGATCTGGTCTGATCAGACCGGGTCGGACGATCTGAAAACCAAACACTGCTAAGTCGCCATCCGACCTGCCGTCAGACCTCCGGACAGACCAAAATCAGGCCATCCACGATCCAATCTGATCGCATCCAACCAGATCTGTCCGACCAGATCGCATCGTGGATGGGGGCCTTTAAGGATTATCGCTGTCCTGCCTCTGTTTACTCTCCAAGTAAAGGACCTACAGTTATTCATCGTCTCTGTACCCTTCCCCACAACTGCAAGGATCCAGAGGACGATACAAGAAGACACAGAAGGCAGTGGATCGAGTGGAAGTGACGCCCTGGTCGAGCTGGTCGACAGGGGAGAGCTGGAGACGGGCCGGGCGGTCCTGAAGCGGCCATCTCTCCCAATGGCCCACATGGCGTCCTTCGGGATGTCGCTGTGGGACTCCCTGATGTGCAGGGAGGACAAGAAGGAGCGCAGGTTGAGGTTCCTCTCCCTTGCCATGCGCCACAGGGACGGGTTCAGGCACCTCCTGGAGTTCCTGGCGGCCTCAGACCCGACCTTGCAGGGGTACAGGTGCCAGGAGGGGCACAACCTGGCCAACACCATCTTGCCGCACATCAGCAGGTCCCTCTTCAACTGTTTCGGTGCTAATTTCTCCAAGGACGTGACCTCAGAAGCGAGGAAGAACAAGGCCTTGAAGCAGCCGACCGGCAGGAAGAGGAGCAGTATCGAGGAGGGCAGGAAGGAGACGGCGAGGAACAGGGACGTGTACAAGTCCAGGAAACTGACCAGGGCCCACAAGTCATAGGCCAAAAGGCTAAAGTGATTGTTCAGGGACGAGGGCCAGATAGCCGGCAAGACGTGCTGCGGCAATAGTGACATCGGAATTCAACCAAAATAAGTTGTGATTGTATATAGAAAAATGAATATTTTGCTTTTGTTGAGTAAAATTAAGATGTTTCTGCATGCTTTCCTCAAGTATTAAGTTTCTAATGTGAAAATTAAGTGATTTATTAGATGTTAAAACTTACGTAAAAATTGCACTAAATAAAAAAAAATAAGTAGCTATTTCGGGCAAAAACTTATAAGATATGCTAAATATTGCTATTGATTCTGAAAATATAAGTGATTATCTCTGCATTTGGTGATGTTTGTGCATCTAGCGTAAAATCTGAGGATTTTATAGCCTTTTTAAGTTTTGTTATACTTATATAAAAAACAATTAATCGGGATTTTATTAGGGAACGACTTTGAATTTTTTGATACCGCTGCTCATGGAGACTCATATATGCCTAAGGGAGGTGCCTGTTTTAGTTTCAGGTCGCTAGCTGCTTTGGTTTTGAAAATATTTAAATTTTAAATTTTTGAAAATCGGCCCCCTGCGAATCGGCCCCGCGCCCCGTTTCCCGTCAAGAGATTGTGAAGTCTATGGAACAGCTAACAAAAAAGGCTAACAAAAGTGGTGAACAGCGGTTTCCGGACCATCCGAAGTGTTCAATCAGTGTTATCTTTCTCTCTCAACCATATTAACAGTCGCAAGTGTCGTCAAGGGGCAGACAGAGGAGAGTGTAAAAACGCTGACACAGGCCGCACCCTTCCCCCGCCTCGCAGAGTCGAGTCAGCACCGGCCCGCTGCCGGGGGGGTCCCGCTTACCAATTTCGGGACGCCCACGTGGCTGCCTACGACACAGCCATTCGTGGGTGGGCGCTTACCTTCGCCAGACCAGGGCGGACTTTTGACGGCGACATTTGGTGGGGCGTGGTTGCTCCGCCGCCCATTCCTCCCAACTGCTAGGCGCTGCCGGGCACTGCCGGCCGTCTCTCTGGCCGCTCCAAGGAAACATGGAAACATGGACTAGCAGGCAGCAGAAAGCCTGTTGGCTCATTACGAGGCTGCCTGCGTTCAGTGATTTAATCAATCCGTTTGCCATAGGAGTGGCTTGCAGGGAAGGATTAAAGCACTTGTGTACCTACTCTTGGGAACGTTCAGTTCACACCCGTTGCAGCAAAGTGGCGATCAATGCGTTTCTTGAAGGAGTTGATGGTCTCTGCGCTAACCACTTCTGCAGGAAGGCTGTTCCAGTGGCGAACAACTCTATTCGAGAAATAACTCCTGCCGATGTCGGTATTGCATCGCTTTGCTTGAATTGTTTTTCCGTTGTTTCTTGTTCTCAGGTTAGTTTGTAGCGTGAAGAGTTTGGAGTGATCAACGTTGCTGAGCTTGTTCAGGTACTTAAAGACTTGTATCATGTCTCCCCGCAGTCATCTCTTTTCCAACGTGAAGAGGTTGAGTCGCCCGAGTCGTTCTTCATAGGGTTTCGTCCTCAGTGATGGTATCATCTTCGTGGCGCGGCGCTGTACTCTCTTAAGTAATTCAATGTCTTTCCTGTAATTAGGAGACCAGAACTGCACGGCGTATTCCAGGTGGGGCCTTACCAGCGAATTATACAAGGATAACATAACTCCCGGCGTCTTGTATTCGAAGTTCCTCGATATGAACCCAAGCATTGTATTGGCTTTCTTACAGGCGGACTTGCAGTGTTTTGTTTGTTTCAAGTCACTGCTGATGGTGACCCCGAGGTCTCTTTCCTCTTGCACAACATGTAGTGGCTCGCCACCCATGTGGTATATGTGGTTCCTGTTTCTGGATCCGATATGCATTACTTTACAGTGCAAGCCAGTCAAGGACGCGGGGACAGCTAGTCAAGGACGAGGGTAAGCCAGCCGAGGACGAAGGAGTGCCACGGGCACCGTCTTCACATTTCCATGGTATCCACATGCATGTAGCTGACACAACACTAATACAACACATGTTGATGACATTTCAGGTGATTTTTACGTGCTTTGTGTGTCTCCGTGTGGAGCCGTATCTAGTTTCCCTTAGGCTGTTGAATTTTATTTAAGTGTAGGGGGATGTTTAATATTTTTCCTGAATTGTGAACATTGTTTGCATTTTAAGTATAGTCATTAATTTTATTTTCTCCTTTCTTGTGTATTTTTATCATGCTAAGTATTCACTCATTATTCTTTTCCCTCTTTTTAATGCGTTTTGGAAGCATCTGGGGCGAGTGAGCACACACTTAGCGGTGATACTTTTTCCTTTCACCGTATTTTTCCTCATGAAGCCTTATTTTACTAATGCCTTTCTTTAAATGGGAAGTCAACCTGACCCGGAGTTAGAAACTTTGACCAAGGCATATCAGGAGTCCCAGCAAACAAAAACAGAGCGACCCTCCGCAGGCCTTCCGTATATCAAACCAGCGGCCCTCCGTAGGGTGTTGACGGAGGCCCGCTGCCAATCTTGCTCATCGGTTCTCCGGAGGGCCGCTTACGGAGGGCCAACGTGGTAATTACTGCCATAACCCGATTATAACTGAATGGTCCAAAGACACTAAAAGGGTTCAAGTAAAACAAAATATGTAGGAACTATCAGAATGTATATTAATTCATAACATTCTCCGTACATATAAACTCAACAGTGTTTTCGATAACTTGGTACTAAGGGCCGTATTACAAGTCAAACCCGAGAAGTTTCGGGTCCCTACAAAGGTCGATTTAGGGGCCGCATTACAATTCCAATCTGAGAAGTTTCGGGTCCCTTCAGAGTTTAGGATGAATAACTCTGTAGGGACCAGAATCTTCTCGGATGGGACTTGTAATACGGCCCCTAAACCGACCTTTGTAGGAACCTCAAACTTCTAGGGTTTGACGTGTAATATGTCATTAAAACATAGCTTTGTTGTACAAAATAATTATGAACCTGTCACTTGTCTATATTGGGGTATAACTGTATATATATATATATATATATATATATATATATATATATATATATAAATATATATATATATATATATATATATATATATATATATATATATATATATATATATATATATATATATATATATATATATATATATATATATATATATATATATATATATATATATATATATATATATATATATATATATATATATATATATATATATATATATATATATATATATATATATATATATATATATATATATATATATATATATATATATATATATATATATATATATATATATATAAAAGATCGGGCGCCACTATAAACACCCATCAGAACGGGCTGGGCTGACCATCAGGCCCCACCTGAAAAAGAAAAATAATAATAAAAGTATGTTCCTCTCTCTCTCTCTCTCTCTCTCGCTATCTATATATATATATATATATATATATATATATATATATATATATATATATATATATATATATATATATATATATATATATATATATATATATATATATATATATGGTAGGCAGTGGCGTAGGTAGCGTACTGGGCCCACATTCACTGCGTGATGGACGACGGGTTCGAATCTCACGCTACCACTCGATTTTTCAGTCACCGCCGAGTGGCTTAAAACTACCCACATGCTGTCCTGAAGACCACCCATTAACCCGGACTCTAGAGAAAGCCGTCCAAGCGAATCAAGAACGAGTTTCAAAGGGGCAGCATGAGCCAATGCAAGATGGCGCCACTATAAATACTCGCCTGCCAGAACAGGCTGGGCCGACCATCAGGCCCCACCTGGAAAACCTTGGGCCGACCATCAGCTACGCAACAACGTAAAAAAAATATATATATATATATATATATATATATATATATATATATATATATATATATATATATATATATATATATATATATATATATATATATATATATATATATATATATATATATATATATATATATATATATATATATATATATATATATATATATATATATATATATATATATATATATATATATATATATATATATATATATATATATATATATATATATATATATATATATATATATATATATATATATATATAAAGGATTTTTTCAAAGTGCGGAAGTAACAGGTGCCGAACGGCATTTTAAACGAGGTCCGGAGTCCGTACCTCCGCACCTGAGGTTTTCAAGGATAAAAAAAATGAAAACGACAAACAGTCCGCGCTCTGCAGTAATACTTCCGGTCGTTTACGCGGTCTGTGCTGCAGGGCATGTTTTCCCGCCACTTGAGTGACGTCACTCATTCAGATTTACGGCCCGGTTCAAAATATACCGTTTGTCGTCCGTCTTAAAGGAAGTGCGTCATCAATGACAACACCACGTGCACGGATAGCAAGAACCCAAGGTGTTGGTTTCCTTACGTCGAGACACACGTGTCCTGTTGCCATATTGTACAAAACTGGGAATGATAGAAACGGTCACATTATTAAAACAATGTCGCTTAGATTACCACTTTTAATTACTGCGTATCAACCTTTATATTGGAAAAAGGACTTCATAGCTATCATTATCAGAGCAGTGAACTGGCGTATGGTGAAGGTATGGCAACAGTCTCACAGATTTAAAACATGATAATTTAAATTTAGACAAGATTTAAATTTAAAAGCACAAGGTATGACGGTGACGTCACTGATGACGTACGCTCTTGCATGAGTAACTGATGACCTTGCCTTGTATTTCTTTTTTTTAAGGTACGGACTAGATTTTTCAGGCGCGCTTTAATAGTTTTGGGTACGGTACCGGAGGTGCGGAGGTGCGGTACCGGAACGAGTGAAAAATTTTTAGGCGCGGAAGTACAGGTACGGACTATATGTGTTTCGAGGTGCGGAGGAGTACCAGACTACCGATATCCAGTAACGCCCAGCCTATATATATATATATATATATATATATATATATATATATATATATATATATATATATATATATATATATATATATATATATATATATATATATATATATATATATATATATATATATATATATATATATATATATATATATATATATATATATATATATATATATATATATATATATATATATATATATATATATATATATATATATATATATATATATATATATATATATATATATATATATATATATATATATATATAGGATATTATAAATGTATATTATATGTTATTTAGAAGCAAGATATACTTAAATAAAAAAAATACTATGTCCGACACCGTTCAATACTTGGAATCATACACAAAACCCCTTACTCATTGTATTAAATCATTCTTCTTCTTGTCTATCATATCCTGATCAATAACGTAATTTTTCATACAATATATAAAGGCTGAAGTAGAGATGGAGTTTATTTACATTTGTTTTGTTGCCATCTTTTTACGACGTTATTCAGATGCCCTTGAATAACCTCCCGGGTGTCCTTGAAGAATGTCAAGTACACTTTTCATGTATACTTAAAAAGGGATGTTTGTATGACATTTACACTCGGCATGCGAGTTTAAGTGACGTCACTACGTGATGACCCAAACACGGCTCTGGATCTCCCCACGACAGATGAAGGCCTTGACGCTGGGCGTGGTGGCAGCGGCCGTGATGTGGGGAGCGTCAGGGAGTCTGCCGGCCCCGGAGAGGTCATACGATATCCTTATGCTCCTTCCGGTCGCCTCATACAGTCATATGAATATGTTCATGCCCTTGGCCGAGGCCCTGGCAGACCGAGGCCATAAGGTAAGAGACACCAAGGATAAAGGCAGAGTAAGGGTGGTTCACTGTAGCATCAAGCTCTAATTTATATGATCTTTCGTAACGTCATCACAGCTCTGACGTCATGAATTCTGTGACGTCACGGCCTTTGGGAGCGCTGGGACTCCTTGCCTGTCGCCCAAGGACTCACTTTGCTTGACTTTCGCTCTTTTCTGTCTATATTCTCGTTGTCATCCAAGATTTACAAATTATTTGGTTTTGTAAAGTATACAAAGTTAATGTGAAGGTGATGTATCTATTCATTAGGCAAGACAATAATATACTATTTGGAAACAAAACACTTGAGAGTAGAGGATCACACACACCTAAATAATAGCGAGTACAGGTAACTCGATTTACGCGACTATTGTGTCCTTGAATAGGTCTCGTAAGTAAAAAAACAATGTAAATCAAACAAGAGGTTGGTTTCTATCGAAAAATAAATATTCACTTCATTCAGTGAGAGAGAGAGAGAGAGAGAGAGAGAGAGAGAATATCCATATCATCGAGATATCCATTAAGGCACACAGTCTCAGCCTCACTCGTGTGAGGAAGAAATGAGGGACACCATGAGCGACTGGCTAGTATTGGTACTGGTACCGAGCAGTCTGGTACTGGTACCGTACCGTATAGCTGGTACCGTAAGTACCGGTACTGGTACCGGTACCTGCCCACCTCTATTGTTGAGTAGCGTGGCAGCGTGGGTACTGTATTGTTGTTCAAGTGGCGCGCGGGAAGAACTGAGCTCAGCTGTGTGGCTGCGGCGCCGCGTGAGTCCAGTTGCGTGAGTCATCTGGTGGCCACTCCATAAAATATCGCGTATAAGTGAAAAAACGTGTAAATTAAACATGTATTTGGATTTTGGACCCCACGTTATTTAAAAAACGCGTAAACCAAACTCGCATAAATCGAGAGCTACCCGTACCAACCAAGGAGACTGTCCCTTAAATACCAACCCAGCAGTATACGGTACAGCATTATCTTATTACTGCTTGTGTCCCAGCGTAGTGAATGGTGGGAATTACCTAGTTATTATTGTTAATGGCATCCGGGCAGTGGAAAAAAATATCGGTGCTGCTACGTCACAGCCCCGTTAACATTATATGAATAATGATTGGGATTATATGTTTATATGACTGATTATGTGACTGAGATATAGAACAAAGAAAAATGGAGTGAAATGTTGATTTTGAAGGCAGAGAAGCCAAAGGAGCTGGTGGAGGGACAGAAGAAGAGCATTTGCCGGAGCAGGATGGAGTACACTAACAGAGAGAGAGAGAGAGAGAGAGAGAGAGAGAGAGAGAGAGAGAGAGAGAGAACTCTTCTGCAGATCTTCAGCACTTCCTACAGCCATTCTACGAGTCGTCCTCCACATACGGCCTTATTCTTTCCCCAGAGAAAAGCAGAGTATTTAATCCTCTAAACTCCAGAACGCTTCCTGATTTCATCGTAGGAAATAGTTTTCTCAAGCTGTACACGCAGTACTTGTACCTTGGAGCGCCTAACCTATCCCAACGACCTGACCTTCCCCGGCACTGAGCTCGCGGCACTGTAGTAGACGTGACATGCCAGCTTGGGGATGAACAGTGCCGAGGAGATATCAGGGCAAGAACAACGTTGCCGATATTTCTGTCCCTGTGCCAAGAACCCTCTACGTTGCATTCATAAGGACTGGACTACCTCTCTCTTGCCCTCGGTCAGCTCCCAAAGACTTCTTTAAAAACCTTAGATTTTTTCAGTGAGCTAAATTTCCCCCAAAATTGTAGAGAAAATACACGCCAGTGTCTCCTTCGGCGTCAAGTGCTTCCACTCTCCCCGTCTTGCTCCCCATTATTCTCGCGGTGTTCATTTCGTCCCGGTATCTGTATCTTCTTCGACACATTCTGCTCCACCCTGTCATGTCTTGATCTTGGTGTTTCTGTGGCAGAAATGGATCATGGTTCGGCTCCTGGAGGGTTTCTGAGCCACTCCCATTTCCAATGCAAACCCACCACTGCTGCGGAAACAACTATAGTCTGTTCACTTAAGCTAGATTCCTGGGCCCGTACTTGTAAAGAAATTTATGTGAGACGTAAACTGAAACATATCCGAGTATTAACAATGACGAGACATAACCCCCCTCCTTATGTTTCACTCCCTCAACATAACCAGCTCGACATAAGCGAGTATTAGTACATCGTTGCCAACCCCTGAGCTGCACCTAAGAAAGGGATACCAACTCAAAATAAAATGTTGGAATTTGGTATAATTTTGATGTTAAAAGCATATTGACGTATTGGAAATATGTATAAAATAAAAAAAAAGTATATTCGGGTATTGTTGACGATGCATAGACCAACATCACATGGAATAATGATAAAATTAAGGACGTAGCCCCTCAAACATGTAAACAAACATTCCCGCGAGCTTCAAGCTAGCAGTCAGCAGCCATGGACAGCCAGCCACGACCTCTAGAGCCCCTCAGCAGCAACAGCAGCAGCAGCTACACCAGGAGCAGCAGCAGGAGGGACCACAGCCTCACCCCCAGCCACATCATCATCATCAGCAGCAGCAGCAGGAACAGCTGCCGCAAGTGCGTACACAGTCTCCCGGGTGACCCTGCTGACGGTCTGTTGTGAAGGCTCCAAGTCGTCGCTGCTACACTGCTGCATTTTGCCCGTAGCAAGATATCTCAGTGTTACGAGGACCTTCATCTCAGGGGAGAGGGCTTGGTTCCTGTTTGTAGGAGCAGTCAAGGCCTCACGCACCAAATCGGTCACGAAGAGTATCCCTGCACGGTCCAGGCTGTACCTCCTGACCAATGCCGGGTCCGGAAGATCATCAAGGACGTCTCTTCGTGCCCGAAAAGTCCTCAGCTGCCGCGGACACGCACCCACTACCTCCGCCATCTTGACTGTTATGCCTCGCTTAGGTCGACCTAAGGAATACAATGTTACCTCCACCCTGCGCGTAGCTGGCGAGTCAGTTTATGTTCCGCTTAGTTGAAACCTAGGGGTTATGCTTCCCCTATGTCTCGGTGTCCGCCATTTTCTTGATTCATGCCTCACATAAGCGAAACATACTCTTTATAAGTACGGACCCTGGCGCCTAGGCAGATTGGTAAGCTTGCAGCTGATTGGCTGCTCCGCTCTCCCGCTAACACTCATGTCGGACCACATCTTGCATGCTCGAGTGAGACATGTTTCTTTATTATATGCCATAGCTCATCTCACATACGAGATAGCCAGTTTTGGTTGACACCATCAAACTCAGCAGTGACTGTAGAATCAAGATGTATTTTAAAAACTCGACAAAGCAAATAAGAAAATGGTATTACAATGAGTTGAACCGTGAAGATGTTACAAAATGTTTATAACATGTTTTACTTATGCTCGCTGTTTTCAACAGTTGTTCATTGATTACAGAAATATATTATTACATTACGTAGGAAAATCTCTCGTGAACATGATAGTGTGATCAGAATGCAGATAAAGCTCCACATATTGAAAACACAGGGTTATTTATAGCAACATTTCACTCGCCCCAACCATCACGGCGCGCGAGACACGCTGTATAATGATGTTAAAAAAAAAAAAAAGAGTGTTGCGCGCGCCGTGATGGTTGAGGGGAGCGACATGTTACTATAAATAACCTGTTACGCTACAATATCCTGGGGCTAAGCTACACAAACGTTCTTAGCATCGCTAAGTGCACTTAACGGCAAAGAATCGTTAAGTTTTCTACTTAAAATGGCGCCGAGCGGCTAAGCGCTGGAGCTGCCGCACTAAGCGGGCGAAACATTTAAGGCGGGGAGGGGGCTCCCATAGCACCGTTAGAAAGGCATAAGTATTACAACATGGCCGATTACAGCGGGAGGAAAAGCATCACCTCCGAACACATCGCCCTCGTCAAGACGAATTCGAGGCGTGCAATGATTTGAAACTCATCCTGAAACATCTGTGGACTGTGCTGACCGTGCTGAGATGAGTGGTTCGGCGAGGCGGACCTTGGAAACACCTACATGGCCATCACGACTGAAGTGGTGTTCGCCGACAGGTAAAATGCAGGTGCAACCTTCACAGACTGACAGAGATTGAGTGATAACAGACACTGGAGACCCTCCAAGCGATGGCTGGTGACCGCCTGCCACCATCCACAGGCTGTCACACAAGGAGCCCTGGGAGTAACCTTGCTGGAAGCCCCGCGGGCTGCAGTGTGTGGCTGGCGTTATACAGTCCCCAGCCATCGCCTGGAGGGCATCCAGTGTCTGTTATCATTCACCTTAGGTAGTCTGTGAAGGTCCAGTCATCACTGGTGCACGTGTATCTTACCTGTGATCAACACCGGCAGCCACAGACTCCTGCCCAATGAACGAACACAGGTGAGCCAATATTTTACCTCCCCAGACTTATCCTTTACAATATTCAACTCTTTTAACCTAACACAACTGTTAATCTTGTGACTGACTTCAACAAGCGTTTCCCACCAACCTTACCCAACCCAAAACAATACCTATTTGGGTCACTAGTGTCTGTTATTTAATTTTTACTTGACTAACCTCCGAGCGGCGATAAACCAAACCTAATCATATTAACCTAATCTGGGTAAATTTATCATTGACATATAGTTATTTCAACTTAATCTGTTATTTAAGATAGCCAGTTTTAACCAAATCAACTATTATTTAGAAAAGTTGATATTTTTTACCTAACTCAAATGTCAGAAGTGTCCTAACAAAATTACCTTCCTTTGCTTATTTTTAGTAACCAAACCAAATCAATTTGACGTACCGGTAGCTCTTAAACCGAACTTGCTCTAGTACTCAAGCTTGCACACCATTAGTTGCATCACTTAAGACTTTTTTTTCCTTTAATCCTAAATAAACATGTTTAGAAACCTTGCTCCGACAAACCCAACATAATATAAGTTTACCTCTCCTAACTCAGATAAATTTATAATTTGTGTTACTGACTTTTTTAACCTAACATTATGATTTTGGACGTAAGTTTTTTTTACCAAACTAACTATCATTCAGGATGTTGCCTTATTTTAACCTAACATAAAAGCATAAACGTTATCCTAACCTCATTGATTCTACTTAACGAACGGTAGCTATCCTTCCTGTAAAATACCTACCAGGAATCCCTGGATGTTGCAAAATGATACTAATACCCATGCTAGCTAACACTGTAGTATTGTTTTATTTGTTTTGGTCATGTCTTTTTTTTTCACATTTGAAATTAATTAGTTCACAGTTTATTATGGCTTTTGATATTTGGAGCTTCCTTTCTTATGATCTAAAAGTAAATTTTATGATTATTCTTAGTCTTACTCCCAAATAGCTATAAAAGTCAATCAACAATGCTAAAATCTTTATGAACAAAAAAAATTGTTGCGTTCTCCTAGGTCTTGTATGATCTCACTTGATTTCCAGTTTTCATTCTCGAGATTTCGTATATTCTCATCATTTTTCTTTTTCTCCAACTTCTTAAATTTCTAAAGAATTATACGATCATATACCTCTTCTTGGATAACTTTCAGACCCTCCCGATGATACACTACAGTTGATTCTAGCTCGCTTAACCACTGAACTGCTTCATGTATATATCTCTATCTATCTATAAATCTATCTATCTATCTATCTATCTATCTATCTGAAGAGGCGGTAGCTGAGTGGATAGCGTGACGCCGCCGCGTCCAGGACGACGCGATTTCGCGCCCCGCCTGGTGCCTAAAGCCGGGATCTTTCAGTCAATGCCGAATGGCCTAAAATTACCCACACACTGTCCAGAAGACCACCTATCAACCCGGACTCTAGATTCAAGGATAAAAGATGAGCTCCGGGGGACAGCATTAGCCACTGCAAAATGGCGCCACTATAAATACTTGCCTGCGCCACAACGGGCTGCGCCATACCATCAGGCCCCTCCATGCAATCCTACCGGCGCCATGTGCGAAAACGTAAATATATATATATATATATATATATATATATATATATATATATATATATATATATATATATATATATATATATATATGTATATATATATATATATATATATATATATATATATATATATATATATATATATATATATATATATATATATATATATATATATATATATATATATATATATATATATATATATATATATATATAGTTGTTGTATATATATATATTTTTTTACGTTGTTACCTATTGCGCCGGCATCTTCCGGTGGGGCCTCATGGTCGGCCCAAGGCTTCTTCCAGGTGGGGCCTGATGGTCGGCCCAGCCTGTTCTGGCGCAGGCGAGTGTTTACAGTGGCGCCATCTTGCATTGGCTCATGCTGCCCCCGAACTCGTTCTTGATTCGCTTGGACGGCTTCCTCTAGAGTCCGGGTTGATGGGTGGTCTTCAGGACAGCATGTGGGTAGTTTTAAGCCACTCGTGACTGAAAAAATCGGGTAGTAGCGTGGGGAGTTCGAACCCACGTCGTCCATCACGCGGTGAATGAGAACTGAATACGCACCACCTACGCCACCTGGCCATAAGCCACTCGGCGGTGACTGAAAAATCCAGTGTTAGCGTGGGGATTCGAACCGTCGTCCATACGCAGTGAATGAGGCCAGTACGCAGTATATATATATATATATATATATATATATATATATATATATATATATATATATATATATATATATATATATATATATATATATATATATATATATATATATATATATATATATATATATATATATATATATATATATATATATATATATATATATATATATATATATATATATATATATATATATATATATATATATATATATATATATATATATATATATATATATATATATATATATATATATATATATATATATATATATATATATATATATATATATATATATATATATATATATATATATATATATATATATATATATATATATATATATATATATATATATATATATATATATATATATATATATATATATATATATATATATATATATATATATATATATATATATATATATATATATATATATATCCGATATATCAAAACTTTCAACAATAGAAAATGTCAACACCTTGCTTCTTCTAATTCTTCCCGTGACTTCTGGCATCTAGCCAAAAATATCTCCTCCAATTTCACTTCCTCCTCTTTCCCTCCTCTCCTTACTCCTGACGGCAGCACTGCCGTCTCATCTGTCTCTAAGGCAGAACTCTTCGCTCAAACTTTCTGTAAGAACTCCACCTTGGACGATTCTTGGCATATTCCTCCTACTCATCCCCCCTCTGACTCCTTTATATAAAGCCTGTTATTAAGATTCTTCCAAATGATGTTTTCTATGCCTTCTCTGGCCTCAACTCTCAGAAGGCTTATGGACCTTATGGAGTGCCTCCTATTGTCCTTAAAAACTGTGCTTCCGTGCTGACACCCTGCCAGATCAAACTCTTTCGTCTCTGCTTATCAACATCTACCTTTCCTTTCTGCTGGAAGTATGCCTTTGTACAGCCTGTGTTTAAGAAGGGTGACCGTTCCAATCCCTCTAACTACCGGCCTATAAGTTTACTTTCCTGTCTATCTAAAGCTTTTGAATCAATCCTTAACCGAAAGATTCAAAAGCACCTTTCCACTTCTAACCTTCTTTCTGATCGCCAGTATGGGTTCCTCAAGGGGCGTTCTACTGGCGATCTTCTTGCTCTCTTAACTGACTCTTGGTCATCCTCTCTTAGCCGTTTCGGCGAAACTTTCTCTGTTGCGCTAGACATATCGAAAGCCTTCGATAGAGTCTGGCACAAGTCTTTGCTTTCTAAACTGTCCTCTTTCGGATTCTATCCCTCTCTCTCTTTCTTTATCACCAGTTTCCTTTCCAGCCGTTCTATCTCTGCGGTGGTAGACGGTCACTGTTCTTCCCCTAAACCTATCAACAGTGGTGTTCCACAGGGCTCTGTCCTATCACCCACTCTCTTCCTGTTATTCATCAATGATCTTCTTTCCATAACAAACTGTCCTGTCCACTCATATGCCGACGACTCCACTCTGCATTATTCAACTTCTTTCAATAGAAGACCCTCTCAACAGGAAGTACACGACTCCAGACTGGAGGCTGCAGAATGCCTAACCTCAGACCTTGCTATCATTTCCGATAGGGGCAGAAAAAACCTTGTGTCCTTTAATGCCTCAAAAACTCAATTCCTCCACCTATCAACTCGACACAATCTTCCAAACACCTATCCCCTATTCTTCGACAACACTCAGCTATCACCATTTTCATCACTAAACATCCTCGGTCTATCCTTTACTCAAAATCTCAACTGGAAAATTCACATCTCCTCTCTCGCTAAATCAGCTTCGTCGAGGTTGGGCGTTCTGTATCGTGTCCGCCAGTTCTTCTCCCCCGCGCAGTTGCTAGCCATATACAGGGGCCTTGTCCGCTCTCGTATGGAGTATGCATCTAACGTGTGGGGGGGCTCCACTCACACAGCTCTTCTGGACAGAGTGGAGTCTAAGGCTCTTTGTCTCATCAGCTCTCCTCCTCCTACTGATAGTCTTCTACCTCTTAAAATCCGTCGCGATGTTGCCTCTCTTTCTATCTTCTATCGATATTTCCACGCTGACTGCTCTTCTGAACTTGCTAACTGCATGCCTCCCCCCCCTCCCGCGGCCCCGCTGCACACGACTTTCTACTCATGCTCATCCCTATACTGTCCAAACCCCTTATGCAAGAGTTAACCAGCATCTTCGCTCTTTCATCCCTTACGCTGGTAAACTCTGGAACAATCTTCCTTCATCTGTATTTCATCCTGCCTACGACTTGAACTCTTTCAAGAGAAAGGTATCAGGACACCTCTCCTCCCGAAATTTACCGCTCTTTCGGCTACCTCTTTTGATTCTTTTTTAGGAGCAGCGAGTAGCGGGCTTTTTTTATTATTGTCTCCTTTTTTGTGCCCTTGAGCTGCCTCCTTTGTTGTGAAAAAATAAATAAATAAATAAATATATATATATATATATATATATATATATATATATATATATATATATATATATATATATATATATATATATATATATATATATATATATTTCAGAGCTGGGCACTTCCGATTATCAGGCCGATCGTCCGATCTTGCGATCTGATCGGAACAGCAATTGGCGATCGGAATGCAAAGATTGGATCATCTTTGTAAAAGGTAATTGGACTGTGGAAATCGAAACTTCACAAACTAGCTTCCGATCACCGATCACAAAAAAAGTGTGGTCAACGTTGTTATGGCAACAGCTGACTGCAGACATCCAGTAACCGAGTTAAACCGACTAACCGCTGTACCTGATGAGTTACAAATACATTTTTATATAATATAAGGCCTTACATTCTAACTAGAGTAATTCATCTATGTGAATATGACTATATGTTTCTATAATGACGTAATCTATCGACTCTAATTTAAGCCCTGAGGCTTGGTCCTTGTTTGTTACAAGTTTAGGGATGACCTGCGCATGGGGATATGTCATTGTTACTGTGTAGTCTGTACGTAATCTATTTATGGAATATACAAATATATTCATAATACGACTGCATGGTGTTATGAATGGCTTGAGATTTGAGGGAAAGACAACGACTCTGTAAACCTTCCGTTGCTCGTGCGTCGCTGCCAAGTGAAATGAAAGGTTTACAGAGTCGTTGTCTTTCCCTCAAATTATTACCTAAATTAATTTTAGGGGGACGGGTGACGGGTGATGGGTGACGGTGACGTGTGAGGAGGAGGAGGAGGAGGAGGAGGAGGAGGAGATAAGACAAAGAAAGTAGCCAGAGAGGAGGAGGAGGAGGAGGAGGAGGAGGAGGAGGAGCAGGAGGAGGAGGAGGAGATAAGACAAAGAAAGTAGCCAGAGAGGAGGAGGAGGAGAGGAGGAGAAGGGGAGGAGGAGCAGTAGGAGGAGGAGGAGGATGAGGAGGAGCAGGAGGAGGAGGAGGAGGAGATAAGACAAAGAAAGTAGCCAGAGAGGAGGAGGAGGAGGAGCAGGAGGAGGAGGAGGAGGAGATAAGACAAAGAAAGTAGCCAGAGAGGAGGAGGAGGAGGAGGAGGAGGAGATAAGACAAAGAAAGTAGCCAGAGAGGAGGAGGAGGAGGAGGAGGAGGAGGAGATAAGACAAAGAAAGTAGCCAGAGAGGAGGAGGAGGAGGAGGAGGAGGAGGAGATAAGACAAAGAAAGTAGCCAGAGAGGAGGAGGAGGAGGAAACATGGAAACATGGACTAGCAGGCAGCAGAAAGCCTGTTGGCTCATAACTAGGCTGCCTGCGTTCAGTGATTTAATCAATCCGTTTGCCACAGGAGTGGCTTGCAGGGAAGGATTAAAGCACTTGTGTACCTACTCTTGGGAACGTTCAGTTCACTCCCGATGCAGCAAGTGGCGATCAATGCGTTTCTTGAAGGAGTTGATGGTCTCTGCGCTAACCACTTCTGCAGGAAGGCTGTTCCAGTGGCGAACAACTCTATTCGATAAGTAACTCCTGCCGATGTCGGTATTGCATCGCTTTGCTTGAATTGTTTTTCCGTTGTTTCTTGTTCTCAGGTTAGTTTGTAGCGTGAAGAGTTTGGAGTGATCAACGTTACTGAGCTTGTTCAGGTACTTAAAGACTTGTATCATGTCTCCCCGCAGTCGTCTCTTTTCCATCGTGAAGAGGTTGAGTCGCTCGAGTCGTTCTTCATAGGGTTTCGTCCTCAGTGATGGTATCATCTTCGTGGCGCGGCGCTGTACTCTCTCAAGTAATTCAATGTCTTTCCTGTAATTAGGAGACCAGAATTGCACGGCGTATTCCAGGTGGGGCCTTACCAGCGAATTATACAAGGATAACATAACTCCCGGCGTCTTGTATTCGAAGTTCCTCGATATGAACCCAATCATTGTATTGGCTTTACAGGCGGACTTGCAGTGTTTTGTTTGTTTCAAGTCACTGCTGATGGTGACCCCGAGGTCTCTTTCCTCTTGCACAACATGTAGTGGTTCGCCACCCATGTGGTATATGTGGTTGGTGTTTCTGGATCCGATATGCATTACTTTACATTTGGGAGTGTTGGAAGGACATCTGCCATTTTTCTGACCAACGAGTGATCTGGTCCAGGTCTCTCTGGATAATTTCGCAGTCTGCCGTCGTGAGGGCCTTCCCACCCACCTTTGTGTCGTCGGCAAATTTTGAAAGATTGGATTTTAATCCTAGTTCTAGGTCGTTGATATATATGATGAAAAGTATGGGTCCCAGCACTGACCCCTGTGGCACTCCACTTGTGACCGGGAGCCACTCGGAGGCCTGTCCGTTAAGTACAACTCGTTGTTTTCTTTCAGTGAGCCAGTCTTTGATCCACGCTGTCAGATTGCCGCCTAATCCCGCCGACTTAAGTTTCTTGAGGAGTCTTTCGTGTGGCACTTTGTCAAAGGAGGAGGAGGAGGAGTACATAAGACAAAGAAAGTAGCCAGAGAGGAGGAGGAGGAGGAGGAGGAGGAGATAAGACAAAGAAAGTAGCCAGAGAGGAGGAGGAGGAGGAGGAGGAGGAGGAGGAGGAGGAGGAGGAGGAGGAGGAGGAGATAAGACAAAGAAAGTAGCCAGAGAGGAGGAGGAGGAGGAGGAGATAAGACAAAGAAAGTAGCCAGAGAGGAGGAGGAGGAGGAGGAGGAGAAGGGGAGGAGGAGGAGGAGACAAAGAAAGTAGCCAGAGAGGAGGAGGATGAGATAAGACAAAGAAAGTAGCCAGAGAGGAGGAGGAGGAGGAGGAGGAGTAGGAGGAGGAGGAGGAGGAGATAAGACAAAGTAGCCAGAGAGGAGGAGGAGGAGGAGGAGGAGGAGGAGGAGATAAGACAAAGAAAGTAGCCAGAGAGGAGGAGGAGGAGGAGGAGGAGGAGGAGGAGGAGGAGATAAGACAAAGAAAGTAGCCAGAAAGGAGGAGGAGGAGGAGGAGGAGGAGGAGGAGGAGGAGGAGGAGGAGGAGATAAGACAAAGAAAGTAGCCAGAGAGGAGGAGGAGGAGGAGGAGGAGGAGGAGGAGATAAGACAAAGAAAGTAGCCAGAGAGGAGGAGGAGGAGGAGGAGGAGGAGGAGGAGGAGGAGGAGATAAGACAAAGAAAGTAGCCAGAGAGGAGGAGGAGGAGGAGGAGGAGGAGGAGGAGGAGGAGATAAGACAAAGAAAGTAGCCAGAGAGGAGGAGGAGGAGGAGGAGGAGGAGGAGATAAGACAAAGAAAGTAGCCAGAGAGGAGGAGGAGGAGGAGGAGGAGGAGGAGGAGGAGATAAGACAAAGAAAGTAGCCAGAGAGGAGGAGGAGGAGGAGGAGGAGGAGGAATGACTTTTAGGCTGGATTCACACGAGCCACTTTTTAGTGGTCAGTGGCCGCCACAAAATTTTGGTCAAAATAGAACACACACATCTCTATGGGTGCATGCACACGGGCCACTTTTTTGTGGTCGCCACAAAACAGTGGCGAGTTGTGGCGGGCGGAGCCATTTTTCAGACCACGCCACAGTGGCGGCCACAGTGGCCAGCGATAGAGACCATTGTTTCAAATGGCAGCGTGCACACGAGCCACTATCGGTGGCCACCACCCTGCCACCCGCCGCTTTCCCTCTGTTTTGACTCTGACCTTTATGAATTTTAGCTGTCATAATGATGTATAAGTATGACCTTCACGCATAACTTGTGTTCAGGATATGATGGATAAGCTCTTGTATGCTTTCATAATTAATGTTTCATTTCGTTTCACAGTTTTGCATGGATTCTAGTGTGGATCAATTACTTAATGTGGTAGTTTTATTTATCAGGAAGTAGAAAGTGGAAATGTTATGTAACCGTAAAGACTGCTGAATTTTGTCAATGAATTACATCTAATGTGGACTTATATTCTTCATGTTCAACCTTACATAAAGATTACCGCAAGTCTCTCTTCTGCTGGCACACACTTCCTCATGTTGATGTCTTGCCGTGATATACGTGGACCAATTACTGTCATAAGATGATGAAAGCTGTCCTGTGACTTCCTGAAGTAGTGAAAAAAATTATCAGGGTGCTCTTTTACCTCTGTAAATGATGTGTGGAATGCTACACGCAGTAGTCTATTGCTAACTATGAGGTGAGCCCTGCACTTTCTTCTGCGCTTTTTGCCAAGAGAGCACAGACAGCTGCTACCTCTACGAGATCCAAAAACGCCACGTACTTACCTCATTAGTGGTCGCCACCGAGTGGTTCGTGTGCAGGGTGCACCTATTCACCATTTTTCGTGGCGACCATTTTTTGTTGTGCATGGCCACTTTTTGTGGCGGCCATTGACCACTAAAAAGTGTCTCGTGTGAATCCAGCCTTAAATACGTTACCTTTTCGTTGTTGTTTTTTTTTTAGTAATCATGGACAAGTTTGTGATCTGAGCCCGATCTCTGCCTGCCTTAGTTGCCAGTTATGCATTTTATGCTGCAGTGTTACCACCCTCTAATGGCGGCAGCGTCAGTTCCTTTTCGTGGAACTAACAAGACCTTTGCTAAAAGGAGGTGCTTCGCGCCCTCTCGTCCCCCCACCATCCTAACGGGTGGGGGGGGGGAGGCTCTGCCTCCCCTCGATCCCCCCCCCCCCTCCACCCGTCGGGGTTCCACCCCCCGCAGCAAGAGGAGGAGGAGGAAGGAGGTCTGGCGAGACATCGCAGCATGCCACCCTGACCACGGCACCTTACTAATGCCCCATACCCCTCCCATCCAAGAACTTATCTAACCTCTTTTTGAATGTATCTATCGTGTTGCCTCTCACCACATGACTGCTAAGACTATTCCACTCATCCACCACTCTGTTGGTAAACCAATTTCTGCTTATGTCTTTGTTGAACCTGAACTTATCCAACTTAAACCCATTGCTATGTGTCCAACCTGGCTCACTTGTCATAAAAACTTTTTTTCTTTTTTTTTTTTTTTTACAACAAAGGAGGCAGCTCAAGGGCACACACAAAAATAAAACAATAATTAAAAAAAAGCCCGCTACTCGCTGCTCCTAAAAAAAGAAACAAAAGAGGTTGCTTATGTTCCTCTTGTAACTCCCTTATTTATGGACCAATTTATTTAATCATGAAGGATAGGAGATTAATGACCACTTCGTTTGTTTTTAAACAATTGTAAAAAATATTTCCTAAATATCGATGATAAAATATTAAAAAAAATATAAATATTTGTCAAAAAACTAAATCAACTTCAAACAATAGTTAGAATAGCGAACATAATTCCATTTGCATACTTTCATAAACTGAATAAAAAAGGTAGACTTATATAAATGCCTAAAATAAGAAGTTAAGATAACTTTTTTTTCTTTACCATGTCCTATATACCAAAAGAAAGAGGAAAAATAAAGATAGTTATGAGCAAATAATTAAGTTATTACTTATTTGAAATTATTACTTAAAGAACGTCTGAAATAGATGTTTCTTGTAATTATTATTTTATAAAAAAATATTATTATAAGTTTTAATAATCGTATGACCGGAATGAAATGATCGGAACAGCAGTACATATAAATATATATATATATATATATATATATATATATATATATATATATATATATATATATATATATATATATATATATATATATGCAAGATGGCGCCACTATAAACACTGCCTGCGCCAGAACAGGCTGGGCTGACCATCAGGACCCACCGGAATGAAGCCTTGGACCGACCATCAGGATCCACTGGGAAGAAGCCTACCGGCAATAGGCAGCAATGTAAAAAAAAAAATAAATATATATATATATATATATATATATATATATATATATATATATATATATATATATATATATATATATATATATATATATATATATATATATATATATATATGCAGCGTCTTCAGCAAATCCTGGTCAGTGGTTCAGATTGTGGCTCGTGAAAGAAACAGGCAAACTTAGGGCCAATGAGTTTTAGCGTGACGTAACCATTTCCTGGACATCTCCTTCACTGCTCCTTCTTGCATTAAATTTAAGACAGTCAGAACACACAAGCAAAAATAAATAAATATACAGATGTGATCACTATCACTTTACTACATATCTTGTACTGGTTTAGGTGTGGAGTACGTACATTTTAAGGGAAATTCAACTGAAGTGCGGCTGAACCGCTGATGTGTGTGTGCCTCGGATGGTGGCTACATCAATTTTTTTTATTTTTTTTTATTTTCACTTGTCCGTTAAATGTAACACTTCTGCCCACAGATCGTGATGCTCACGAACCTTCCACGAATGTCCAACAACCCAAACATCCGTGAAATGATCCATGGGCTGCCCTATGTAAAGATTAACAAGACAGTATTCGAAATGGGTAAAGATGGAGTTGGAGGTTTTACTCCCTTCAAAATAAAACTGCCCCCCTTAGCGAAGGAACTGTATAATGTGCCAGCTGTTAAGAAGCTATATGAAAAAAGGAAAGACTTTGACCTCATCGTTATCGACCACTTATTTAACGAGGTGAGTGTTGAGTTAAGAAAAATACTGACCAAACAATATGAAGAAAATGTAAGATTAAGAAGTGAATGATGTGTGTGGGAGAGAACAAAAAAACAATAGTGGTCTGTGACATAAGCATAGTCTGTTTCAATGAGTTATTACAGGCGGCCATGTCTCTTCTTTTTTCCTCTTGGTTTTGATTTGCTCTGTGGCAGCCAGTCACCGCGCAGGACTCATCACGTTCTTAGTTTTCTAATAATATCTGGACTACTACAAGGCTTGCCTGTATTTTTTTAGTATAATTGCCATCTTTGAGTCTTTATCTATAACATTCATTCTATGACACGAGTTGACAAATTATTTTTTCTCGTAGATATCATGTGATGAATGAAGATATTTTTTATTCAATAAAAACAAGTTAAATTTATATCTATATTCAAGTTCACATTGTACTTATTGCTATTTTTGGGGTCTCATCATAGTCCTTAATAATTCAGGCACTATACATATTCAATGGTGATATTTCGTTAAGCTAATATTTCATGGTGATATTGAGGTGCAAAAATATTTTTTTCATTCATCCCATAGCATTGCGAGGCAGCGTGAGCGCAGAGCGAGCTTCCTGGGCCAGGGCAAAGTAAACTTTTCCAGGGCGGTGATTGACTGCTACTTGGCCAGTCAAAATTGAAGAGCATGAGGGAGTGTGGCCGCCTGTAATATTTTGCTCAAACAGACTGCAGTGCACTCCAACAAATCAGTAAAAAGTAACCATAAGGTGAATGACATGTATATTGATCCATGACACGGGATTACACAAGGATACCAAACATGATGCACAAACGATAAAACCTAGCTGATAATTTTATGAGGTCGACATAAAGCAGATCACATGTGATAAGGGAGATACCCACGAGTGATTCCATTGGCACTTTGTATTTTTGTGTTCTTGCAATAACAATAACAAGACGCCACCTCAACAGCCGCCGTTTCATCTTCAGCTCGTGTACCCCTTCGTGCACGAGGTTCCGTTCATCACCGTCGCCACTCCCGGGATGGATCCCCGCCAGAGTGCCGTCCTGGGCAACGTACTCAACCCGGCCTACGTCCCGAACATCGTGGCTGCCTTGCCCTTGCCCATGTCCATGTGGCAGCGGCTAAAAAACACTGTCATGCATGTAGTCGTATCTTTTTACTGGAGGAACTGGGCCGTTGTTCCGTTGGTGCAAATGGAGGTAACTAACCGCAGTTCCAGTCAGCTTAACTATTTGTCTACCTGTCCATCAGTTCACCAGGCCTGTGTGTCTATCTGTCTGAATGCTGCTTGCTTATCTGCCAATCTGTCATGAAGGATCAACACGAGGTAGTCTATTTTGTCTTTTTTATGTTCTACCTCAACATAAATGTAAACCGAAAAAGGAAAAAACAATGAAAGGGGATAAGCTATTGGGTCTTCCTCTCCAGATCTCAGCCCAGTTCCCGGATCTGCCGCCGCTGCTGGAGATCGAAAAGAACCAAAGTCTGTCACTGCTGAACACTCACTTCAGCATTTCCACCACGGTGCCCCTGCTGCCCTCACAGGTGGAGGTGGGCGCCATGCACTGCCGCCCGGCAAAACCCTTGCCGGAGGTAAGCCACAATAGTTTGTTTTTATTGCCGCCGTTTACCTGCACTGTGACCAGCATATTTGTTCTAAAGGCAACCAACGCCCAGCTTCCCTCGCCCTCCATGGATGTGAAGCGTCTCACACACACTCTCTCTCTCTCTCTCTCTCTCTCTCTCTCTCTCTCTCTCTCTCTCTCTCTCTCTCTCTCTCTCTCTCTCTCTCTCCAGGACCTAGAGTCATGGATTACAGACGCGGGCGCAGAGGGCGTCATCTACTTCAGTCTGGGCTCCATCGTTCAAGCTGAAACCATGCCGCAGGAGTACCTCCAAGCTTTCCTTGAAGCCTTCCGCAGACTGCCGCAGCGCGTCCTCTGGAAGTACGAAGGAAAGTTGGAGGGTGCGTCTGGTAACGTTAGGGTCAGCAGTTGGTTTCCCCAGCAGGACATCCTCGGTGAGTACTGGGATAGCGCACGGCGCCACGAGCTACAAAGCGCAGAAGTGTATGCGAGTTTACGTAGGGAAGGGTTGAGCAAGAAACCTGACTAGACCAAGAACAAAAGATTAACGAGCAGGCGACCGAGTGCGGCTCACCTGTCTGTATAGATCTGTGTTTTAACATAACAAACCGTTGTCCAACAGCTCATGACAACGTGAAAGTGTTCATCTCTCACGGCGGCCTGAACAGCGTGCAGGAGTCCATCTTCCACGCCACACCCCTCCTTGTCCTCCCCGTCTTCACTGACCAACCAACGCAAGCCGTGTTTGTGGAAAGCTCGGGTCTGGGTCACATGCTGGAGTGGGAGGAACTTACTGCCGATAGGATTGTCAACGCCCTCACTGATATTATAAACGAACCTAAGTTAGTTTTCAATGTTTTAGTTCTCCATGCATGAACTCATGAATATCTTTCAGACATTTTTTTTGCATTAAAGAAAACGGCTAATGAATAACAAAGAGAGTGCAAAAAAAAGAGCCCGCTACTCGCCGCTCCCATAAAAGACAAAAGTAAAGAGTAGCCAAAAGAGAGGTCAATTTCGGGTGGAGAGGTGTCTTGATACACTCTTCTTGCAAGAGGTCAAGTCATAGGCAAGAGGAAATACAGACGAAGGAAGGCTGTTCCAGAGTTTACCAGTGAAGAGAATGAAAGAATGGAGATGCTGGTTAACTCTTGCATAAGGGGTTTGGGAAGTATAGGGATGAGTATGAGTAGAAAGTAGTGTGCAGCGGGGCCACAGGAGCGGGGGAGGCATGCAGTTAGCAAGTTCAGAGGAGCAGTCAGCATGAAAATATCGATAGAATATAGAAAGAGAGGCAACATGGCCGGAGAATTTAAGAGGTAGAAGACTAACAGTAAGAGGAGGACAGCAGCTGAGACGAAGAGCCTTAGACGCCACTCTATCCAGAAGAGCTGTGTGAGTAGAGTCCCCTACACGTGAGATGCATATTCCATACGAGGGCGGACAAGGCCCCTATGAATGGAAAGCGTCTGTGCGGGGGAGAAGAAATGGCGGAGACGATACAGAACGCCCAACCTCGAGAAAGCTGATTTAGTGAAAGAGGTGTGAAGTTTCAAGTTGAGATTTTGAGCTAAGGATAGACCGATGATATCTAGTGTTGAGGAAGGTGACAGCTGAGTGTTATCAAAGAATAGGGGATACCTAGGTGTTTGGAAGATCGTGTCGAGATGATAGGTGGAGAAAATGGGTTTTTGAGGCAGTGAAGGACACAAGGTTCCTTTTACCACAATCGGAAATGATAGCAAGGTCTGAGATTAGGCGTTCTGCAGCCTCCAGTTTGAAGTTTTGTAATTCCTGTTGAGAAGGTCTTCTGTTGAAAGAAGTTGAATAATGCAGAGTGGAGTCGTCAGCATATGAGTGGAAAGGACAGTTTGTTATGGAAAGAAGATCATTGATGAATAATAGAGAGAGTGGGTGATGGAACAGAGCCCAGTGGATCAGTTTAGAGGAAGAACAGTGACCGACTACCACAGCGGAGATAAAACGGCCGGCAAAGAAGCTGGAGATTAAGCAACAGAGGGAAGGATGGAAACCGTAAAAAGGCAGTTTAGAAAGCAATGACTTGTGCCAGACTCTATCGAAAGTTTTCGATATGACTAGCGCAACTCCAAAAGTTTCACCGAAACGGCCAAGAGAGGATGACCAAGAGTTAGTTAAGAGAGAAAGAAGATCTCCAGTAGAACGCCATTTGCAGAACCCATACTGGCGATCAGATAGGTTAGAAGTGGAAAGGTGCTTTTGAATCTTCCGGTTAAAGATTGATTCAAAAGCTTTAGATAGACAGGAAATTAAAGCTATAGGGCGGACGTTTGAGGTGTTAGAGCGGTCACCCTCCTTAGGCACAGGCTGTACGAAGGAGTACTTCCAGCAGGAAGGAAAGGTAGATGTTGAGAGGCAGCGACGAAAAGGTTTGTTAAGGCAGGGTGTCAGCACGGAGGCACAGTTTTTAAGGACAATACGAGGCACTCCACCAGGTCCATAAGCCCTCTGAGGGTTGAGGCCAGAGAGGGCATAGGAAACATCGTTCTTCAGAATCTTAATAACAGACATAATGGAGTCAGAAGGGGGATGAGTAGAGGAATATGCCCAGAATCGTCCAGAGTTGAGTTTTTACAGAAGGTTTGAGAGAAGAGTTCAGCCTTAGAGATAGATGAGACGGCGGTGCTGCCGACAGGGTAAAGGAGAGGAGGGAACGATGTAGAAGTGAAATTGGAGATGTTTTTGGCTAGGTGCCAGAAATCCCGGGAAGAATTAGAAAAAAAAGCAAGGTTTTGACATTTTCTATCAATGAAAGAAGTTTTAGTAAGTCGAAAAATAGATTTGGCACGATTCCGGGCGGAAATATAAAGATTATGGTTAGCAGGAGTGCAAAGGCTCTGGTACCTTTTGTGAGCTGCCTCTCTATCTTTGACAGCACGAGAACAAGCATGATTAAACCAGGGCTTTTTAGCATGAGGAATAGAGAAATTACGTGGAATGTATGCCTCCATTCCAGAGACAATCACCTCTGTGATGCGCTTGGTACACACAGAGGGGTCTCTATCCTGGAAGCAGTTATCATTCCAAGGGAAATAGGAAAAGTACACCCTCAGGTCGTCCCACCGGGCTGAAGCAAAATGACAGAAGCATCGCCTCTTCGGAGGGTCAAGAGAGTGTACAGGAGCGATAGGACAGGATACAGAAGTAAGGTTGTGATCGGAGGAGCCCAACGGAGATAACTATTTGACAGAGTAAACAGAAGGGTTTGAGGTAAGGAAGAGGTCTAGTATGTTGGGTCTGTCTCCAAGACGGTCGGGAATGCGTTTAGGGTGCTGAACCAACTGCTCTAGATCGTTGAGGATAGCAAAGGTGTAGGCTTGTTAACAAGGCTTGTCAGTGAAAGAGGATGAAAGCCAAAGCTGGTGGTGACCATTGAAAGCTCCTAGGATGGAGATTTCAGCGAAGGGAGAGTGGATCAAAATGTGCTCCACTTTACAGTTCAAGTAGTCAAAGAATTTTACATAGTTGGTAGAATTAGGTGAGAGATAAACAGCACAGATGTATTTAGTAATAGAATGACAATAAAGAATTATCCAGATGGTGGAAAATTCTGAAGAGTCAAGGTCGTGGGCACGATAGCAAGTGTTGTCGTTGCGCACGTAGGCGCAACATCCAGCTTAATATTGAATTTTAGGATAGAGATAGTAGGAGGGAACAGAGTAGAGATTGCTGTCAGTAGCCTCAGAAACCTGTGTTTCGGTAAGGAAGAGAAGGTGAGGTTTAGAGGAGGAGAGATGGTGATCCACAGAATAAAACATTAGAACGAAGACCGCGAATGTTGCAGAAATTCATAAGAAAAAGGTTCGAGGAGTTATCAAGACACCTCTTATGTCGGCAGCCAGATAGGGGAGCCCTTCCTGGGGGAGTTTGTGTCTCCCCCCCAGGCGGGGATTCTGAGGCAGTGTGTATATGCGCCATTTTGAGCATTTAATTTTGGGAAAAGTGTGTATGTTGTGTGAATGTAGTGTGGTGTGGAAAGAGAGAGCATCTGTCTTTAGAGAGCATGCTGAACTACTCTCTGGTGTTGATGAGACAATAGGGAAACGGTTAGTGAGGACATGGGAAGGGTCTTTGGAGGGCTTTAGCACCCTCCTCGCTTTTCATATATACCTCACCGGGAGTGGCTTACGCCCGTTTTGGTAGGTGTCTTTCTACCTACTCCTCCTATTTGGTAGACTTGGTAACTGGAGGACATTTTAAGACGACTGGAATATCGTGATCCAGAATCCGCGACGAACTTGTGTAACTGTGTTTCCTTGTGTTTGTCCAGGTACAAAGAGGCCGTGTCGGTGATGTCGGCGTCCTTAAGGGATCAGCTGACTACGCCGCAGGAGCGCGCCGTCTTCTGGACGGAGTACGTGATCCGCCACCGAGGGGCGCCGCAGCTGAGGTGCCCTGCCACCCAGCTGTCCTGGGTGGAGTTCCTGCTGCTGGACGTGGTGGGCCTCCTGCTGATGGCCCTACTGCTCCTGCTGCTGCTCCTGCGTCGCTTCTCTTGGGCAGTGTTTGCCTTAGTCTTTACTGACCGTGTCAAGAAAAAGAAGGAGTGACGCGAGACAAAGTGAAGCTTGTTTGTAAGTGATGGTTTATAACAACCGCATGTTGTATAGATACAGAACGGGAAAGACCAATGAACTACCTTGATTTACCGTACTTTTCACACTGTAACTTTGTATGTGAACCTGTTGTTAACCACCGCTGTCAGTTGATAAGCATCCAAAGGTTTATTTCGTTACACTTGTGTGTCAACATTGACGGATGTCCGTGTTGTGCTATTTTCCTTAGGAATAAATTATTTACAGGTTTTGTAATGAGTAAAATGTCTTTCATGGGAGACTATAGCAACTGTATTTAAACAGAGATCCGTTGTATGAAGGGATAGCTTTATTAATTTTAATGAGTGGATGGTGTGACAGTAAGCACCCGAAAAAAATGTAAAGGGTATTTTTTTTTACGTCGCGGCCTATAGCGCCGGTAGGCTTTTTCCCGGTGGGGCCTGATGGTCGGCCCAAGGCTTCTTCCCGGTGGGTCCTGATGGTCGGCCCTGCCCGTTCTGGCGCAGGCGAGTGTTTATAGTGGCGCCATCTTGCATTGGCTCATGCTGCCCTCCCGGAGCTCATCTTTAATCCTAGAATCTAGCGTCCGGGTTGATAGGTGGTCTTCTGGACAGCATGTGGGTAGTTTTAAGCCACTCGGCGGCGGCTGAAAAATCCCAGCTTGGTCTCGGTCTTCCCCGATCACCACCGGCCTGAGCCTGTCAGTCGTGACCAGACCGCCGGCAAAATCAGCAATATTCCCGGTTGGTGGTTTGACCGGCGGCACACCTGCAGTTTTCCGCATGTGTACCCCAGGCAGAAAGCTTACCTTCTGTAAACCGGTGGCCATGTACGATTTTCGATTTCTTCGACCAGCGACTGCAGCGGACCAGCCTGCGGCAGGCCGCCGGTTCACGGCGGGCATATAGGCGGCCGAAATGCGTAATGCCTGCGGCACGTCGCCGATCAAACACGGTCGTCGCCACACCTGGTGGGAAGGGTGTGTATAATAACCGCCCCTCGAGGTGTTTTTGCTGATTCTTGTGTTTTCTTCCTCTTTCACTGACCGTCCTGGTGAACAAGACTACAACTTTGCTCGCCTCAATGATCTAGAGCAGTTTGTTCAGCACCCTACACGTATCCCCGACAGCCTTGGAGACACGTCCGACATTATTGACCTATTCCTAACCTCTAACCCTTCGGCTTCCTCTGTTAAAATCTTGTCTCCGTTGGGCTCCTCCGATTGTTATACGTGTTTTAAGGTGGTTCGTGTTAAGTGTTAATTTAAGGCGCGAACTGTTATCTCACTCGTCACAGGGCCGGTGTTACCGTTGTCCTGGTTTACAAGTTGATTGTAGTAGGTGAGATAACAGAATAGCCTTTAGTTAAGTGAAGTAGATGATGTGTGGCCGAGCGGAGCCGTTATAAGTTCACTTTAGTTCACTTTAGTTCTCTCTCTCACAGGGACATTAAAAGGTGTGTGGTTTTTAGTATAAAACTGGTATTGACAATTTTACACTATAGTTACAAAGCTTATGTTGTGGTCACACGAAACGAAAGCAAGCTACAACCCAGCACGCGAGCGGAGGTCCTCCGCTCGCCATCCGTCACCCGTCTGCTTCTCGCCGCTTCTCCCGTTGCTCGCTGTTTTATTATTTTTGCTTGTTGGTTCATCCGGAAGGGTGTGGCTTCCGGTGATGACTCGGGATGATTTGTCATCGTATGCTGATTTAGTGTCAGCCAAGCACCTGTTCCCACGGCCAAAAGCACTACGTGGCGCGAAACATCCTGTGGCGCGACACCGAGCCCGTGCCTCGACAGTGTCGACACACCGTCACACATTCACACATACATGACAAAATATGTATAAATATATATATATATATATATATATATATATATATATATATATATATATATATATATATATATATATATATATATATATATATATATATATATTACACGATCACAAACTTATTTATGTACCCTGTTCTATCACTCCTGTACATTCTAAGGACCCATCAAAAAGCCGGTCCTTTTTTAATCTCGCTTCAGCTCAGTGGGACGACCTGTGGATGTACTTTTCCGATTTCCCGTGGAATGATTAGGCTACTGCTTCCAGGAGAGAGACCCCTCTGTGTGTGTGCCAAGCGCATCACTGAGGTGATTGTCTCTGGAATGGAGGCACACATTCCACGTACTTTCACTTTTGGTCATGCTAAAAAGTCTTGGTTCAATCTCGCTTGGTCTCGAGCTATCAAAGGTAGAGAGGCAGCTTACAAAAGATACCAGAGCCTTTGCACTCCTGGTAATCATGATCTTTACATTTCTGCCCGGCATCATGCCAAATCTATTCTCCGACAAACCAAAACTCTTTCATCAATAGAAAGTGCTGCAACCTTGCTTTCTCTAATTATTTCAGAGACTTCTGGCACCTAGCCAAAAAGATTTCCAATTTCACTTCTTCATCTTTCCCTTCTTTTCTTAACCCGTAAGCTGCGGGACCGTCTTCAAGAAAAAAGTCCATCAGTACGGCTTATACCTGCCTCAGAACGACCATTTTAAATCGGTACTTTAACCATATCAACGGACCGGTTTCGTGAATGTGCAGACGACAATAATTATTTTTTTCAATAAAACCGTGAATGTGATCGATTATTTTAGTCATAAGATAAAGATGATAGCTAGACATGACAAGTATATCTACTCTTTACGGCTGAAAATACCGGGCTCGCTAACGCCTATATACCTAGCGGCAGCAGGTAAAGGCAATTAAGAGATTAGCAAGGGAGTTAGATCTTTTTGGATGTAGCCACCCAACCAGGTGTGCTGAGATTCTTTGAAGGGGTGTAGTTGTATGTTTGTTTGTCTGTGTGTGTGTGTGTGTGTGTGTGTGTGTGTGTGTGTGTGTGTAATAATAATAATAATAATAATAATAATTATAATAATATACGGTTTATTCAAGTACGGCAGCCGTCAGGCTGTAAATTTACATTTTAGAAACACATTCAAGTAAATTTCACTAGCGAGAACAAGTACAAAAAGAGAAGGGAGATGGAAAACGGGGGTCAGACTTGTCTCTGGGAAAGGTAGGGGTGATGGGAGGGGTTGGCTGGGATGGAGTGCAGTGTGCTTATGCCGGGGGGTGCGAAGGGGCGGATACTCCCAGATGGCGGTGAGGTCAAGTGCGATGTTAATCCTCAGGAAGGATGCTGGGTTTAGGTGACAGGTCCCAGAGAGATGCAGGTGGGCAGTATCTGGGAGGTCACTCAGGGATACGCAAGCTTAGTAAGTAGGTGCTAAGCCTGGGGCGGCGAGACACAGGTGGTGGTTGTTGGCCGGTTGGTTGTCATATCTGTTTCTCGGAACAAGTGCACAGCGTTGATGAAGGTGCCGTACATCTTGCTCCAAACCTGAGTGACGAGGCTGCCTCACTGCCTGCCACCTGAACTGACCTTCCTCTGCTGCTGGGTGATTTCATCCTCCGGAGCTTGAGCGTGTCCTCGGTGTTGTGTTGGCGACACAGCTCTCACTATCATTCCAGCACCACTAACACACTGCACTCACTGTTTGTCTGTATAATGTCACAACATTTCACGAGTGTATTTTGTAATAATGAGTACCTTGAAAACAATGGGAGGGAGCGGGGGAACGGGGAGCGAAGGAGAAGCAAAAGAAAAAGAGAAAGAAAAAGGGTCAACAAACTGACCCTGTGGCTGCTATGGGGAGCGTCATGTGACACGTCTTGACCCCGTGAGGTCAAGAGAGGTGTGTAAGGTGTGTGTGTGTGTGTGTGTGTGTGTGTGTGTGTGTGTGTGTGTGTGTGTGTGTGTGTGTGTGTGTAATAATAATAATAATAATAATAATAATAATAATAATAATAACAGGTTTATTAATGTATGGCAGCCGTTAGGCTGTAAATATACAAATAAAAAATACAATAAACTAATACTAAATAGGCTACGTTAGAGGAAGAGAGGGTGGGGGGTGGTTTGGGAGAGCTAAGAATAGAGGCAAAAGGGAGAGGGAGGGTGGTGTGAAGGGGGAAGTTTGAGGGTAACGGCGAGGTGCTAATCTGCACCGCGGCCCTTTGGGTTAAGATATCACTGCTGGGCATTGATTACCAGCCTATCGTCTTCTGCAGTTTCAGTGGTAATAACATCGGTAGAGTGGGTAGCGAAGGGATATTTTGGTGCTTCAGGGATTCGTTCGCTAAAGTCAGAGAATTCGGAGGGGTGCCGGCCGTTTGTGGTGTTTTGCCGAGGAGGGGGGTAGGTGAGGGAAGGCTTTCCAGAGCCTTAGCGGTAAACAGCAGGCTGGCGGCCCACTGTAAGCGAAATGGTTGGCTTTTCCTAGATAATTGGGACCTCATCTATGATAAAGGCACCTTGTATGGCAAGGGTGGTGTGTACCTGTCACTCCAGGGGGTGGAGTTTCTCTCAGACTCCCTCGAGCGATCACTTAGCACCATACAGGATTTTTTAGAGTAGGCGAGGGGAGAGGGCCTGTCATCAGTGGCTATGCATCGCAGACTGGGACTAGGGGGCGCAGGAGTGATCGAAATGATGTAAGAAAGGATGGGCTAACGGCTTTTTACACCAACAGTAGGAGTCTCAGGAACAAGACAGATCTACTGAGTGGGAAAGTATGTGTCGAGAAACTCGGCATTATAGCTATCACAGAAACACTGGTGGTAATTGCAAACAAAAACTTCATGTCGGAGTATGAAATAGATGGTTATCAGTTGTTTCATAAAGATAGAAAGGGAAGAAGGGGAGGGGGGGTAGCACTTTATGCTAAGACACACTTAAATGTTTCACTAACAACTCTGTTCGAACAAATGACGACTCAGAATCAGTTTGGGTGGACGTCCACAAAGGGAAAGACAAACTAATTCTAGTGGTTCTTTACAGGCCACCCAACCTTAGCAGGCAGGATACTGATATATTACTCCAAAGGTAGGCAGGGCTAGCAGGGGCAAAAATGTCTGCATAATGGGAGATTTTAACTATAGGAATATAGACTGGGAAGGCGTGGTGGGTGATCTAGAATCTCAGTATTTTCTGAAAGTAATACAAAATAATTTTCTCAAACAGCCAGTAACTGAGCCCACCAGGGGTAACAACATTCTAGACTTCGTCTTAACTAACACCGAGAATATGATCAGCAAGCTAGATGTTGGGGGAGAATTGGGTGGCAGTGATCACAGGGAAATTAGGTTTAAATTAAACTGGGCAGTGATCCATGAACTCAACCATGTGTTGGTGCCTGACTTTAGAAGAGCTGATTATGAGGGGCTCAGAAATCACCTTGAGGAGGTAAATTGAATAACCTTAGGGCTGAATGAGGGCCAGATCTCAGGGCTGGAACCGGAAAGACAGGGGAACCATGTAGAAATGATCTACAATAATTTAGTTAGAGTAATTGCAGAGGGTCAGAGACAGCATATCCCTTACCAAACACGTAGGAATGGATGACCCGCAGACTCAAGCATGAGATTGGCTTGAAGAGAGAAATTTATCGGAAAATAAAGAACGGAGAAACCCACCTCAGGGGTAGGTATGTTGAGCTAGCCAGGTCGGTGAAGA